>NC_141305.1:387500-452500 GCF_037954325.1 Fistularia commersonii | reverse complement strand
CTAATTTTTGCTTTGTTTACAACAAGGACAACGATACTCCTCCTTCTAATATCTTCTTCGTTCAACTTATGTCTTGTGAAGGTGAGAAAATGACATCTGTGAATGCTGTCAGACCTCCAGGTGCAGGTGAGTGCTCAGATCTTATGATGTCTGGGTTACTCTCCTTGAAGATGTTCCTCACCTCATCCATCCTAGAGGTTCTGCAGGTCTAACAGACTCACTGAATGATTTATTACCATTTTATTCTCATCTTCCCCTTCCATCCTATGAATCAGTTATCAATCTGCCAATCCTTTCAAAGCATCTCAGTTTTCAAACCTTCACACTGATGAACATATCAATATTCACCATCTGTCCCGCCATGTGTGTGTGTGTGTGTGTGTGTGTGTGTGTGTGTGAGTCTTTGTGTCTTCTCCACCTTGTCATTGAAGATGACAGCAGCGACAATGTAAGTAACCGTCTTCCTCAGCATAGCCGGCTTGCTCAGCTCCAGACCCACGTCGCAGCCGATGACCTCTGACCCCTGGCCGTCCAGCAGCAGCTCCACCTGCTCCTCCGCCCGCCGCCGGCCTTCCGCCTCCGCCGGCCCCTCCGCCCCCGCCGGCCCCTCCACGGCAGTGTGGCGCCGGCCCTCGCCGGAGGACGCTGCCGCTGCAGGTAAACATGGCGGGCTGGAACTTAGTTGGTGCATTAGTTAGTGTTCTGGAATCACATGGGATGGTCTGAAGCTTTATGTTCAACAAACTCACGAACCACCAAAAACACTTTATCCACCACGTTATGCAGCCTGTGGTTACGGTGCAACTTACAACATCGCTATGTGGTTTGCAGCAGGAGTCTGTTTGGCTGAGTAGTTTGGACCTTTTAATAAGCCATTTAAGAAAAAAGTGATGTATTTAGTGTTCAGCCAATCACGAATAACGGTGTGATAAATAATCACACCGTCAATAAACCTACAATCAAGTTATTCTCCGTCGTTTCGTGAGAAACCCTGCTCTGTTTGTCAGGGGTTTTCCAGTTTAACTCAGTTTTAATGTCTTTAATATCACTTTAAAACATGCATCTGTTTTCAGTCATTTAAATTCCCCTCTTTGTTGATCGAGGTTTACGCCTGCAGGGAGGACCAGCTAAGCTAGCGGCGGCTAACAGCGTACGGAAGCTAATGCTAACAAGAGCAGCTCATAAATGTATTTTATTTCTATTTAATGGGCCAGTAACTCTGGCTCCACCGCCGGGGCGGGGTCCGGTCCCGGTGTACGGACCTGTTTGGGGCCGCGGGGTCCCGCCGGGGCCGCTCGGGTCGGACATCTGACGCCTCGGAGCCGAGCGGAAGTACGGATGGTTTCCGGTTCGGGATTTTCAAAATAAAGATTGCGGCGAACAGCGACGTCTTTACAGCGGATAAACCCACAAAATACGCGAATAAACATCGAGACAACAACCCGAATACATAGGTGAACAGCTCAATCCGCATGTGTTCACCATTTTCACTCCTCGTTGTACACGTTGCTTCGATTATTATTTCACTTCCTGTGTCTACCGGAAGTCACGTGTTTGTAGTCCTCCGGCTGCAGGCTGGTGTTGTAATCCGCAGCAGAGGTCGCAGAAGCTGCGCTGCTGCCCGTCGCTGCTAGCCGGGAGCCCACCGCCTTCCCCGGGTGCCTCCGAGCCGCCCGAACCGGGAGCTTCCTGATCCACGCGTGGTCTTTGAACGCACCGTCACTCTGACCCGAGACGAGGTGGGGATCACTTTCACCTTTGCTTCGATTCGATGACATGCAAACTGTGTGTGTGTGTGTGTTAGGCTTTCAGTGTAAGGTAAGATTGAACTCAGATGTTTGTCTGAAAGTCAGTTTACCAGCGGTCACACATTCATTGATAATGAATGAATGAATGAATGAATGAAAGAAGATGAAGACAAACGCCTCAGTAGAACCACAGCATGGAGGAAACCTGCAGGAAGCACACACACTGCACTTTGGAGGTTCCGTTCACCTCCATGATGTGTGTTCTGACTGCTTCTGCTGTGTGCAGAAGCAACAAGACTAGCATCATCTCTCTCAACCTTCAAGAAACAGGTAAAAACTGTTCTCTTTCAGGACTTTTTACTGCGCTGATGCCCCAGATCAGGTTGGGCAGCAAGTTAGGCTATGCAGTGGGTGTGTGTGTGTAAGTTTGTGTATGTCTTTGTCAAAAAAAAAACCAACTCACTAACCCAAGCTTACTGTTCTGTATATTTCCTGTGCATTGTGTATTTGCAAGTGTATTTGCAGTCCCTATGTCCTCTATTGTAAGTCGCCTTGGATAAAAGCATCTGCCAAATGTAATGTGTGTGTGTGTGTGTGTGTGTGTGATTCTCTCCTCAGGCTCCTCAGGTCAGCTGCCCTCAGCGAGGGTTGCTCAGACACCGTGCCAACAGGAAGCGGTGTGTGCACCAGGCCGTGGCGTCGGCCATGTCGAGGCACAGCAAGCTGCAGAAGCAGGTCCTGGCTCTGTACCGGGACTTCCTGCGGGCCGGACGCGACAAGCCGGGTTTCATCCCGCGGATCCGGGACGAGTTCCGCGAACACGCCGCCATCAAGAAGACGGACGTGATGCACATCGAGTATCTGTACCGGCGGGGTCAGAGGCAGCTGGATCAGCTGAGGGACGCCAACACCAAGCAGCTGGGCTCCTTCTCCAAACCCCGTGACGCCCCTGACCCCTGACCCCTGACCCCTGACCCCTGACCCTCAGAGACAGACTGACCCCGTCTGTCACTCTGTGCCTCCAGGAAGCAGAAGCCAGTGTCAGCGGAGCAGAAGGACTGAGTGGTCCAAGGTCACCCAGTCCGACCTAGACTTTTGTTAACCGACTGAGGTTCTTCTCTGTGTTTCCTGGACACGTCATACTTCTCTGCTGCTTCTCTTGAGATGTGTATCTCCAGACCTCCTTCACCGTCACTCTTCTGGATTTCCATCTCTGGACGCACGGACGGCAGGTTTGGACAGCGTGGGGTCCAGAGGACGGACCTGCTGCCTCCGCGGGTTCTGACCCTGTGGTGGACTCTGAGTTCTCACCGAGATCTGGTTCAGGAGGTTCATCGAAGACTAAATTGTCCGTGGGTGTGAATGAGAGAGTCGGGCCTGTGATTGACAGCCGTCCCTGTGAGAACTCAACTGTATTAAATGAATGAAGCTGTAACCTGACTCGTGTTTCCGCATGAAGCTTTGTCTCCACAGCCCTGCGGACAGAAATGGTCTTCAGTGCACGGCCTTCATTGTTGCCTCCTGAGATCTTTGTTCCTACATGAACACCGAGCAGACGCGTCAGCGTTACATCGACCCAGCAAACAAGAAAATAAAGTCAGGACGCTCCTCGGCTGTTGGACGCGCTCAGAGGACTACCTGGTCAGCACCTGGCGGTGAGCAGGTGATACAGTCTGGATCCTTCTGGTCTTCAAATGTGAACCTCACCCTCACACCTGAACAGCAGCAGAGCCTCCTGCCACACAGGAACCCTCCAACGTCCATCAGATAGCACGTGGGCTCCGGCTGCTGCCGTCACATCTTCAAGCAAAGTTTCCACTAATAAAGCACCAACTGTCACACGGAGCTTCTAAGACCCAAATTTGACATGAAGTCATTTACACTTTGTTAGAAAGGATGCAAATTATGCAAAATGTTATCAGATTTCACAGCAACACTTGGACAGTCTGTGATGGTACGAATGAATTGTGGAAGTATTTGCGTGCACAGTCCCAGCGCGGATCGAACCATGAGGTTCTTCTGAGTAACATCTGGAGGAGAAGCGACGGTCAGGAACAGCCGCCGTTCCTGCCGCGGCCGCCAGGGGGCGACAGAGAGCAGCGAAGCCGCACCACCGAAGAAGTCGGAGGAAGTAAACACGGAAGAGGAACCCTTCCTCTGCTCTCGGTGGACGGAGGCTCGGGTGGTAGCTTCGGACTCTCGGATCTTCACAAACGCCACGGCTTTGCTGCTTCCGACCGCTGTTTCTCGGGGTTCCCGGCCCACTTGCCCTTTCTTCGCCATGTCCGGTTCAGGGGCGGGGATGAGCAACGAGAAGCTGCTCCGGGAGGTCAGCCTCACTGCTAACCGGAAACGGCGCCGCGGGCACTTCCGGTGGACCCGCTATCAATCTATTGAGGTCGGCGGAACCGCGAGCCGCACCGGAAGACCGTTTAGCGTCCCAGAGCTAACAGTAGCGCGCCGACGTCAAAACACGCCGGTCTCGATTGGCAGTCCGCAGGAGAAAACCGGCCAAAGCTGAAAACCTGCCGTCGCGTTGACGTTTGACGTCACATCCGTGTTGATGGCCTGCTGTTCCGTCCTCCGTCCCGCAGGTGGCGCTGCTGCAGTGGCTGAGCTCCCAGAGCGACGAGCACCGGCGGCTCCTGGCGGCGCTGACCGGCGTTCAGGTGGCCGGAGAGCTTCTGGAGCGTCTGAGCGGCCAGAGGCGGCTGGACGCCTGCAAGGTATCTGTCCTGCCTGCGGGGCCTGCGGGGCCTGCGGGGCCTGCGGGGCCTGCGGGGCCTGCGGGGCCTGCAACCGCTGAGACTTCTATGAAAGTCCAAATTTGCATGTGTGCGACCCCTGCGGTAAATGACGGTTGTTCTGATGAAGGTCAGGTTCTGTCCTGCTCATTCAGTGTGTGTGTGTGCTTCATCAGAGGGAGTGCATCCTGAGCATCGCTGAGTTTGTGCGTCAGAACCCGAAGGCCTCCCAGACCGTCCTCAACGCCGAGGTGGAGAAGCAGGTCCTGCTCTTTGCAGCCCGGGTCAAAGCCCTCGACACCGCACCCCTTTTCTAATTCACCATGCACCCTCTGGGAACATCATATAGCTCCCATTAGAAAGTAGCATGTCATCATGTGTTGCCAATACTATATAATTTGTCAATGATGTTGTGCCTTTTTATCTTATCTTGTTTTACAATTAAAGGAGTCATTGATGGTGAACGTCGATCGATGAATATATGAAACAAATGTAAAAGAAAACTGAAAGGAATCACAACGTATTTGGAATTTACTGGTTTATGATGTTATATCATAAAACATGTATTTTTGCCCTTCAGTAGCTAATAAAGGAGGATTTAAGAAGGATGTTGCGTTATGTGCTCCTTGAATGATCCCCTATCCTGAGTAGGAGATCACTCCTCTAGCAGTTGCGTTCACACCAGCAATTGAATTTGTGTCTGTCTGACATTTCAAGCAGATTCTCCTTTCTTTCCCTCCCATCCATCCATCACACCTGGAAGGGGTTCACCTGGGGTTTGAAAGGCTGAAAGTCAGTCCTCCCATTACTTCTGGCACCAATTGAATCTTTT
This sequence comes from Fistularia commersonii, assembly GCF_037954325.1. Classification (NCBI taxonomy): domain Eukaryota; kingdom Metazoa; phylum Chordata; class Actinopteri; order Syngnathiformes; family Fistulariidae; genus Fistularia; species Fistularia commersonii. The sequence goes on along the minus strand of NC_141305.1, from coordinate 447,176 downwards.
TCTCCTTGAGGCTTTTCCCTTCAGGGCTCGAATCATCCTTCTCCATCTAACCCTATTCTCTGGATCCTCCTCTCTCACACCAACTACCTTCATATCCTCTCTCATGACGTCCATAAATCTTCTCTTTGGTCTTCCTCCAGACCTCCAATTCCAGCATCCGTCTACCAATATATTCACTCTTCCTCGTCTGTAAATGACCCGACCATCTTAGTCTGGCTTCTCTGACCTTCTTGCCAAAACATCTAACATGTGCTGTTCCTCTGATGGACTGCCTTTGTCCTCTTCATCTTCCTTGTCACCAGAGTCATCCTACAAACCAGCATCCTATGCTGTCTGGCTACACTCTCACCTACAACTACTTTGCAGTCACTGATCTCTTTCAGGTTACCTCGTCTATACAAGATGTAGTCTACCTGCGTGCTCCTACCTCCGCTCTTATAAGTTACTGTCTTTTATGGGATATAGTGTTCACTACAGCCATTTCCATCCTTCTCGCAAAATCTACCACCATCTGTCCCTCTGCATTCCTATCCTGGATACCAAATCTGCCCATCACTTCTTCATCCCCTCTATTGCCTTCACCAACATGCCCATTGAAGTCTGCACCAATGACCACTCTCTCATTTCTGGGAATATTCTGCATCACTTCATCTAACTCATTCCAGAACTTCTCCTTCTCTTCAGATTCACCTCCCACCTGCGGGGCATAGCCACTAACAACATTGAGCATCACACCTTCAATTTCCAGTTCCAGACTCATAAGTCTATCTGACATACTTTTCAGCTCTAGGACGTTCCTAACAAACTCCTCCTTCAAGATAACTCCTACTCCATTTCTCTTCTTGTCAGTACCATAATAGTACAACTTAAAGCTGCTCCTAAGCTTCCAGCCTTACTACCTTTCCACCTGGTCTCCTGGACACACAGTGTATTCACCTTCCTTCTCTGCATCATGTCGACCAACTCTACCTTTTCCTGTCATAGTCCCAATATTCAAAGTCCCTCCTCTCAGTCCCAGACTCTTTCCTTTCCTCTTCTTTCTCTGCTTCCAAACACACCTTCCTCCTCTCCTTCTTTGACCTCCAGTAGCCCCAGTTTCCATTGGTTCCCTGTAGGTCATAAGTACCAATGGCGGTCGTTGTTAACCCGGGCCTCGACCGATCCCTTTTGATCTGGTTATTATGTTAAATTCACATGTTTGTTTTGGAAAAAGGTTTACGCCGTATGCCCTTCCAGAAACAACCCTCTGCATGTATCTGGGCCTGGGACCGGCTCAGGGAGACACTGGCCCGTGACCCCCCAAAGCTGCATTTCTGGCACCAATTGAATACACATTCAAAACTTGCCAGGCAACCGCTAGGCAGACCTAAGATCCAGGTCATATTTATAAAGATTGTAAAAGTATTTTATTATTTTTATGATTATTCGAAAACGGAAACGGGAGGGCGAACTCGCCGTCCAATGAGAAGTTGGAGATTCCGACCGTTTGCTCTCTTGTTTTCCTTTGCTAGAAGTCCCGCCCCCTGCTTTCATAAGGGTTCCTGATTGGTCGGCACGATCACGTCCTTAAGTCCTCTTCTCTGATTGGCGAGGGGAATTTGGCGGGGGGGATGAACCTTCTGTTCGGATACAAGCACCTAGCTCACCTAGCTCACCGGAGCTAGCCCGGCGCTGAGTCCAGCTGTTCTCCCGGGCACCGGAGGGACGTGCCTTCCGTCGCCGAGATGGACGGCGGTCACGTTAACAGCGAGGTGGCGGAACTTGGCGAGAGGCTGAACCGGTAGGTGAAGGCTGGAGTCCCCGGGGGCGGAGGCTGACCTGAGGCTAACAGCTACCATCCTGTCACCGGGACACGTAAACGCCGGTGCCGGTAAACCGTCACACCGCGGCCTGCCGTCCCCAGGGTCCGGTGATGTCTGTTAAACCGACTGTTTTAACCGTTAAATCTTTAATAGACATTTTAAGTCCCTCAGAGAGTCGGAGCCCCTCTTTTTTACGAGGTGTCCGGTACGCTACCGGCTCTCTGACGTCACAGTGGAATCAACGCGCTCTTGGATTTTTTTTTTTTTTTTTTCCCCTCCAACTTTATTGAATTAAAAAAACATGAACAAACAAACGTGTCAGAATCTAAGCTCACATCAGTGACATCTAAAGATTTGTCATGGCTAATGTTTTGTTTCACTCGGGTTTTACGGTCTATTGGAGAAGAGGAGGAAGTTGACTCCTGCACAATGATAGCTTTGGCGATTTGGTCTGTATTGTTTTTCTGTCGTGCATTCATCCAATCTCATCTGTTTTGGGGGTGCTGGAGGATTCAGGGGGTAAATTTGAATGTTCTTAGTGCCCTCAAGTTGATGTCCATGTCTCCTGGGGTACAGTAGTTGTGGAAGCAAAGCACATTAGCGTTAACAATAGCCGTGGTGGTGTTTGTAAAATTAAGGCTATTGGAGGGGATAAGACTACCTTAGCAGGCTCCTGTAATTCTTGTTCTGTCTTTGGTGGCTCATGAATATCAATCCAGATTAAGTTCCTTCTCAGGACTGACTCTCCCGAGCGATGTTAGCACACAGTTGGCAGTGCCGAGTCCGAGTCCATGTAACGGCCCCATCCCACCGCGACCGTTTAACGTGATGTGCTGGACTGAACACACCTTTGGCCTCAGCTGGGGGACGATGTGAGGCCAGGAAAACACTTTCTTCTAAGAAGAAAGACTCAGGCCTCCGGGTGTTGTCAGGCTTTGTCATAGCGACTTTGATGTTTTCAGTGGTGTGGTATACACGGCCATCATTTGCCGCCGCACAGGGAAATATTTGAAAGTGGACACTCAACCTGAGTGGTCAATACCATGAATGTCGTTGATGTTCGGGGAACAAAATGTCTTCACAGAACTTGAATCTCTGAAGTTGTTTCTGACTTGACATTGTCCCGACAGGTCCTGTTCCATGGACACAGAAGAAGACCAGGAGACCTACCACAGGTAACACCGACCCACCGTCTACCTGGGTTTACCTCTTACCTCATAATCTCCGAGAACCAGGGGTGCAGACGTAACAACCACGTCAGCCCCGTGGTTGTTTATTCTTCTTTAGCTCCAAAAAATACTCTGGACTTCTCGAATCCATGAAAAAACACAGGAAAACCCACTACCATAACTTTCACCTTCCTGTTCGTCAGAAGTACCTTTTTCTCACCCAGCCAGGCGGGATGTGGACGGAGAATCCGGTCCTTCTCTGGTCAGAAATCTCTCTCTCTCTATGATTACCCCCCTGGTGTTCCCAGCTCGCTCCAGGAGGAGCAGCTCCAGGTCCACACAGCTGTAGCCCCTGAGCGTGGCCAGCAGGGCCAGACCCTGTCCTGTGTGAGCCAGGAATCCAGCTCCTCTTTGAGGGGCGTCTGCACCAGACACAGCCAGAACCCTCTGATCCGCCTTGGTCTTTACACTTGAATCCTGCCAGAGAACAACAACTAGAAATTCAAGAGACACTTATCAGAAGCAAAGAAGGAACATTTTCTGCCAAACCCCTGTTTTTAGCCCGATTCGAAGGGATCCATCTGTCTGAGAGGAGGCCAGGAGGTCCAGGATGTCACCTGCACCCCAGGGTCCTCTGGGAGAACTCCACAGGTGGGTATCCATGGGTCACTGATGTTCTCTCTCGTCCTTTCTGCCAGGCTGATCCAGGAGGGAAAGGATGTTGCCAGGCAGGGGAACTTGTCCAGAGCTCTTGAACTCTTCGAGGAGGCCCATGGCATCCGCCCCAGCCAGAAACTGGAAAACAGAATCGAGAAGATCCGGGAACTCATCGAGCAGACCAACTCCGACGATGATGACGAGGAGTTTGTGGACGTCTGCGGCAGCGGCCTGAAGGTTTTTAAAGAGCTGCACGACAAACTGTACGACTACCAGCGGGAGGGCGTGGCCTTCCTGTACGGCCTGTTCAGGGACGGCCGGAGGGGGGGCATCCTGGCCGACGACATGGGCCTCGGGAAGACCATCCAGGTGATCTCCTTCCTCTCCGGGATGTACGACAGCGAGCTCGCGCAGCACACCTTGCTGGTCATGCCCACGTCCCTCATCACCAACTGGACCAAAGAGTTCGCCAGGTGGACGCCCGGCATGAGGGTGAAAGAGTTTCACGGGACCAGCAAAGGAGAGCGGACCCGCAACTTGGAGAAGGTCCAGAGGCGTGGCGGCGTCGTCATCACCACGTACACCATGCTCATCAACAACTGGCAGCAGCTGTCCGCCTACCGAGGCGGAGAGTTCACCTGGGACTACGTGATCCTGGACGAGGCTCACAAGATCAAGACCGCCACCACCAAAACGGCCAAGAGCGCGTACGCCATCCCGTCGAAGAACCGGGTGCTGCTCACCGGCACCCCGGTGCAGAACAACCTCCGGGAGATGTGGGCTCTCTTTGACTTCGCTTGCCAAGGGAGTCTCCTCGGCTCCGTCAAGACCTTCAAGACCGAGTACGAGAACCCCATCACCCGCGCCCGGGAGAGGGACGCCACGCCCGGGGAAAAGGTCCTCGGCTCCAGGATGTCAGAGATCCTCATGGCCATCATCAAACCCTACTTCCTCCGCAGGACAAAGTTGGAAGTGCAGACGAGTGAGAAGACCACGGAACACCGGAGCAAGGAGGAACGTCCAGACAGGCAGAGCGGAGACCTGGCCGACCACCAAGAGGTACCCGGAGCGCCGAAGCCCACCCTGACCAGGAAGAACGACCTCGTCGTCTGGACGTACCTGAGTTCGGTCCAGGAGGACATTTACCGCAAGTTCATCTCCCTGGACCACATCAAAGAGCTGCTCATGACCACCAGGTCTCCTCTGGCCGAGCTCACCGTCCTGAAGAAGCTCTGCGACCATCCCAGGCTCCTCTCCGCCCGGGCCGTCGCCAGCCTGGGTCTGGAGGACAACCGGGCCGAGGACGAAGACGCGGAGGCGAACTCTCACAGCATCGCCGGCGTCCCCGACGACACCTTGATCTCCGAGTCGGGCAAACTGACGTTCCTGCTGGCGCTGCTGGAGAGGCTGCGCCAGGAGGGCCATCGCACGCTTGTCTTCGCCCACTACAGGATGGTCCTCGACGTCCTGGAGCGCATCCTGGGGAACCGGGGCTTCCGGGTCCTCAGGCTGGACGGGACCATCCTGCAATTGGCCGAGAGGGAACGGCGGATCTCTCTCTTCCAGACGGACCAGCGCTACTCGGTCTTCCTCCTCACCACGCAGGTGGGCGGCGTGGGCATCACGCTGACCGCCGCCAACAGAGTGGTCATCTACGATCCCAGCTGGAACCCGGCCACGGACGCCCAGGCGGTGGACCGGGCCTACCGCATCGGGCAGACGGACAACGTGATCATCTACCGGCTGATCACCTGCGGGACGGTGGAGGAGAAGATCTACAGACGGCAGGTTTTCAAAGACTCCCTGATCAGACAGAACACCGGGGATAAAAAGAACCCCTTTAGATACTTCAGCAAGCAGGAGCTGAAGGAGCTCTTCAGCCTGGAGGACACCAGGTCGTCCTCCACGCAGCTGCAGCTCCAGGCCCTGCACTCCAGGCACAGGTGCACCGACGCTCAGCTGGACGAGCACCTCGCTCACCTCCACTCCATGGACATGTTTGGGATTTCCGACCACGACCTCATGTTCTCGCTGGATGGGGACCGAGACGAGGTCCTGGAGCGCCAGGAGGAGCAGCATTACATCGAAGGGCGGGTCCAGAAGGCCCAGGAGCTGATGAAGGCCGAATCGGAGTTGCAGATGCAGCTGACGGCCGCCATGGCGTCCGGCACCGAGCCGTCGTGGGTCCGACATCCCCCGGCCGACCACCAAAAGAGGTCACACGAGAAGAAGCGGAGGAAGCCGAGCTCTAGTCCTGCACCTGCTCGGCGGGACTCCGGCACCTCTCCGGTCGTCGTGGAGCTGGACCGCTCAACTTCTAGCAGCCACGGCAACCACGAGAACCTCAGTAACGGCCTCATTGACCTCACAGCTGGAGGGAGTGACGCCGAAGACAGAGCCCTCGAGGAAGTCGATCACAAGTCCCCGAGAAGACCGACGGTCAAGCGGGAGAGGAGCCATGTGGAGCCAGAACATTCTCCTCAGGAGGTGTCCGATGATTCTTTGGTGATGTTGGAGGACAATCCCGCTCCGGAGGACGATGCCGCTCAAGAGGATGATGCCACTCCAGGAAATCATGGTCCAGGTGTCTCACGTCAGGAACCGATGGACGAGTTTCCAGCCAGTGAATCTTCCGCAGCCGGCGATCATCCGTCGTACATCGGCGAAGATGAACATCAGACCGAAGCCCGGGATGGAACTCCCCTCTGGAACCAGAGAGTCTCTGGCCTCCAGCCGTCAAACATCAGCTTCAGAGGGGACAGTCCTTCAAGAGGCACCCTGGGGTTGGAGTCCTGTGAAGGCAACTTCAACCTCCAGCTGGAGGACAGCGACGCGGTTGAAGATCAGGCGGAGCCCGAGGAGCAGCGGCTGCTGTCCCAGCTGCAGGCGGACGGGAGTTTCGACGTGAACCGGTCGCTTTCAGAGTGGCAACACAAAGCGGCCCCGGACAGGAGCCGCATCTCCTCGACCGATGGAGAGGAGTCCATCGTGGCCACCGGGAGGAAACGAGCCGCCGTCATTTACGACAGTGACGAGGAAGAGGGGGATGAAGAGGAGGAGATGTTGACCGAGAGCCAGATCGATGGCTCCTTCCAGGCCCTCGGGGCCTCCACCCCTAAGTCCTCCAGAAGGAGCGTGGGAGGAAACACCTCGGTGGCCTCCCGCCGCTCCCTCCTCCAGTCCATCATGGAAGACCTGGACCACCAGGACCAGGACTCCGCCGATCAGGAAACGGGTGACGATGAGGCCGAAGAGGACAACAGCATCGGAGACTCTCATGGTGAGCTTCAGCTAGAGGAAACCACAGGAGAGACCTTACACAGTGAGGAGGAGGTGGAGGAGGAGGAAGAAGAAGAAGAAGAGGAAGAAGAAAAAGAAAAAGAAGAACAAGTGGAGGAGGAAGAAGAAGGAAAAGACGAACAGGTGGAGGAGGAGGAAGAAGAAGAAGAAGAAGAGGAGGAGGACTTTGAATCTGCTGATGACAGGAGCACCAACATGGAGGAGTCGACTAGCGAGGTGGAGCTGGGGTCCACGGAGAAGATGGATCAGTGGACGGTGGACGCAGGAGTGACCAGGAGGAAGGAGGAGGACACTTATGACCTCCTGGTCCTGAAAGGCAGAGAGAACTACAACAAAGGGAGACTGGAGGAGGCGCTGGAGATGTTCCTCTCTGCCATCGACCTCCGGCCCGGTGACCCCGAGGTCCAGCTGATGACCATCCAGCTCTACCGGCAGCTCAGCCACAGGAAGTGACCTTCACCGCTCCTTTATTTGCAATTGATCATTTCCTGCTCGTCGATCGTTTGGGGACGATTTCTGTCATACTTCTATTAAACATTGGTTTTCATTCAGAAAAACAGCTTTCATTTCATTGTTTTAAAAATGGTTTTTTTCTCAGAACAAAAAACTAGAGAAGTTTCTGAACACAAGAAAAGATTTACATTTAAGGAATGGTGACGTAACAAGCCCGAGCTGTGGGGAGGAAATATGAGCAGATTATTGATCAAGCAGATTGGTGTGGAGTAAATATAATAACAATAACAAGACAGATAATCTTTATTGATTCCCATCGGGGGCATTTCTTTGTCATGGCAGCATAACAATTATGTCACCATAAAGGATATAAATATAAATAGCAAGACAAAAAAAGATCATCCATGAATAATTAGACAACATCAGGGATGACATGGGCAACATCATTCATCATGTCCTAAAGTTGTTTTGAATTAAAAGTGAAAAAATAATCGACTTCATCGATCCCAGTCACTTTGATGGACGGAAAACAACTGACTGTCTTCACTTGTGTTTCGAAGCTGCGTTTTACCGGAGCAACTGAGGACAGTGAACGCGTCACCGTCTCATTAGGTTTCAGCCAATCAGCGGCCGACATTCCATCACGCTCGGTCACGTGACCCGACGAGAGTTTCCGGCCCGCGGATCCAATTACATGAGGCGGGGGTCGCGTGGGCAGCGGAATGTGGGTCCGTGCCGCGGCCGCTGATTGGCCCGGCGGCTGGCGCCGGTCACGTGACTAATACTTTCAGAGTAAAAGGCCGATGACGCGTTCACTGACCGACTGGGAGACTCTCAGTCACTGACTGGATGGACGCGACAATATGGGTACAATTCTGTGCTAAAGTCACATTTAACCCTCCATTATTAGAGTTCCTGGAGTTACATAACGCACTGGGCCGATCATTTGTATTCCTGACCGAAAACATCATGATGCACCAAACCGTACAACCACAATTACCCCTGATATCACGCCAAGGAATTTCAACTCTGGACAGAAAATGCAGCAACTCTTTGGGTAGAAAATGTTCTTCAGAGAACTTTTTCCCTTGACGTCAAAACAAAAATGGTATTCTAAATGAATTTGATAAGGAATCCATTGCCGAACGGAGAACTATTTATCTCATTCTACCTTTACACCCTGAAGCAAAAGAGACCCACTTTAAAACGATGGATAACATCGACCCATCGAAAGAATTATTGAGATTATTATATTTGAACAGTTTGTGAAGACACTATTGAAACCACAGACCATAAATTTTTTTCGTGTGAAAAAGTGCACAGTCATCGGGCTAAAACTCAAAAATGGATCAAAGAAAAATTTCCATCATCACCAATTTCTTTTTCAAGAGATGATATCACGTTTGGTTTACTTTAGGAAACGAAAGCGATGAACTCTGTTCCAATGCTATTTTCGGTTTGGCCGAGTTCTTCATTGACAAAAACAGAATGCAAAAATGTCTCCCCAACTATACCTTCTTTAAATGTAACTTGGAAGGATATAAAAAAGATCTTTAAAACTTGTGAAAAAGTCAAAAAACAAAAAATATACCGTTTTATGAATGATATTATGAATACATAATACATACATTTCTCTGCCACTTTTTTCTTTTTTGTTTCTGAAAGTGTACATTGTTTCTCACAGGCCTTTACTCGTTTTTACTTTTGCAATTAATTGGTTTTATGTTAATGATGTACAACGAAACGTCCCATTTCTGGTGGTTTGCCGTGAACCGTCACTCCCATGACGTCAGCCTGCGGTTCACGCCGCACATTTTTCTTAATTGGATTTTTTTCCAACTTTATTGAACTTCGAAAGAGATGACTGGCAAAAACCAAACACGCACCCATGACAACTAATTGCAACCATTTGACGTCTCTGCTCGTGTTCAGGTTCAACATGTGCATTGAGGTTCTGAATCCAACGCAATATCTCTCATAAGACAGCACAGTCTTTGTATTTTTAGGTCTTTCCATAGTTTATAAGGATATTTTATAATACTGAGTCATTTTTAAAGAAGGTGAACTTTGCATCCTGTTTTTGTGTCAGGAGAACTTGGCTAAACACAGAATAACATCACTTCCGTTTCCTGGAAACGGCATGTTATGTCATCTTTCGAGGGAAAAACTGTTGATGATGGAAACTTTTCTTTCATCCAGTTTTGAATATCAGGCCGGAAACAATGCATTTTCTCCAATGAAAAACGTTTATGATCAGAGTTTTTAACATGATCTTCACAAAGCGTTATTTTCATTTTAACGCGTCTCTTCTGCCCTCGGAGGTTGAGCTACAGAGACGTACGTCGTTCTTCTGAATCCATTTGATTTCAAATCTCATTTTTACGTTGCCGTCCGTGGAACCCTGGACGGGTTTGGCGTGCCGTGACGTCAAGTCTGTGGAGAAGTTTCACCCTGACTCTCGGTTGTGGAGCGAGAAGAAAGAGGAGCGGAAAGTGACCGCCGGGATTCCGAACGGCTCCGAGCGGCTCCGAACGGCTCCGAACGGCTCCGAACGGCTCCGAACGGGTCCGAGCGGCTCCGAGCGGCTCCGACTCACTCGCTTCGTCGTCTCAGCCAATCGGGATGAAGACAAGTGACGTCACCGGCCCGTCGACCCCCTGAATCGATCCGTTACAGAGTCGCGATCCGGTTCGGTCCCGTGGACCCCCCACCTCCACCCCGGCTCTTATTGTGAAGGGGCGTCGGTAAGCGGCGGGGTTTCCGCCGTCTCTCTCCGGGATCAGCAGATTCCGGTGACCGTCCGATCGGCGGATCCCGGCTCCGCTCTCACGAAGCGCCGCGGCCGCCCTTCGACCGCCCCGGTGCCCGCCGGGACCGCGGAGTCCATGGCCCCGGCCTGGAGCGCCAGGAGGACCGGGACCCAGCGCTGAGGCTCCGCGGGGGGACCAGGACCAGGACCAGGACCAGGACGAGGAGGACGAGGACGAGGACGAGGAGGGGGGACACCCGAGGACCAGAACAACAAGGAGAACAGGAGGAGATGGGAGGACCACCGGGGCTCTGCGTCCTGCTGCTGCTGCTGCTGCTGCTGCCCGGGCACGGACACTGCGGAGGTGCACACACACACACACACACACACACACACACACACACACACACACACACACACACACACACACACACGCACACACACACACCGTGCGTTCTCTCCATGTTCTCCTGCCTGGAAGCTCTCCATGTCTCCATGTCCAAGTCTCTCCAGTTCTTTCCAGGTCTTTCCATGTTTTTCCAGGTCTTTCCACTCCTCTCCAGGTTTTCCAAGTCTCTCCGCTCCAGCCTTCTCCAGGTCCTTCAGTATCTTTCCAGGTCCTGTCTGGCAGCCGCTGGTTTAAGAGGTTTAGCAGAGAAAGTTTACAGAAGCTTAACCTTTGACCCAGGAGGTAGACACTTCCTTTCTGGGTCACATTCCACCTCCAGGGTTCCTGCAGCCCCGGCCCAGCGGAGAGCCAGCGGCCCGGTGGCCCGGCGGCCCGGCGGCCCGGTGGGCTGGTGGCCCGGCCTCCCGGCGGCCCGGTGGCCCGGTGGCCCGGCGGCCCGGCGGCCCGGTGGGCTGGTGGGCTGGTGGGCTGCGGGTCCGGCAAGCCGATAATCAATCATGTGGATGAAAGTGTAATTAAACACTTATCAGGTCTAGTTCAGGGCCTTTTTCTGGACATTTCCTAATTCACTGGAATTTTATGTCCACATTTCTTACACATTTCTTATTGTCCCTGTGTGTGTGTGTGTGTGTGTGTGTGTGTTTCTGTGTGTGAGAGTGAAGCTGGATGAACACATTTACCGCAAACAGCCACAGCCTTTACTGCTGAGTCAAATACACACACACACACACACACACACACACACACACACACAAACACACACACACACACACACAGAGGCAGTGCTTCCAGAGCAATGAGTCACTTTGTCTCCGTCCAGAAACAATTTGAGACCAAAAGCTGCCGAAAGTTTGGACTCGAAGGCCTCCGCCTTTCAAAACAGGAAGCTGCCGTCCGATTGGTCGGCTCAGATCACATGTTTGCTTTCCCTCCGGTTCTTCGGGGTCCATCTCTCTGCTGTTTGCTGTTTCTAGAGATGCTCCTGCACTTCCAGACCTGAGCTCTCTGGATCCTGATGCAGATGGATGGTTACCTTTGACAGGGTTCTCCGGGTTCCAGGTTCTCTGGGTTCCAGATCCTGGTCCCTCTTGGTTCTAGGCTCTGGTTCCTCAAGATGTTCTTCACCTGTTGGTCTCCCTCATGGACTCTTGCTTGTTGTTCTTGTTGCCATAGCAACAACAGGATCTGAACAAGTGGTCGGGGTCAGAGGTCAAGGATCTTGGGGTTTGGAGGATCTCTGGTTCTCAGAGGTTCCTCAGGAGCTTTAGATCTTCAGTGTGGGGAAAAGCACGGTGGGGTTGACCTTTGATCAGGTGACCTTCTTGACCTCAGTGGGCGGGGCCTGGACCTCGGTGGGCGGGGCCTGACTCTCTGACTTCCTGGTCCACAAAGAGCGCAGGAAGTCTAAGCTCAGACGTTCCAGACGTTCTCTGACTGGATAGCGACTGGATCGGGGTCCGACCCTCTGATTGGGCCGGACCTGCCTGGAGCTGGAGGAACAGAAGATCTCTGTCGTGGTGGAACATCTGCTCTATGACGGCGCCTCACCATCAGTCAGTGACGTCCCAGGAGATTCTCCATCCCCTCAGGTTCTTCCTCATTCTGAGGGCCAGATAGTTTCTGATTCCGGTTCCTGGTCTGTAGAACCTCCTCAGACCTCACCTGGACCCTCATGCACACTAAAGACACTCTCTGACACACACATGCTAATCCAAGCAAGATAATAGTGCACGTGAGCAGGTGCATGCTAGCAGCAAACACTAACACCTGTGGACTAGGAGGCTATGAGACACATGAGTCCAGGAACAGGACAAGAAATGCACACTAATGCACACACAATAACATACCTGGCTGTATAAGCTAGCATAATGCTTAGACACACACACACACACACACACACACACACACACACACACACACTGACCATCGCTCTGTTTAAGGGTGTGGATGGGTAACATCAATGCATGCATTGGCCCTTTACACATGCACACCTGCACGCTGTACGACACATGCGCACCTACACACACACACACACACACACTGCAATGGGAGATGTCTTTGTTTGAGGGACTCAGCAAGAGATTAGAGAAGCTGCTAGTGCAGGAGTCAGGGGTTGCCATGGTAACAGATATGGCGGCACACTTGTGAACAGATGGACATATGTATGTGTGTGTGTGTGTGTGTGTGTGTGTCATTGGGCTTGTTTTACTGAAAAATTTCTTGAAATAATGATGTCATACCTGATGATGTCATGCCCCCCAGATGCCCAGCAGACGCAGCACCTGGCGTCCTACCAGCTGACCGTCCCCCGACCAATAGGAGGCCGCATCAGGAGGAGCGCCAACGGCGCGCTGCCCAATCAGGTGCGGCGGATTCTCTGTTCTGCTGTTGATGTGACCTCTGACCTCAGGAAGGAGCTGGGCGGGGTCAGCTGACCCGCACGCCACTTCCTGTCTGTGTGACCTCACATGGCATCACTAGATTTAAATGTTGCTCCAAGTCAGCTTGTCGGAAACTGTGAGTGTGTGAGTGTGTGAGTGTGTGAGTGTGTGAGTGTGTGAGTGTGTGAGTGTGTTCCCGCTGGAACATGTTCAGCGCTCACACTCCAGTGAAAAGTGAGGATGTTTGCAGCGAGCGAGGGCGTGTTAAGGAATGTCATCTGTGTGTGTGTGTGTGTGTGTGTGTGTGTGTGTGTGTGTGTGTGTGTGTGTGTGTGTGTGTGTGTGTGTGTGTGTGTGTGTGTGTGTGAAAGCTCTGCTTTGACTGGTCCTGGAGATGATGGTTAAGATGAAGAGGGAACACGTCTGTCCTTTGTCTCCCTCTTCAGCCTGTAGATCTTCAAATAAGAGACCAGAGCAGGTCTGATATCAGAGGAGACTTTCTTCTGGAGATACTTTATTCCTTATAGAAATGGAAAACATGTTAACACACACCAGCTGCTGGTCCTGGTCCTGGTCCTGGTCCTGGTCCTGGTCCAGGTAACCCGCTGACAGAGCTGGAATCTGATTGGTTGTCTGAAAGGTCGACCTTTGACCTCTGCTATGTTGGAGGACAGTAGAACCTGCTTAATGATGATGTCCACTGCTGACTTCCTGTCCTGACTCACCTCACACACACACACACGCACACACACACACACACACACACACACACACACACACACACACACACACACACACACACACACACACAGTCCAGGGTGAATCTGTTCCTCCTCAGTAATTACACCCCTGCTGTTTGTCACAGGCACTCACACACATGAATATTCAAGCACATGTTAGCACACACACATCCCACGGGAAACGTATGTGTCAGGATTCAATCAGGAAAGATTGTCAGGGAGAACCAGAGAGTGGAGGAATGAAGGAATGAAGGAATGAAGGAATGAAGGAATAAATGAAGGAATGAGTGAAGGAAGGGATGATTTGTTTCATTGTCTTCTAATGATGTGTGCAGCACTATCCATAGTTATTATTATATATATTAAATCTGCTAATAATACATGATATATTATTATTAATCTTATCATTTTCATAATACTGATTGTGTGTGTGTGTGTGTGTGTGTGTGTGTGTGTGTGTGTGTGTGTGTGTCTAGGTCTCCTTCATTATCCCAGTGGATGGACGGGATCATGTTGTCCATCTTGAGAGGAACCTGTAAGTTCAAACTATGTTCACACACACACACACACACACACACACTCACACAGCGAAGAGTTATGTATGTGTGTGTGTGTGTGTGTGTGTGAGAGAGCTGTTAGGTCTGATGACCTCATCCTCAGCTGATAGTGCAGTCATGGTATCTGAGCTTTCAGCAGGACAGGAAGTGAACTTTGCTGATCGGTGAAACTCGCCGACCTCGCAGACTCGCTCTCCTGCTGCGTTGCCACGGCAGCAAAGCGTCACCCCCCCCCCCACACACACACACACACCCCCATCTCCTGGCTGTTTACTGATCCGTGGAGTCCGACACGCGCCGCTTATCTGTTTGTTCCCACAGCATGCAGATACGGGGGGGGGGGGGGGGGGGGGGGCCTGCAGGAGGGTCATGTGACCTGATGGCCTTGGCCTTCATCCTATCATTTGATTGGGTTTCTGCATGTTCTCTGTCCAGCTTCTCTGCATGTTCTCCTGCTGGGTTCTCCATGTTCTCTGTCCAGCTTCTCTGCATGTTGTCCTGTCAGCTTCTCTCCATGTTCTCCTGCTGGGTTCTCCATGTTCTCTGTCCAGCTTCTCTCCATGTTCTCCTGCTGGCTCCTCCATGTTGCCCATCTTCAGCCTAGAACCCGTCCTGAGTGTCCTGTAGGTGTGAGTGTGAGTGGCTGGTTGGACGGAGGCTCAGCTGTGATTGGTTGTCAGGATCTAAGCTTGAAATGAGCCGGTTTGTTTCCAGACTGCTGCTTCCAGAGGACTTCACCGTGTTCACGTACGGAGACGACGGGTCCCTGGTCACACACACACCTGCTGTACAGGTAACACACACACACACACACACACACACACACACACATTGCTGAGGTTTCAGTGACCTATTAAAACAATATCCATCAGTTCAGATCTCCTGATCATCCATTGATTGGTGATCAGGTCAGGTGACACCCCCCCCATCCCTCTCTGTTTGCTCTTCTCATCAAAGAGCTGTGACTCTTTGATCTCAGGATCTCCTCTTAGATCTTTATCGTCCTCGTTATCCCATCTCTTCTTTGTCTTTTCCTTTTTGGACAGCAGACGTTTCTGCAGGATTCCACAATGAATGTGTGGTGTGTGTGTGTGTGTGTGTGTGACTTCCTGTGTGTGACTTCCTGTGTGTGTGTGTGTGTGTGTGTGTGTGACTTCCTGTGTGACTTCCCGTGTGACTTCCTGTGTGACTTCCTGTGTGACTTCCTGTGTGACCCTCTGCCTGCTCCAGCTCCACAGGGACATGAGTATCTGATCTGTGATTGGTTGTTGCAGGCTCCGCCCCTCCAGCTCGTCAAACAGGAGAAACCAACCTCACTTCCTGTTTGTTTTCACCCTTTGATCTTTTCTGTTTAGGAAATGATCAGATAATCATTTGATCTCATTTTGAAACCACATGTTTCTTGAATCCGACCCGCTGCTCTCTGCTGCCCCTGCTGGCGACGCGGTGTAACTTCAGCCTGTGTTCCAGAACCACTGCCAGTACCGAGGCTTCGTGCAGGACGTGGACGACTCGTCTGTGAGCATGAGCATCTGCAACGGCCTCAGGTCACACACACACACACACACACACACACACACACACACACACACTCACTCCGTCCCGCCTGTGTGTCCCTCAGAGGGGTGATCCGTCTCCCCCAGGACAGTTATGGGATGGAGCCTCTTGAATCGTCCCCCGAGCGGCACCTGCTGTACCGCCTGCAGGATGTGATGTCACAGCCTCTGGGCTGCGGAACGCCACACGGAAACCACGGCAACAGGACGGAGCAACACAACATTCTTCACACCCAACACAGCAGGGTGAGGACACATGCACACATACACACGCACACTCAAGCACACACACACACACACAGTGTATGCTAACAGTGTGTGTGCTGCAGGTGAGGAGAGACGTCCTCCATAACACACACTATGTGGAGCTGCTGCTGGTTGTGGACAACGAGAGGGTGAGTATGTGTGTGTGCGTGTGTGTGTGTGTGTGTGTGTGTGTATGTTCATAGGACATGAAGCCATCTGTGTGTCATCTGACGGACCCTCCCTTCCCCCCCAGTTTAACTACATGAACAGAAGTGCAACAGTTGTGAGGGAGGAGATGGTTCTCCTGGCCAACATTGTGGACAGCGTAAGAGGACACACACACACACACACACACACACACACACACACACACAGTGCTGTTGTAAATGTGACATTTCCATGTATTAGTTGTAAACCCCCTTCTGACCAGCAGAGGGAGCACTGCTTTGTTCTCCCAGGCCATTGCACACTCACTTGTGCGCTTGTGTGTGTGTGTGTGTGTGTGTGTGTGTGTGTGTGTGTGTGTGTGTGTGTGTATGAGACAACCACATTGTGTGTGTGTGTGTGTGTGTGTATGTGTGTGCGTGTGCGTTCAGATCTACATGCCGCTGAACATCAGGGTGGTCCTGGTGGGTCTGGAGATCTGGAACCTGCAGAACATGATCAGCACTGAGGGAGGTGCAGGGGAGGTGCTGAGTCGCTTCACCCAGTGGAGGGAGAAGGAGCTGGTCCCTCGCCGTCGCCATGACTCAGCACAACTCATCCTGTTAGCAAGCTCACACGTGCATACACACACACACACACACAGACACACACACACACACACACAATGATGGTGTTTTCCCCATGCAGGAAGAAGAGTTTCGGTGTGACGGCGGGGATGGCGTACGTTTCTACCGTCTGCTCCCGCAGCCACGGCGGCGGCATCAACGCGGTAGGAGGCGGCGGGCGGAGGAGACACAGACTGAAGAGAGCGGACTGATAACCTGTCTGTGTGTGTGTGTGTGTGTGTGTGTGTGTGTGTGTCCTCCAGTATCCCAACAAGAATGTGGCGTCCTTCGCCTCCATCTTGGCCCATGAGCTCGGTCACAACCTCGGGATGAACCACGACGACGGGCGCGATTGCAGTTGCCCCTCGTCCGCCTGCATCATGAACTCTGGAGCCACGTGGGTGTACACCTGCACACACACACACACACACACACACACACACACACACACACTCACACACACACACTCACACTCACCTCATCGCTCCCGTCTCCTCTCGTGGCGTCTTCAGAGGCTCCAGGAACTTCAGCAGCTGCAGCGCCGATGACTTTGAGAAGATGATCCTGATGACGGGGGGGTCGTGTCTCTTGAACGTCCCCCGGCCTGACGAGGCCTACAGCGCCCCCTCCTGCGGGAACGGGCTGGTGGACGTGGGCGAGGACTGCGACTGCGGGTCCCAGAAGGTCGGAGGTCGGGGGTCCCGGGGCCGACGGGGCCGGGACACCGGAACAGGAGCTCAACTGTGTGTGTGTGTGTGTGTGTGTTTGCAGGAGTGTGAGAAGGACCCCTGCTGTGAGTTCCGGACCTGCAGGCTGAAGGCCGGAGCCCAGTGTGCCTTTGGAGAGTGCTGTCATCGCTGTCAGGTGACCCCTCACATGACCGCCGTCCTGCCCGCTCACTTCCTGTTCCTGTCACGCCGCCCTTTCCGACTCCGTCCAGCCGCTTCACACACCTACATCGTCCCGTCATCCACGCCGCTGGACGATCGGCGTCCCTTGACATGGGATCGAACCGCGTTGTACTCCATCAGACACCGAAGTTCATGAAGCGGCAGCTAACATTCAGAACGCCATCGTCCTCCGTAGAGCCAAAACCCACGGCTAAATGCAAGTACGCTGAACCACATGGCGCCGACAAACCGCCGCGGACGCACAAACCACCTGACTGAACATCACGCGGCTCCACATAGTGTCTCCAAGTCCATCGTGTCGAGCGTCAGAGGCCCAACTCAGGAAACTCCACTGAGCTCCAGCCAGTCCACTGACGGCCTTTCACCCTCATTGTTTCCACTCTTTCCTTCTGAGTGACAGTCATTTGACCCGGGCTGTGTGTGTGTGTGTGTGTGTGTGTGTGTGTGTGTGTGTGTGTCAGTTCCTGCCGGGGGGGACGGTGTGTCGCTCCAGCACAGACGAGTGTGACCTTCCCGAGTTTTGCAATGGCACGTCGTCCCTCTGTCAGAGCGACGTCTTTGTCCAGGTGAGTGCTCGCCGGCGCCCCCTGGTGGTGGGGTGGAAGAGCGGTGTCGCCGGTTGGATAAACGTTGGCTGTGAATGTTCTAGAACGGGCAGCCCTGCAGGACCAAGCAAGCCTTCTGCTACAACGGCAAGTGTCAGCATCTGGACGGCCAGTGTCAGGCCATCTTTGGAGCCGGTGAGTGTGTCCGTGTGTTTGTGTGTGCGTGTGTGTGTGTGTGTGTGTGTGTGTGTGTGTGTGTGTGTGTGTGTGTGTGTGTCAGTGCACTGATCTCCAGGTGTGCTCCTCAGAGGCCAAAGCAGCTCCTGACATCTGCTTCAAAGAGGTGAACAGCAAAGGAGATCGCTTCGGGAACTGTGGCTTCCACAACTACGGATACAAGAAGTGTGAGAGCAGGTGACACACACACACACACACACACACACAGACACACACACACAGAGTGATGTGCAGTAAGTTGGATGGCTGTTGAGGCACTGACATCATCAGTCAGATTCACAAACATATGAACCTACAGAGAAGCTTATTTACCATTTTATTAGCAGCCGTTGACATGTTTTGTTTAAAATATCATATCAGCATTCTTTACATGTACAAACTGTGGCATAGACAAAAAGCACATGTAAAAAACATTATTATCTCTTACCTTTACTTATAAATGAAGTCCATGCGTCGCTCCTTCTGAAGCATCCATAACTTGCTTTTAGAAGTCTTCCTTATCTTTCTTCTGTTTTAAAAGTCTCTCCGTCTGAATGGAAATCACTGCCAGTGAAGACAGTCGTCATGATCGCTCCTGTTCCCACTCTATGTTTTGAGTCTTTTCGGTGCCGAGAACGAGCGCTCCACCGTTGTTGTTGTGGCCAGAACGGTGACCAACGGCCGGAGCAACGTTGTCTTCTCAGGAACAGTTTGAATGAGATCCTTCTGGGACAAGAAGTTGAGAAGCTGCCCAGGAGATTTACATTCATCCCCCATCGTTTGTGAGCTATACAGACCCATGACATCGGGAAAATATAACTGGATGGCTGTACTTGACTTGCTAACTGTTTACTGTATCTTGCTATTGCTATTTCTATTATTCTGTCGTCGAATAGTAAGAAGGATCCCTGGGATCAGCGGCGCCCCCTAGCATGAGGCACCGTCACTGCCTGCCTCACCTCATGTCTCTTCACACTCGATTTATGGTTACGAGAAACACGTTACAGTTGTTGACAAAAAAATTAAGCTAAACTATGGAAATTTAGTTCATACATTAAAATGTTTTTTTTCTAATAGTGACATCACAGAGACAGCACTATGGTCTGAGTGCATAGCATGCTAGCACAGCTAGCACAATCATTGAACAATCCATAGTGGGCTCAGCTGGTTGCTGCGTCACCGCACATCTCTTCATATTTGAACACTAAACGTGAATTCTTTTTAGCGATTTTGAAAAAAAAAAACAAAAAATGGGGAAGCTATGTGGAAAATGACTCTATACTACAAACCATTTAATACATTTTTTTCATTTTGGATTTTTTTCTTTCCACGATCAGGTGAGGTCCAGCCTCCCCTGCCTCTACTGACTGCACGTCACTGCACACACACACACACACACACACACACCTGTTTTTCCACACGTGATCACTTATTTGTTGCCATAGAAACGCCATGTGCGGGAAGCTGCAGTGCTCCAATGTCCGTGCGGCGACGGTGTTCGGCATCGAGCCGTCAATCATCAGCACGCCCATCGGCGGCGCCAAGTGTTACGGCGTGGACTTCAGGTTGGGCTCGGACGTCCCGGACCCGGGCATGGTCGGCGAGGGCACCCGGTGCGGGGAGGACAAGGTGAGGAGGAGGCGGGGGGAGGAGACGAGGAGACGAGGAGACGAGGAGACGAGGACAGACTCAGGCCTCTTCTTCTCCCGATGCCTCCAGGTCTGCATGAACTTCGAGTGTCGCGGCGCCGACATCCTGAAGTCCGACTGCGACTCGGACAGGAAGTGCCACGGGCGGGGGGTGAGTCCAGGCTGGTGCGTGACCTCGCGCTGGTCACCTGACCTCCTGCTGACCCCCCCGAACCTCCCGCAGGTGTGTAACAGCAACAAGAACTGCCACTGCCAGGACGGCTGGGCGCCCCCCTTCTGCGAGGTCAAAGGTTACGGCGGCAGTGTTGACAGCGGCCCCACCTGGACCGGTAGGTGCTCTGACAGCTGACCTCCGGCTGTGTGTGTGTGTGTGTGTGTGTGACGGCGTGCGTCCTGTCACACAGACACGTCTCTGAGGGACGGCCTGCTGGTCTTCTTCCTGCTGGTCCTGCCGCTGGTCCTGCTGGGCCTGGCCTTCCTGCGCCGCTCGCAGCTGCAGCGATGCCTGGAGCGCCGCCGCAGGAAGAGGACGCAGGGCTTCCAGTGAGTCACCCCCCCCCCCCCCCCCCCCCCCCCCGGTAACCGACCCCTCGGCCAATCGGCCGTGAGCGTGCGCGTTCACGACGCGTCACCGATGTCATCGCCTCTCTGGCCTTCAGGGGCGATGGAACGGCGGCGGGGGCGGCGAACCCCGGCAGAGCTCCGCCCCCCAGGGCCAAACCCCCACCTGTCACCAGGGACAACGCCCACAGCATCGGCAAAGACACGGTGAGCCACAACCCAATCAGAGGGATTGATCACTGATCGCTGCTCTCATCTGACACGCCTTCTAGTCGAGGGACATTCATATGTGTGTGTGTGTGTGTGTGTGTGTGTGTGTGTGTGTGTGTGTGTGTGTGTGTGTGTGTGTGTGTGCGTGTCCAATCATCTAATGATCTTCTTCTCTTCCTGAAGCATCACCCCCAGCTGCTGCCCCCCCAGCAGGTAAAGCCCCTCACTGATCATTAGCTGGACGCCCATCAGCTGACTGGCAGGGAGTGATGTTAGCAGGGCGTGGAGATCCGTCTGAAGGCACCACCATGGAGGTTCATGACCAGACGTGTCCACTGGTGGAGTGTTACACTTTGTGTGTGTCTGTGTGTGTGTGTGTGTGTGTGTGTGTGTGTTCAGGTGGTGGAGACCAGCAGGATGACACCCTCCTTCACCTCCAGGCCCCCCCCTCCTCCACTGTAAGGACAACCAGCCACCTACACACACACACACACACACACACACACACACACACACACACACACACACACACACACACACACACACACACACACACTCATGCAGGTGAAGAGGCACCTGAACCACAGTGATTATCATTAATGTTTTATCAGTGTTCTCATATATTATTGATCGCCTTTGGAGCTGATCGATAGCGAGTCACCCCTCCATAGACGAACCAATCAGACGGCGGCTGTTCTGGGTTCTGTGTTCTTTGGTGGTCTTGGAGGATCTTGAGATGTGGGAGGACGTCTGATCCCCGGAGCCGGGCTGCCTCTTTGTTGATTGCTGGATCTTCATTGATGTTTGTGTCCGTAGGAAACCCAAACCTTCTGCGGCGTCGCAGCCTCTGGTGCCTCAAAGACCCGCCCCTCCCCCGCCATTATAACCCCCCCTCCCTCAGCGGGGGGGCCGAGGTCCCGCCCGCAGACCGGTCCCGTCGACAAAGCAGCCAATCCGATGTCCCCGCTCTGACCCCTGGCCCCGCCCACTCCCGGCCGTCGCTCAGCCGGGATTGGACTCTGGAAACATCTGGGCAAACCCCACAGAAGTCTGGCTTGAAGGAACCATCAATAATCTCAGTTTGCTAAACATCTGGAGACACACACTTTCATGTGTGTGTGTGTGTGTGTGTGTGTGTGTGTGTGTGTGTGTGTGTGTGTCCTTCACTACCAGCCTCCTGGACTGATTCTTGGCCTTATAGCTCTGAAGAAACTCTTCGCATGAACCTGAAAGCTGCGACCAGCTGATGAAATCAGGAACATCTCCAAAAAAGGGCTACTGACGACTGTTAGCCGTTTAGCATGCTAGCTAGCATGAGCTGGCTAACGGTGACGGACTAGCATCAGGGACACAGAGCTTTGGGACGCGTCCCCTCACCTCGCTCCTCTCTGATTGGCTGGTTTGAAGACCCGGGTCCCGGGCGGCGTTCCCTCTGAAAGCACTGGAGCCGCTCTTCTCTGCACTGGCATAGGAATGTAAAGCCACTTCAGGAAATCCCACGGTGCAAAGCGGCGGCGGCGGCGGGGGGAGGGGAAGGGGCGGAGCCGCCTCCAGGCCGGTACGACGACGACGCTCGGCCACATGACGGCGCCCTCCAGGGGATCGACGCGGAAGCACGGCCTCGCGCTGATCCGCGGGATCCAGACCTGACCTGTGACCTCTGACCTCCAGGCCACTGACGGACTGTGACTCGGTCTGTGACGGATCCTCGCCGGCATCAGGAAACCATCAGAACCACCTGGAGGTCGCAGGCCCGCGTGTTGACCGTCCCTCCGTCACCATGGCAACGCAGAGACTGACCTACGCGATAACAAATGATACTGTTGGGGTTTTTTTATTTTCCTTTTTCCAAATGTAACGATCAACCTGTGGTGATGTTTAAAAAAATACAACCTCGTGACTTAATTGCTAGCCGAAGCCTTGCGGTGTCGTCATGGAAACAGGATGTTTTCTGCTCGGTTACTATGGCAACGCCCTGCAGCTTCACACGATCATGTAATAAAGTTTATTTAAACTTCGGGCTGCCATCTTGACTTTCGATTAGATTTTCTTTTTAGATTTCAAAATGACATTTATACAGAATCTATCTAGTATATATATATCCTGCATACCAGCAGAAGCCCCTCCTGGGCCTCCTGGGCCATGTTGTGTCTTCTCCACACCCTGGTCCTCTACCGCAGCCCCAGGAGCTTCAAGGTTCTGCTCAGGACCCTTGCTGCTCCTCCGGACGGAGATGCGTGATGTTCTCCTGGCCTCGGCGGTGTCGCTCCAAGTGACATCGTCACCACTGGGACTTCCACTGCCTTCACTTCCATCTTCTCCAGCTCCTCCTTGGGGCCCTGGTGATCCTCTGACCACCCTTCCTTCTTCATGTCTTCTGCTGCTTGTCCACAGCCATCATGTCACCAGGTTGTTTGTCTGGAACTGAACGTCCAGCAGGTTCTCATCCTAGTCCTTCTAAATCCCCTTTGGAGATGTATTTCTTCTTCTTCTTCTTTGGACTTTTCCCTTCAGGGGTCGCCACAGCAAGTCAATCTTCTCCATCTAACCCTATTCTCTGGATCCTCCTCTCTCACACCAACTACCTTCATATCTTCTCTCACTACGTCCATAAATCTTCTCTTTGGTCTTCCTCCAGACCTCTTGGCTGGCAGCTCCAACTCCAGCATCTGTCTACCAATATATTCTCTATCTCTTCTCTGTCCATGACCCAACCATCTCAGTCTGGCTTCTCTGACCTTCTCTCCAAAACATCGGACATGTGCCGTCCCTCTGATGGACTCATTCCTGATCCTCTCCATCCTGGTCACTCCCAAAGAGAACCTCAACATCTTCATCTCTGCAACCTCTAGTTCTGCCTGCTGTCTTTTGGTCATTGGAACAGTTTCTAGTCCAAACATCATCTCTGGTCTCACCACTGTCTTGTAAACCTTTCCTTTTATTCTGGCTGATGTTCTTCTATCTCTTTGTACCCCTGACACTTTTCTCCACCCATTCCAACCTGCTTGGACCGTCTCTTCACCTCTTTTCCACACTCTCCTACGCTCTGGACTGTTGACCCTAAGTACCTGAAATCCTCCAGCCTCTTGATCTCCACTCCCTGTAGCCTCACCGTTCCACCTGAGTTCCTCTCATTCACACACATATATTCTGTCTTGCTGCGACTAACTTTCATTCCTCTCCTTTCCAGAGCATACCTCCACCTCTCTAGATGTTCCTCTACCTGTTTTCTGCTCTCACTACAGATCACAATGTCATCTGCAAACATCATGGTCCATGTGGATTCCTGTCTAACCTCATCTGTCAGCCTATCCATCACCACTGCAAACAAGAAGGGGCTCAGAGCTGATCCCTGATGGAGTCCCACCTCCACCTTGAACTTCTCTGTTACCCCTACAGCACACCGTACCAGTGTCTCACAGCTGGCATACATGTCCTGCACCAGTCTAACATACTTCTCTGCCACTCCAGACTTCCTCATACAATACCAGAGCTCCTCTCTTGGCACCCTGTCATATGCTTTTTCTAGGTCTGCAAAAACACAATGCAGCTCCCTCTGGCCTTCTCTGTACTTTTCTATTCGCATTCTCAAAGCAAATACTGCATCTGTAGTACTCTTTCTAGGCATGAAGCCATACTGCTGTTCACAAATGCTGACTCCTGCTCTCAGTCTAGTTTCCACTACTCTTTCCCATAACTTCATTGTATGGCTCATCAACTTTATCCCTCTGTAGTTGCCACAATTCTGCACATCCCCTTTATTCTTAAAAATAGGCACCATCACACTTTGTCTCCATTCTTCAGGCATCTTCTCACTCTCTAAGATCCCGTTGAATAATCTAATCAGGAAATCTACCGCTGCCTCTCCAAGACACTTCCACACCTCCACAGGTATATCATCATCAGGACCAACTGCTTTTCCACTCTTCATCCTCTTCAATGCCTTCCTCACCTCACTTTTACTAATTTGTGCGACTTTGTGGTCTACAATAGTCACCTCTTCTACCCTTGGCTCTCTTTCATTTTCCACATTCATCAGCTCTTCAAAGTACTCTTTCCATCTTCCCATCACTCTTCTAGCATCTGTCAATACATTTCCCTCTCTGTCCTTAATCACCCGGACCTGTTGTACATCCTTTCCATCTTTATCTCTCTGTTTCGCCAACCTGTATAGATCATTCTCACCCTCCTTACTATCCAACCGAGCATACAAGTCATCATAAGCTCTTCCCTTGTGAGCTCTGCGTGATGTCACAACATCGAGCCGCTCGATCAGATTGATGTTCATGGACATTGACGCAGAAGTCACCTGACGCCCGCTTCCCCGGTGAGGTCTGGTAAGGCGCACAATCAGGAGGCTGGCCTCGGCTTATCTGTGGAGGCTTTGATTTTGATGGAGTAGCTGGTAATCCTGATATAACAAGTTCATGAGTTTCTCCTGTGGGATGACACCTCCACCCCCATGATGAATTCACTGGGAGGTTCTTCGCTGCCTCTGCTTCCAACAAGAAGACTTTCATTCTGTAATCCACTGATCAGGCAGGCGGCAGGTGTTAGCTTCAGCTGCTAGCAGCACTTGTGCAGGACGGAGAGTCCAGGCCAGGGGTGGCCAATTATTTTGGCTGGTGGGCCACATTTCTTTTTTAATTGCACTGAATTACACTTTTCCGTAATTTGCTTTGGATAAAAGCGTCTGCCAAATGACTGTCATGTAATGTAATGTAATGCAATGTAGTGTAATGTTAATTTTTAGGCATGGGTCAACTACGTAGCATGTAAATTGAAAAAAATGAAAAATGTAATCGAAATAATTAAATGTTTTGGCATTTTAATTCAACATCAAAATCATTAATGATCATATAAATGTACCGACACTATCTTGTATGTAATCATCCATACAAAATAAAAACAAAATTCAATATTGACTGAAGATACTTATTCAAATCTTCAGAGAAAATAGTTCGGTAAAAACGGTAAAAACGGTAAAACCCATAATCTGTTCGCGGTCCAGGCTGAGTCTGAGTCTCCTTGCGCGCCGTGACCGCAGCACGAGTGGGGGGGGGGGGGTGACGTCACAAAGGGGCGCGTTGCCACGCGAGGGATGACGTCACCGCGCGGCTGGCGGGACCCAGGCGCGCCGTGCGTCATGACGTCACTTCCATCCGCGGCCCTGTGTGCGAGCGTCGGGCGGCGGCTAGCTGTCCTCTCCGAGGCTCCGAGGCGGGACCAGCGAAGGGCGTCCGGGACTCCGGGCAGAGCCGATCCAGCGCGTGTCACCGAGTGAGTACCGGGGGAGTACCGGGTGCGCGCGCTCCCGGTGAGGCTCGCGCGGCCGCCGGGAGCGCGGGACGTCCGTCTTGAGGAATTTCACACAAATTTCAGCCGCTAGCCGCGTGCTAGCGAGCTAGCCAGCTAATAGGCTGCTAATAGGCTGGCTAGCTCGCGGTCCCTCCCGCTCCGGCATGTCGGCCGCGGCTCCGTGACTCCGGAGCTAGCTGGACGTTAGGCTAATTGTGTTAGCCGTGTGCGTTCATGGAATTGGGGAAAGTCAAGAGTGGAGGCTAGCGGACTAATTACATAACCGCCCGGCGGCTCGGCCAGGCAACTGATACCGGCGCTCCGCGCCCCTGGCCCGCCGCTCACCGTCACACGAAGACCGGAGGTCATTTTATGTTTTGAGAAAGCAGGTTGTTGGAGTGGAACTCCTGACTTGTGGAAGGACACGTTGACCGACATCTCCGCCGGCCAAACGGGACGGCCCGTTCTGCCGCGTCTGGGCGGGCCTTCCGTCCGCGGGCCAATCAGAGGGCAGAGTAGGCCGGTGGGGGCGGGGCCTGGGGGAGAGGGCGGGGCCGAAACCCAACAAGGTCAAAACACGGGGGAGCCGGGGCGCGCGCGGGGCCGGGGCACGCGCGTGACACACCGGAAATAACCTCGGTCCCGCTAAGCCGTCAGCGGCGCTCAAGGTGAAGGTCCCGCTGCTGAGGTGCTCAGGAAGAAGGTTGGATAACCACTGGCACGCCGCCTCAGGTCCAGAGGAAACTATTAGTCACCTTGAAGAACCTGGGATCTGCAACGTGAAGAACGGGACGTCCAGAGGAACCCGAGGACTAAAAGAACTGCCCTAAAGAGCCTGACGTCTGCAAGAACCTCCACCCAATGTGATGAAGAACATGATGTCTGGAGGAAACCTAAATGCACACTGAAGAAGCTTGTGAGGACCCCGTGTTGTGAAGAACCTGAATCTGACTCCACTTCCTGCTTCCAGGAAGATGAGGTCAGGAGGAAGCCTCATCCACGTTGAAGAACTGGAAGTCTAATCCTAACGCATGGGGTTAAGGAGTGTTCCTCAACCAGGAAGGGAAAACACAGGAGATCGGTTCCATCGAGGAACCCGCAGGTTCTATCTGCCCAAATATCTACACAACATTTTGGAACAGGGTTGTACTTTTTGTTTGTCCAATTAATAGAAATAAAGCTTGTAGATGTCCAAGAGATCAACCCTGCAGATAAATGAGATCCTGGAGAGCCATGAGAGCTTGTCCTGGAGTCAGAGTGAAAGTATCAGTAGATGTTCCTCAATGTCAGACAAGCAGCAGTCTGATTGTTTGGAGACTGGACGGCATTCTCAGACAATGTGAAATGACCCTCTCAGTGAGGGAGGGGGAGCTCAGGTGTCACCCGGTCCACGGAGCCTGGAGGAGGTCCTCCAACTGCAAGCTGGGATCAGCTGGAGACTGACGAGCACAGCTGACATGAGGAGGTGGCGGGCCAGAAGATCAGGGCTGGAACCTCTGGAACATGAATGCTCGTCAGACACAGGAAGTCTGCTGTCAGGAGATGAACCTGACTGTGTGTGTGTGTGTGTGTGTCGAGTCATGTTGATCGGCTGTGCTAATTGTTAGCAAACATTAACATGCTGTTGGTGCTGCATGCTAACCTCCCCTCCTTGTGTCCTCAGTATCTCAGAGCGTGATTGGACGGACATCCTGTGGGAGCGTTCTCCAGCCCCCTCCGTGTTGGACCCCCGAGGCTTCCTGTCGTGCTGGAGGATCCCCCCCCACCCAAGGACTGACCCCCACCCGGAGTGTTTGAGACAGCAAGGACTGCTATGCACCGTTTAAGGACTTGTGCGGCGCGCTTGCGTCCGCTCACCGCCTCGCAGGCGGCTCAGACTGTCGGCCAGCAGCGGCCAATCACAGCCGTCTCCTCCGGAGGCTTAAGGACGTTTCAGCCAATCCGGTGCTACACGGCGCCGGTGGCCTCGGAGCCGTTCCTGAACGGGACGAGCTCCAACTACGTGGAGGAGATGTACTTTGCCTGGCTGGAGGACCCTAAGAGTGTTCACAAGGTAAGGTGGGTCAAGCCCCCCGCTGGAGCCCGGGTTGACCTTTGACCTCCGTACGTCAGCGACGTCTCAGATCGATCCCGACGGTCCATCAACACCTCGCCGACAAAACATTTCGTGTGATTCCAACATTCTAATGTCGGCTGCGGTTTAACAGCGGCTCTGCTGTCACATGATCCCAATGATCTCCTTCTCTGTGGAACGTCAGCCTCCACCTGACCTTCTCCTTTTTCAACAGTTTCTCTTGTTATCGCTCACCGGGACTGTCTCATCTTAGGCCATTGGAGACCTGATCATTGATCTTTATTAAGGTGATCGGATGATAACCGCTCAGATATGGGCCAGGGCGGGGCGGCGGCGTCTGGCTCCTCCCATCTCCACCCTCACATACCTCATCAGCCAGCAGATCCGTCAGCCTGCCCCTCCTTCAGAGGTGGAGGAGTCACATCAGGGTTAGGAGGACCATGGAAGGAGATGGGTGGGCCTGGTTCCTGGAGCGGGGAACCGGTCTTAGGTGTTGCAGATCTGGTCTCAAGCGTTGGTGATCATGTGAACCAGCAGGGTTGGAGTGTGAGGGCGACTCACCAGCACGTGCTGTTGCATCATCGCGGCCCGTCAGCACTTTCAGGTCCTGCCGCCTTTACGGCTCCCGGCCAGCAGAGGGCGGGTGTCGGGACAGTCACAAGGCCTTCTCAAAAAGAAGAAACATAATGGGGTCGCCTCTGCCGAGCAGAATCATGCCGAACACACAGCTTTGACCGAAGCCGATTCTATTTCTTCTTCTAACGGCTCCTAAACGTGACCGCTACTTTTCCAGGGATTAGTCAGATTCACCTTCAGAGATCCTCTTTGTTTGTCTCCGTGGTAACAGTCAAAATCGCTCCGATACACAACACGCACCACTTTATCCGCCCTCAGGTCAGGCACTTCCTGCCACGCCCCGTCATGTGACCTGTGCCATCCATTCCGATTGGCCCGTGCAAATCGGATTCTCCTGCAAACTGTTGTCAAACAGGGAGAAAGGGACGACTCTGGACGATTAAAGGTCGCCATGAGCAGCATGAAACACACACACACACACACACACACACACAGGGCCGTCTGTCTGACCTTCTGATACACTCAGAAGACCTCCTTGGAACCGTCTGCTTGAAACCTTGCTGGTGTCGGGTGCCCCTCTGTCCAGGGTCAGTGTGCTCTTCAAGCTTCTGTCAAAAACAGACCCATGTTCTCACAAACTGAAAGATGGGATATTTTCTGCCGGTCTCCTGTTCTGTTACCACTTCTTGCTGCTCATCTCCACCAGACCCTCACTCGTGGTCCCCCGTCTCTCCTCCCCTCTGCAGTCGTGGGATGTGTTTTTTCGCAACGCCAACGCCGGCGCCCCCCCCGGCGCCGCCTACCAGTCCCCCCTGTCTCTGACCGCTGCCCCCCAGCTGTCGTCACTGGTAGGAGCCCAGCCCAACGTGGAGAAGCTGGTGGAGGATCATCTGGCTGTGCAGTCCCTCATTAGAGCCTACCAGGTACACACACACACACACACACACACACACACACACACACACACACACACACACACTCACACACACTCCAGGCTGTTAGACAGCAGTGAAGTCACATCCTGCCGTTGCTCCTGACGCTGCCAACATGTCAGACCCGTGATGGTGAAGGTCACAGAGGGTGGCCAGGGTCTAAGTGGAACCTCCATCCAGAAGAACTGCTGGGAGCAATTCTGGAGCACCAGACGCCTTTTTGGAAGCCCCCTCCTTGCTGCCTGACTTTGACATCCACCATCAGTGGTCAGGTGGTCCAACGGTCGCTGTATGTCCTCCAACGGGAGTCCTGCGTGCTCTTCAGCAGGACTTCATTAATGGGCCACACTGACGTGCCCCTCCCTGGTCCTCTCTGCGCTGCGCTAATTAGCTTAGCATAATAACTTTTGATCTATCGTAAGTGTTAGCGTGCCTCAGAGGCCAGTGCCGTTGATGAGGAATTACTCAAAGCCAGATGCTTGACCCTCTGCGTCCTGGTGTGGACGCTTCTTCGGGAAGGACGACCCCCGATTCCCAAGGTCTGAGCCGGTCCTGATGACCCCCCAGAACAAGCAGGCCCCGGCCCTGCTTCAGATGACAGCAGACCGGACGAGGGGATTCAGAAACTTCAGCCCGGTGGAGACGCTCCTCCGCTCGCAGACTCAACATGCGCTTGAGATCTTTCCATCTGAACCTCTGCAGCAGGTCAGGTGACCATCCAGACCTGCTGAAGATCGTCCGCTCACGAGCAAAGATCTGTTAGACTGAAGAGCGGGCGGGGCGGCACTTCACACTTAATCCCTCAGGTTGAATGAGCAGACATGAATCTTAATCTGACTAAACCTGAAGGTACCAATCACATGGGGACCAAGGCTGAGGTCAGCAGCTGAGGTCCTCCGAGAAGAACTCAGGACCTCGTCTGTGGACCTCAGCCTAAAGCCCAGGATACCTGAGACTATCCTGTCTGTCTGTCTGTCTGTCTATCTGCCTCTGTGTGTGTGTGTGTGTGTGTGTGTGTGTGTGTGTGTCTGTGTCTGTAATTGTCTTTCTGTGTGGGTGTGTCCTTGTTTGTGTGAGCGTGTGGAATTTTTCTGTATGTATGGTGTTGGGTGTGTGTGTGTGTGTGTGTGTGCGCTCGCTTGTGTGGATTTTTCCGTGTGTGTGGAATTTTTGGGTGTGTACCTGGGTGTCTGCGTGTGCATGCGTGCGTGCATGGATTTTTCTTTGTGTGTGTGTGTATGAATTTTTGGATGTGTACTTGTTTGTATGTCTGGATTTTTCTTGGTGTGTGTGTGTGCGCGCGTGCGTATGTGTGTGTGCGTATGTGTGTGTGTGTGTGTGTGTGTGCGCAGGTGATGGGCCACCACAGTGCCCGTCTGGACCCTCTGGGAATCAGCTGTGTGAACTTTGACGATGCTCCAGTGAATACTGGCTTCCAGGATGTTGGTGAGAACGTTAGCTGAAGGACAGCAGCAGCCTGTGGTGTTAATGTGGCCTCTCCCTCCCTCCCTCCCTCCTTCCACCCACCCATCCCCTCTTCCTCCTCCTCTGCCTTTCTCCTCACGCTCTCCTCACCCTGCTGTCCCGTTCCTCTTCGTTGGTCTTGATGCCTCTGTGTCCTTGCTTTATTCCGTGGCTCCATCCTGCTTCTTGTCCACCTCCAAACCTCCTGGTTATTTCCTCCTCCTCCTCCTCCTCCTCCTGCCCCCCCCCCCCTCCCCCGCCCTGGGTGGGCTCTGTCCTCTCGCCCTCCCTGTAGATCCGAGGGCACCATGTGGCCCAGTTGGACCCCCTTGGCATCATGGACGCCGATCTGGACTCGTGCGTCCCCACTGACATAATCACCTCCTCCGACAAGCTTGGTGAGGAGAACCCCCCCCCCCCCCCCCCAGTCTGTGTCCTGCTCTCTGCCCCCCCTCCCCCCCCCAGACGCCCTGCAGAACCTCCTTGTCCACCTGGACAGTCCAGGTGGACAAGGAGGTTCCAGCCTGTGGCTTAAACCTGACAGCCCTTCTTCTCTCTGGGCCTCAGATCTTCCTTTTCCTTTCTGGAACCTTCTGGAATCAGTGTGTATGGTACTCAGACAGTGTGTGTGTGTTGTGTTTGAGAAGAACGGGTGTCTTCAGCTCCGCCCCTCCCCCACCTAGAACCCCCCGCATCCACACAGGCTTTCTGAAGGTTTCCCATCTGAAGGCCTGTCCAGGTGTGTCCTGATGGGTTGGGGGCGGAGTCACAGGTGGATGGCGAGCGCCGCTTGGGTTTGTCCGTCCGTCCGTCCGTCCTCGGAGGCAGGAGGTGGCTGGAGAGCCCCGGGGACTTAAACATCGCTGAATCTCACACAGCTCCGCTGAGTTGAAACTCCTCACTCGTCGTGTAGAAAAGGACTCCCGGGAATCGGGCCGACTCGTTTATTCATCTAAATTCCCGGAAGCAGGAAATGACATCACCGTCCCAGAAACGACCCGAGGACCCTTTCATAGCCGTAGGCCCGAGCCAGGCGTGTGCAGGCTCCCCTCTGTTAGCCCGGCCGTTGCCGTGGTGACGCTTGTGATCGGAGGACGTGGTTCTGCGGTGTGGCGGGAGCCCCGCCCTCTCCGCCCGGCGCCCTCTGGCCCGGCGGAGACCGGCGGCCGCTCGCCGTGACTTCCTGCGGCGTTGGTGCGAGTTGGCGGCGGCGATGGTGGAAGTTCCTGGTTTTCTAACAGCGTCCTCTCCCCTCTGCTGCCCTGCTGTCCAGACGTGGCGCTCTTCAAGGAGAGGCTGAGAGGCCTCACGGTCGGAGGTACGAGCGGCCCTCGGTGTGTCTCCCACTCCTCCCTCTAGTCTGTAGCAGCTGCAGGATTCTTCCATCCCGGGTCCCCCTGGATCCACCCGAGCTGAAGAACAAACACAGGGAGCACCAACCTGGTTTACCTCTTTGGTTTATCCGTCAACATCTCCAGACTTCCAAGATGATGTGTCCAAATCTGGGCCGAGGAGCTCTGCTGGTCCAGAAGCTCCAATCGGTCAGAAATGACCTCAAATTTAGCAGCATATTAACAGAAGGCGAAGGGATGCTCAGGAGAAGCTCAAAGTGGCCTTCACCTGAAGGTCTCCCTCCTCGAGGTCGGCTGGTCTCCCCTGAACTTAACAGTGTCCAACTGTTAGAGTCCAGAAGAGTCCGGGAGGCTCCTCAAGGTTCTGCTACTCCCCCAGTACCCGGCAGGAGCTTCAGGAGAACCAGGAGGACCAGTCTGGGCTCGGTCGTTCTCCTTCTGCTTCCCCGCCGGTGCGATGGTCAGGTATCTACCGCGACCGTCACAGCCGGCCCGCTGACCTCAGATCAGGGAAACCCATGCGCAGTGGAGGTCCTGGACATGGACGATTCCACTGATCTTTGCTCTCAGATGTTCTGGTGCCATTTAATATTTGATAGCTTCCACCCCTTTGGACCTTCACCTGGGACTTGACCTGGAAGACCCACAACACCAGCTCCTGCTCCAGGAGATGTATGGGATGGTGAGGTTAGTTCTTCACTCCTGTGGACCCGCGGAGACTCCGGGATGGAACATTTCCTCTAGGCCGCAGGCGGAGGTGTCTCCACTGTCCTGCAACATGAAGGTGCTGTTGCTTCTGGTCCTGCTGCCTCTTGTAGTTAGCGCTGTTAGCTTTAGCTGCTGCCGCTGCTGGCAAAGGCCTGCCATCCCCCCGCTGACCACTAGGGTGCCTCGCAGCATCTAAGAGACGGTCCAAAAATGGTCCTCCAGCCGGCTGCTGGTGCGAGCAGAGGGCTAGCAGGTGGAGCGAGGATTCTGGAAACCAGAAGCTACAAATCACAAATTTCCAGCAGAACGCTAGCTGTTAGCGTGACCACCTGACAAACCGCTGATGTTCCTGCGTGTCTGTGAGCTTCTCTGGTGCTTGAGCTGCTGGTGCCGCCGGGCTGTGCACGTGAGTGTGCACGTGACTGCACGCTATGTGTGCACGTGATGGTGCATTTGTCTGATTTTTTTTTCTTTATTTCCCTCATTAAAACTCAGTCCCCGCTGTTGGCTTAGATTGTATTTTGTAAATCCAGAGAGCAGGAAGCCCAGGTGAGGGTGGAACGGAAGGTGGCGCCCCCTGCTGGCCGGGGGAGGTAGTCCCATCAACTCAAGGAGAGGAATGATCGCTAACAGAAAAGGGAAGATGTTTATCGGGAAACTTTTAATGAAGGTTCAGGGCCTCAGTTGTTCCAAACCACCCTCTGACAGTGAGGAGCATCTCGTGGAGGAGATGCAGAAGCAGGGACTCGTTTCAGTCAGGTGTTGCGATTGTCAGCCGCCGGCTAGGTCGGGGAGCTGGAGCTCCTCAGAGGGTGCTGCCCTCGAGTTCAGTGAAGATCCTGGTCTGGGTCCCGGGGGTTTGGACTGTTTGGAAGGTCAGCTCCGAGCTGGAGAGGTGCTCTGACCTTCGCACGTTGGAGAGTTCTGATTGGTCGGCTGGGCCGCGGGTGACGGGCTCAGGTGCTTGTGAACGTCTTGAGAATCCTGGAGTCTCCTCTTCCTTCTCGTCAGGGCGCCGCTGGAGCTTTTTAAGGGTGAAGGTCAATACGAGTGGTTCCTCCTCTTCCTCTGTCCTCTCTTCTCCTTCTCCCCTCCTCCATAACCTCCTGCCCCTCACCGTCCCATAACCCCTGTGGTGTGAAATAACCAGTCTGACCCGCTAACCCGTCACCCATGGTCCTGCTGAGACATCGCTGCATGTCCATGTTGGCCTCGGCCAGGGGACCAGAGCTGGGGCTGGGCGTGTGTGCACGTGCATGCACGCAGGCACGTACACACACACACACACACACACACACACACACACACACACACACACACACACGCACTGCTGGGAGGTGGATTGAGGGATTGAGGTGTGTGTGGAGTTAAGTGTTAGTAGTGGCTGTAGTAACCACAATCCTAGTCCCAACATAGTGTGTGTGTGTGTGTGCGTGCGTGTGCGTGTGTGTGTGTGCATGTGTGTGTGTGTGAGAGAGAGATCAGTCCATAGAGGGTTAACATCTTGCCTCCACCTCCCTGAGCCCTGGTCTCAACCTAGTGTGATGGCCCCCCCTGGTCTTGGAAGCTCAGTTCCAGGTCTGGTCCCCTTTTCCGTTGACGGCAAGGATGTAGACTTGACCCGCTGACCCAGGCCCAGCTCCAGGCCTGGACCAGACCAGGTCCAGATCTGGATCCCACTCAGACAAGTACGTGACCTGGTTCTTGTAAGAACCAGGCTTTGGTTCCCTCAGAACATCTCGAGTACTTCTGTCACCTTCATGTAGAGCCCCTCAAATAGCGAGTGGCCTGGGCCTGGGCCTGGGGCGGCGGTGTGGGCGGGGCTTAGCGCCGCGGTGTGGGCGGGGCTTAGCATCTGCGTCCGTTGCCCACAGTTGTTTTGAAGCTCTGATGTGTTCAGGGTCCTCTGCGATTGGACGAGTGTTTGATACTAACTGACTGTCCTCTTCGTCCTGCTCCCACTCCTCCCTCTTCATCGCCCAATCATCTCCGCACGTTTCCTCCTCGTATGCATGCTCATCTCCCTCTGCCCCCCCATGTGCCAACGCACCCTGGGACATGTAGGCTTCTACGGCCTGGACGAGTCGGACCTGGACAAGGTGTTCCGCCTGCCGACCACCACCTTCATCGGAGGCTCGGAGAGTGCTCTTACTCTGAAGGAGATCATACGCCGCCTGGAGGTGAGGACACACACACACACACACACACACACACCTTCACTGCCATCACAGCCTCCAGGGCTGCCTTGCCAGAAACCTTACAAATCTAGACAAAGATGTTAGAGTCTCTTAAGGTCTCTTCTTTGGTTGCCATGGCAACTGATAGTGTTCGAACCGAAGCGCACGGTCACAGTCTGGCAGGTGGGTCTTGATGTACATGATGAACACTCAGGAGGTCAGTCCAGACTCCAGGGCCTGCCGGTCCTGGTCCAGGGGCCTGGTTGGGTGACCCGGTTCTCCGTATGACAGATGGCGTACTGCCAGCACATCGGCGTGGAGTTCATGTTCATCAACGACCTGGAGCAGTGCCAGTGGATCCGGCAGAAGTTCGAGACGCCCGGCGTGATGCAGTTCACCCTGGAGGAGAAGAGGACCTTGCTGGCCCGCATGGTCCGCTCCACCAGGTAAACCCCCAGCCGCACCGATGCGCCGTAGAAACGAGTAGAACATCGCTCGTCACCTCCGAACCGGTGAGCGCGGCCTGACCCCAGCAGAGCTGCAGACATGGTGGACCACCAGTAGACCAGAGAATGTCTGCAGCTCTGCTCCTTGAGTTACTTACCCTGTAGATCCCTCACCATGACCTCAGCAGCAGAATAGACTGGAAACGGACTCAAACATTGGGAACCAGGAGAGACCTGGTGTCTTCTTGGAGCTCAGAGCACCTCCTTCACCTCCTCCAGAAGCGCCGGCGTTTCTTTTGCCTGAGCGCCTGGTTCTCCTCCCTGAGGGCCGCCGTCTGCTCCTTGCTGTGGATCAGGGCCTGGAGCAGCTGCCGCCGGTCCTCCTGGGCGTCCAGCAGCTCGCGCTTCAGAAGCCAGGTCACATGACGGCGCCCGCCGGCGCACGCTTCCTGCTCCATGTCAGGGATCGGGCTCTCCTGCTCCTCCTCGGTGTCCTGGTGCTGCTGGAGGTCCCACTCCTGCACCTCCTTCCTCAGCCACTCAGGCACGGTCACGGGCTTCTTCTGCTTGATGGCGGCCATGATGTCCAGGTTCTTGTCACACGGCCGGAGGAGCTGTTTCCAGTCCTCCTCCATCAACATCACTTATAGATTTGGGGCCGTCGTCACAGCCGTGATGTCATCAGCTAGCGTCCGCCCCCCCGACCGCTCTATGTTCTCTCTCTCTCACACACACACACACACACAAACACACACGGCAGCTCTGATTGGTCCAGACCACTGGCTTGGCTGTGACATCACAAGGAGGCTGCTGTGTGAGTGCTTACATTTTAGTTACTGTATGAGTGTTCATGAACACACACACACAAATCCTTGGTGTGTGTGTGTGTGCGCACTCAGGTTCGAGGAGTTCCTCCAGAAGAAGTGGTCTGCAGAGAAGAGGTTCGGACTGGAGGGATGTGAGTCTCTGATCCCGGCCCTGAAAACCATCATCGACATTTCCTCTGGGAGCGGGGTGGAGTATGTCATCATGGGCATGCCGCACAGGTAACGCACACACACACACACACACACACACACTCACACAGTGCTGAGCTGACGTTGACCCGCCCCGTCCTCCTCCAGGGGCCGTCTGAATGTTCTGGCCAACGTGATCCGAAAGGAACTGGAGCAGATTTTCTGTCAGTTTGACTCCAAACTGGAAGCTGCTGACGAGGTACTTTTACCGCCTACGTAAGAGTACTGCGTAGGAGTACTCGTAAGTACTGCAGTATACCGGAGGAAGTAAGTCGGTCCACTTCCTCTTCAGGGCTCCGGAGACGTGAAGTACCACCTGGGCATGTACCACCGCCGCATCAACCGCGTGACGGACAGGAACATCACGCTGTCTCTGGTGGCCAACCCCTCCCACCTGGAGGCGGCCGACCCCGTGGTGCAGGGCAAGACCAAGGCCGAGCAGTTCTACTGTGGGGACAACGACGGGAACCAGGTGGGTCACATTCGCTTTGGTATCATCTCAAGATAGATGGGAGACGTGAGCCGAATCGTCTGGACGGGGGGGAGACCAAAAGTCAACCTGTGTGTGTGTGTGTGTGTGTGTGTGTGTGTGTGTGTGTGTGTGTGTGTGTGTGTGTGTGTGTGTGCGCTTGCAGGTGATGTCCATCCTGCTCCACGGAGATGCGGCCTTCGCAGGTCAGGGCATCGTGTACGAGACCTTCCACCTGTCTGACCTTCCGTCCTACACAACTCACGGCACCGTGCACGTGGTGGTCAACAACCAGGTACGGCCCGCCGTGACATCCTACCCCTCCGGCCAATGAGAACGCCCCCTCACCCCCGAGTTCCCGTCACCAGATCGGCTTCACCACCGACCCCCGGATGGCGCGCTCGTCTCCGTACCCCACCGACGTGGCCCGCGTGGTCAACGCCCCCATCTTCCACGTCAACGCCGACGACCCCGAGGCCGTCATCTACGTCTGCAAGGTGGCCGCCGAGTGGAGGGCCACCTTCCACAAGGATGTGGTGGTGGACCTGGTGGGTGGCCGTCGCACCGCAGCACCGCACCGGGTGTGCGCCGAGTCTAACTGTGTGTGTGTGTGTGTGTGTGTGTGTGTGTGTGTGTGTGTGCAGGTGTGCTACCGCAGGATGGGTCACAACGAGATGGACGAGCCCATGTTCACACAGCCTCTGATGTACAAGCAGATCAAGAAGCAGAAGCCCGTCCTACAGAAGTACGCCGAGAAGCTGATCGCCGAGG
The DNA here is from genome assembly GCF_037954325.1 of Fistularia commersonii. Lineage (NCBI taxonomy): Eukaryota > Metazoa > Chordata > Actinopteri > Syngnathiformes > Fistulariidae > Fistularia > Fistularia commersonii. Next base: position 409,012 of record NC_141305.1, on the reverse strand, counting down.
GCGCCGTGAGCCGCCAGGAGTACGAGGTGAGCGTCTCCCCCACGATCGGAACCAGAACCCGGAACACATCACCAACACCTGGTGGAGAGGAGAGGCCGTCTTACTTCTCCACACACTTCCTGCCTGCGTCCGATTGGTCAGGCAGGGTGGAACCAAGATGGCGGCGCAGGTGTGCGGTTCGAGAGACACAACGCGTTGGACTCCAGTGATGCTCTTGCCTGTTTATCTTCTCGCTCGTACGGGGTGGTCATGTGGAGCGGCTGCTGGTGGCCCCGTCCTCCTCGTGTCCACCAGAGGATCTCGGAGAAGCTGCGGGCGTCACGTGACTGGCTGACCCGACCATCTGTGTCTCCGCAGGAGGAGATCGCCAAGTACGACAAGATCTGCGAGGAGGCGTACACCCGCTCCAAAGACGAGAAGATCCTCCACATCAAGCACTGGCTGGACTCCCCCTGGCCCGGTGAGGAGGAGGTCCATCCTGGACCGCCATGTCCACACCTTCACCTAGGGGAGTCACGTGACCTTGATGTGACCTTTGTCCTGTAATGGGTCGCGTGTCCACAGGTTTCTTCACTCTGGACGGACAACCCAAGTCCATGACCTGCCCCTCCACCGGTTTGACAGAGGAGAACCTCAACCACATCGGACAGGTGGCATCATCTGTGCCCGTGGAGGATTTCACAATCCATGGAGGTCAGACACACGCACAGAGGTGTAGATATGGCTCATTGTGTGTGTGTGTGTGAGGGCTGTGAACGTTCAGACACAGCCAGGAGAGTCCAGTGTGTGATGTCAGTGTCTTCTCATCAAAGTGTCCTGTAAACACCTGACCTTCCGGTCGTTTTGAGGCGTTCAGGTCCGCGTGAGGTGTTTCTGTTCCTGCAGCAACACGTGAAGCTTCAGGCGTGACTTGCTTCTGGTACCTGATGCCTCCATGAAGCGTTCACACACCCGGCATGGGCTGCGTCACTCATTCAGGTTCCTGGCGGCAGTGTGTGCACTGCGCGATGCGTTCAAGCGCCTGACACAAGCGTGTGCGGCGCGACGCATCCGGGTTGATGCCAGGGTGTGGAGTCGGATGCAGTTGGTCACCTGGATCTGGCACGCAGAGCGGGATGCGTTGAGATACTGGACACCAGGGAGTGTGATACCTTCAGCTCACCGAAACCCGCGTGACGCGTTCAGATACTCGACACGGTGACCGCGGCGTGATGCGTTCAGGTGCCTGGCTGCAGCGTGTTTCATTCAGTCGTACACTGATACCACCCAGGAGCTCCACTGAACGCCACAGGAGGTCTTTCCTACCTGAGGCCATCAGACTTTTTAATTCCTCTTCCTTCAGCCGCAGGGAATCTTCTACTCTTTGTACTTGAGACCTTCTTAAGACATTCTTATTCTCCCTCCTTCCTACTATTATCTATGACTGTTATGTTTTTGCTTGAAACTCTGGCACAACAATTTCCTCCGGGATACATAAAGTTGTTCTCATCTCATCTCTGGTGAAGGAACCTCACGCCGGCGTGTCGTTGCAGGTCTGAGCCGCATCCTGAAGGGCCGAGCGGAGATGGTGAAGAAGCGTACGGTGGACTGGGCCCTGGGAGAGTACATGGCCTTCGGCTCGCTGCTGCAGGAGGGGATCCATGTGCGTCTGTCGGGCCAGGACGTGGAGAGAGGAACCTTCAGGTGACCCCATGGCGGTCAGAACACCGCTGAGGTCCGAGAAGGCCTGGCGGGACCCACAGCTCCTCCGGGAGTCATGCGGTCCTCACCTGGTCCGGTCCGGTCCGGTCCGGCCGGGTTGTGTGTGAAAAGGATGGATGAGGCTGGATGTCTGGACCTTCAGCGTGCCCTTTGTTTGCCTGAGGTTCACGTCATGTGTGTGTGTGTGTGCGCCTGTGGTCTGAGCTTCTGGCTGCATCTCCTTCCAGCCACCGCCACCACGTCCTCCACGACCAGAACGTGGACAAGAGGATCTGCATCCCCATGAACCACGTGTCTCCGGACCAGGCGCCCTACACCGTCTGCAACAGCTCGCTGTCCGAGTACGGCGTCCTGGGTCAGCGAAGCTCCGCCGGCGCTCGCTTCCGCCGGCGCCCCCGCCTGAGACCTTCTGCCCTGTGCTCCTCAGGCTTCGAGCTGGGCTTCGCCATGGCGAGCCCCAACGCCCTGATCCTGTGGGAGGCCCAGTTCGGAGACTTCCACAACACGGCCCAGTGCATCATCGACCAGTTCATCTGCCCCGGCCAGGCCAAGTGGGTCCGGCAGAACGGCATCGTGCTGCTGCTGCCCCACGGCATGGAGGGCATGGTGAGTGCTCAGCGGCGCCCCCTGCTGGAGGAGCGCCGCGCCCACCCTCACCGTCTGTCCTCGCCGTCCACAGGGACCCGAGCACTCCTCAGCACGGCCCGAGAGGTTCCTGCAGATGTGCAACGACGACCCCGACGTCCTACCCGTAAGACACCGCAGCTCTGGCAACGGAGGTCCACCTCAGGTGTTAGACAGCAGGTCCTCATGTGTTAGACAGTAGGTGCTCATGTGTTATATAGGAGGTCCACCTCAGGTGTTCGACAGGAGGTCCACCTCAGGTGTTTGAGAGGAGGTCCACCTCAGGTGTTTGACAGGAGGTCCACCTCAGGTGTTTGACAGGAGGTCCACCTCAGGTCTTTGACAGGAGGTCCACCTTAGGTGTTAGACAGTAGGTGCTCATGTGTTATATAGGAAGTCCATCTCAGGTGTTGGACAGGAGGTCCAATCCTAGGTGTTAGACAGGAGATCCTCAGGTGTCAGACAAGAGGTCCTCCTATTGTTAGACAGGAGGTCCATCTGAGGTGTTGACAGGAGGTCCTCAGATGTTTGATGGTAGGTCTGGGCTGTGAGACTGGTCTGTGTTCAGGTTCTCCACTGAAGTGTCTCCTTGGTCTCCCAGTCCCTCACGGATGACTTCCCCGTGCGTCAGCTGTACGATTGCAACTGGATCGTGGTGAACTGCTCCAACCCGGGGAACTACTTCCACGTGCTGCGTCGGCAGATCCTGCTGCCCTTCAGGAAGCCGGTGAGATGTCGGTCACCCTCTGTCCTTCTGTCCTTCTGCCTCGTCTCGTCTCACCTTGTGTGATCTCGTCTCCCTGCAGCTCATCGTCTTCACGCCCAAGTCTCTGCTCCGTCACCCGGAGGCTCGATCCAGCTTCGACGAGATGCTGCCCGGTAGGCGCTCCGCCTCCTCCCGTCAGGGGAAGGTCCTCGGCGAGGAGAAGCTTTCAGACGGTTGGTGTGAAAGGTGGAACGGAGCCTCACGAGCTGAACGACTCCCTGCAGGAACTCACTTCCAGAGGCTGATCCCTGAAGGAGGCCCGGCCTCGCAGCAGCCGCAGGACGTCAGGAGGCTGATCTTCTGCACTGGGAAGGTCTACTACGAGCTGACCAAAGAGAGGAAGACCAGAGGCATGGAGGGCACGGTGGCCATTGCTCGCATGGAGCAGGTACACACACACACACACACACACACACACACACACACATGCGCACATCAAGCAGGTACACACACACCAGCTGTATACAAGCTGAGCAGATACACACACGTTTGGGACGGGTACACATCGAGCATGTAGACACACACACACTGAACAAGTACACATGCACGGTGGGTAGACACACAGAGCAAGTAGATACACATGGACTGGTAACACACACACACACACACACACACACACACACACACACACACACACAGTGAGCCCTCTAGTGATGGATCAGCTGAACTACATCTATCACACTAGAACCGCCTTGAAGTATTACCTTGACCGTGCGTGTGTGTGTGTGTGTGTGTGTGTGTGTGTGTGTGTGTGTGTGTGTCCCAGCTGTCTCCGTTCCCGTTCGACCAGGTCAAGGTGGAGTTGGAGCGTTTCCCCGCCGCCGACCTGGTCTGGTGTCAGGAGGAGCACAAGAACCAGGGTTACTATGACTACGTCAAGCCGCGCATCAGGACCACCAACCAGAGGGCCAAGCCTGTCTGGTAACTCCCCCTCCAACACCCCTACCTACCCCAGGGGTCAGCTGACCCTCCAGTGACCTGTGTGTGTGTGTGTGCATGCAGGTACGCTGGGCGTGGGCCGGCAGCAGCGCCCGCCACTGGAAACAAGAACACTCACCTGATGGAGCTGCGACGCTTCCTGGACACGGCCTTCGACCTGGAGGCGTTCAAGGACCAGCAGTGACCTCTGACCCCTGGTCACCTGGAACACACCCTGACCTTTGACCCTCCCAGCCAAACACACCAGTCACATTCAGCTGCTGAAGTCACTGTACGCTGAGTCACTGTACACACACACACATACATTGGCCACGAGTACTACGGTATTACATAGTTGTCAGTTGTCTCACTGCAGCGGCAGTACTTCACAGTACACAGAGTGAGGGAGTGATACTCCAAACAAGTACTGCAGTACATCATATGGCCCAGTACACTGACATGCTCAATACTGCACAGTACTGCAGTATTACTGCAACTACACACAGTCCACTTATGATATAATGCACAGCTACTGCAGTACTACACAGTACTGTGTTCTTGGAGTACATGATAGCAGGAGGCATTGATGTACGATCAGTGTGTACTGTACGTGTACTCTGGGAGCTCAGACCGAGGTCGTTCAGCAGTATGTGTGTGTGTGTGTGTGTGTGTGTCATAAAGCAGTGTGTACCCAACCCGACCGGGTCGGGTGACGGACGGACAGATGAAGGTGAGGCTGCGGAGGGAGAGTCCAGAGAAGCTCAGTGTCACCAGTGTCCATCTTCAGCAGCTCCATGTTTCTTTTTCCACATGTGACGGATCAGAACCAGAACCGGGCCGGGTTCTGACCGCGTCAGCATCCCCGTCGTCTTGATCTGGTTCAGACAGAACGACCTCCAGATGGTTTCTGGCCAGCGGGCAAGCTAAAGTACACATTATGTCTGGAAATACTCCATAATCCTGGTCGTCCTCCAGAAGTAGTAGGAGAATGATTTTGGGTGATGGGGTCGGGGGTCGGCAGGACGCGACGCAGTCAGGTGACCTCTGCGATGGCGGCGCCGACGTCACATGGCAGATGTGGGCAGAGTTTGGTTCTGGTCGGTCCGTCCAGTTCTTGGTCAACTTCAGATGTCTGACCTTTGACCTCTGAACCTCGGTCAGAGGATCCCAACACACACGCACATGCAGCGGGTCAGGGTTCACACACACACACACATCTTTTCTCTTCTTCATCGTCTTTGTTGTTGTTGCCAGAAATATTTTTAGAAGTTTTTTTTTTCCATAAAGCAGATTAGCGTCGTCGCTGCAGGAGGTCTGTCTGTCAGGAGTGTTGGTCGCCATGGCAACGCCCTCTCTGGACAGAAGTTGACCCCTACGCGCCGCCGGTCTTTGTCAAACTCCTCCCTCTGTCCTTCTCTCGCTCGTCCCCGTGCCAAAATGGATGGGAGTGTTTGGGTTTGTGTTGCTGGCCCCGCCCCCGGCGGCGGCATTGGCGGGAGACGGCGGCGGCCGCAGCTCGTGTTTCTGTGAGACAAAGAAAATGATTTATTTATTTTCATAAAAGGGGATTGAATTTCTCTTCATTATTTTGCTTCATTCAATAAAGGATTCTTTATGTACTGAAGAGACCGGCCTCCTTCCTGACCCGACACCCCCACCGCCCGCACAATGGTTCAGTCCATCCATCATTACTCCGTTACTACTATTATTCCTCTCATCGGACAGGGTTCCACTTAGTCTGTGGTTATTATAAATGTTGACGTGGAGATCCTGGAGAAGCTCCGGCCTCCTGAGCTGTCTGCCCACCAGACTTGTTGAAAGGCGAGTAAAACAAGAACCCTTAAAACGTTTCAGATCCAAACGACGTTCATCTTTAAACATCGATCCAATGTTTGAAACCTTCGAGATGTGGGATGGGATGTTTTGAAACATTTCAAATCCATATTCATGCCACCGTCCAACCTGCTGCTGCTGTTTCCTCCTCTGTCCACACGGGGTACCAGACCGGAAGCCGAGGGCTCAGACTCTTCCTTTCCTCATCCCTCCTTTGCCACCTTTTCTTCCACCGTGAATCCTTCCCTCACCCCAATCCCTTCTCACTCCTTCTCATATTTCCCTCCTTCCCCCCTCATTTCACAGGAAATGAATCCCGTTGGGTACACATGTGAGACAGGGCATCTGTTGCCGTGGCAACTGGACACCGGGGATCGCAATGTGTCTTCAGTGTGGACAGTTCTCACTCACACACACACACACACACACACACACACACACACCTGATAGTAATGAACGTGTCATCTCCACACCAGCCCCACGAACTGTGGGTCGCCTCCCCTCCCAACGATGGATTCCCGCAGGAGAACCTGACCCGGGCCCGGCCCGGAGACGCAGAGGAGGAAGGTGACGGCGAGCAAAGTGAGCTTGGCAGGACTGGATTGGTTCCGTGCACATCAATCCAGGACATCAGCACCTGAACGCACCTGAAGGAGCCATGTGACCGGCAGGACCCGCCGCCATTGGCTTTTGGTATGAACGTGTTATAAGCTTTAGTTTGTTAGGAATGTGTCGATGATTAATATCAGATAATGTTTAATTTCTCCCTGGTTTTCTGATAACTGATGACTGGATCGGAGCCGGTGCACCCCGCGGCCCCCCGCGGCCGCCCGCGGCCCTCGGCGGCCCTCCGTCCGCTCCTGTCGCCGCTGTGCGTGCAGTTCCAGTCCCGGCCGTCAGAGCTGCTCCAGCTGCCGGTCTCACCAGCGGCGGCGATGCGGAGGAAACCCGGCTCGGCGGCTCGGAGGTCACGCTGCGCCCGGTAGCTGCTCCCCCTCCCCCGGTTCTGTCGGCGGTTCGGCTCCGGTCCGCGGGGCGGCGGGGGACGACGGCGCCCGCTGAAGCCGGGTAGCGAGACGCAGAGGCCGGCGACGGGCTGCCCGGAGCCCGGAGCCCGGAGCTGAAGCTCTCGGCTGCCGAGCGAGCGTGTCGCGGGATTGTTCGGGGGCCTCGGCGGCGGTTCGGGATCCGCTCTCGCAGGTGGTCCCGCCCGCCGTGCCGCCTCCCCCCGGCTCCGGGCTCTGGATGCCCCGGAGGCCCGGTGGAGCTCACAGCGCGGAGCCGAGGAGCAGGACTCGCACACCGGGGAAGTAGAGAAGGTAAGACGGATTCGGTTCCTCGGCGTCGGCTCGTGTCGGTACCGGTCGTGCGTGTTATTGAAGGGAGAGGGGAGCCGGTGGAACCGGGGCCGAACCGGCTGAGCCGGGCTGAAATGGGCTGAACGTGCCGGGGGGGCTGCCATGCTAACTGTTAGCGTGCTAACAGTTAGCATGGCAGGATTCCATTGTCACATACCGGCTGGGCTAGCGAGGCTAACATGCTAGCAGGTACCAGCCCGGAGCGGGGGGGGGGGGGGCGCCCTGCGCCGGGACCGGGACGCTGCGTGCGCCCGCGTCAGACGTCGGGTCCGGTCGATCGGTCCGAACCGGGTCCGGGTCTCCCGTCGCTTCTCGAAACGCCGATAAAACGCCTAGCTGTTAGCATTAGCCTGCCCGTGGCCACCGCACCGGAGAATCAAAATGTCTTCTCGGTCATTTTGTCACCGCGGAGGCTCCGGTCGGACCGGACCGGGCCGAGCCGGAGAACCGGACCGGCCGGTCTCCCTCTCTTTGTACTGGTCCTCGTTCGACGGAGGCACTGAGGGCTGCGGCGGTGTCCGCGCCGCCTCCCCCCGAGGCCGGCGGCATGAAGCCCGGACTCGGGTTCGGTTCCGGTCCGGAGCCGGAGATTGACCGGAAAGCGGTCGGCCCGGGTCCGAGGAGAACCCGGAAGTACCAGAGGTGCGACGAGCGGCCGACCACGTGTGTGATGCGCGGTATCACAGCAGATCGATCACCGATAGTTGATCAGCAGGACGTCTCCTGGGACGGTAGGTGGACCGAGCAGGTGACCTGTGACCCGGTCCGCTCAGGTGAGCTCAGGTTCTTGTGAGCGCCGTGATTATTTGTCTGATGGGTTTGACGGTTCGATCAATGTGGTGAACGCAGGTCCCAGAATGTCTGGCGTGCTGCTCAGATCCTTCCAAAACAAAAGCAAACCCTGCAGGAGGCGTGAGCGGGTCAACGGCGGCTCACCGGACCCGAACCCGACCCCGAACGCCGGGCGGCCGCAGGAAGTGACCACACTCAGGGACAGGAAGTGATATGAGGCTCAGATGTCGGAGAGGCGGGAGTCGGAACCGGCCGTGACACCTGTGCGTTTTCACCACCGTTACAAACAAACGGCCGCCTTTGAGGACTCGGCGGCCCCGACCCCGAAGCGACCTTTGACCTCTGGCGTCCACTACCCGTCCCCGCCGGAGGGCGCTCGGGTGATTTGGGGTCAAAGGTCATGTTTGTGGTCCCGCCTGGCCGACGGGTCGTCGACTGTCTCGGAAAACCTCCGGTCGATGGCGCTCCTGAGGGCGAGCGGCCTGCGGAGGGCTGGCGGTCACCATGGTGACATGGAGGCGGTGTGGAACAGTCAGTTTGAGTCACAGAGGAGAGCTAACCCACGGTCGCTCGGTGACTCACCGGGCCGCCGGTTCCAATCCGGACTCCCGGGCTCGGCGCCATGTCTTTGTCGACGAGGGTCCGGGGACGTTTCCTAGGCGACATCAAAGTAGGACGCCACTGGATCTGCTGATCTGCCACTGATGCTAATCAGGTTACCACGGTGATGAAACCAGCATGTCTGATGTCTGGGTCACACAGGGCCCGGGGCTGACTGGGTCAGCTGACCCACACCGTGTGTGTGTGTGACAGCATGTGATGCAGCGTGTCGATTGGGCGATGCTGCCTGTCATGTGACTGTAGCCTGAGGGTTCACGGGGGGGGGGTCACTGACGCACGTCCTTTTGGGGGCATCAGATCCTGGACTTCTGATGGTCGGGGTCAGAACTCTGATCCGGCCCGAAGCTGCAGGAGGGAGGAACCAAACCACCAATCGGTCAGAGAGTTACTGGGCTGAACGTAGGCCGGATGCCTTTACTGAGGGTGTCATGGCGGCCTGTTACCGTGACAGCGGCGCAGTGTTGGGCTGGTGACATCATCATGGGAAGATTGTGACTGAACATCACACTCGAGTGTGTGTGTGTGTGTGTGTGTGTGTGTCACCTGGATGAGTGACAGGTGGGCCGAGGGGGGCTTCCTTACAGACCAGCTGCTGCAGGTCAGAGGCCTGAACCAGGGAAGAAGTGTGTGTGTGTATATGCGCATGTATTATTGATCATACAAAATCCTGATCTATCAGCTGATGACCCCTCACACACACACACACACACACAAACACACACACACCCTGGAAAGTCAAACGTTTACTGACGTCTTTGTATCTGCAGGAGTCTGTCTCATCTGATTGGACACCAGCAAGCCCCGCCCACCATGAACCCTCTGAATCAGATGAAGGCCGGACTGGCCAACAACCCCCACAGGTACACACTCACACACACACACACACACACACACAGAGACCGTGAGCGAGATGAAGCCAGTGAAACAGAATGTTGTAATACTCTTGCAGCGAGGGTTCGTTCCCCTATGACCCCTCCAGCTGGCAGCAGCCCACCAATCAGCCCACGGGGTCGCTGTCGGTGGTGACCACCGTCTGGGGGGTGACCAATCCCTCGGCCAGCCAGGTATGACATCATCATCTTCGCCCCGCCCCCTCTGTCATCAGCCGTCCGTGGATAACCTGATCCCCGTGGTGTTTGTGTCCCTCAGGGTCTGGGTGGAGGGGTGATGGGACCGGGGGCCGCCCCGGGCGGGGGGCCCATGATGCAGGGCCCCGGGGGGCCCGGAATGGCCGCCGGGCCCGGAGGATACATAAACCAGCAGGGCTACGGAGAACCCAACAAGGGCTACCTGAACCAGGGCATGTACGGGCGGAGCAGCGGGGGCTACGCTGGAGGCCCAGGGGGGTACTCTGGGAGGTGTGTGTGTGTGTGTGTGTGTGTGTGTGTGTGTGTGTGTGTGTGTGTGTGTGTGTGTGTCAGTCAGAGTATATAATCCTAAACACAGTGAGTGTTAAACTGACCTGCGTGCATCATGTGACCATGCAGCTACCCCTCCAACCCTAGTGGTTCCAGAGGGTCAGCTGACTTCACCCAGGCTGCCGCCGCCGCTGTGGCAGCCGCCGCCGCCACGGCGACCGCCACCGCCACGGCAACCGTGGCTGCCATCCAGGAGAAGCAGAACCAGGAGATGAACTATGGGCAGGTGGGCTCCCGGGATCCAGGTGTGTTTGCTACCGTTCATGTGTGTGATTTGCAGTCTGACATCCTGCTTGTGTGTGTGTGTGTGTGTGTGTGTGTGTGTGTGTGTGTGTGTGTGTGTGTGTGTGTGTGTGTGTGTGTGTCAGATGGGAGGTCCCGCCTACAACAACCAGTTCCTGGCCCACTCGGGCCCCCGTGGCCCCCCCAGCATGACTCCAGGAGGGATGGTCCCCGGAGCCGCCAGGGGCCCCGCCTCCATGAGCCCCATGTATGGCCCCGGGGGGGGCCCGCAGAGGGTCCCCCAGCACCCGGCCTACGGCCCCGGGCCCCAGCAGGGCCACCTGAGGCCCCCCCAGGGTCTGAAGCGGCCCTACAGCTCAGAGGTGAGTCGGGAAGTCGATACCACGGGATCCATAAGTGATCAGGGTTCTGGTCTGATCTGGTTCTGGTCTCCACAGTCCTTCTCCGGGATGTCCCAGGCCTACGCCGGGCCCGGGGGGCCCGCCGGCTCCGGGGGAGGGGGCCACCCTGGGCCCGGGCCGTACCCTGGACCCAATATGCAGTACCACCCCGGTGAGACACACACACACACACACACTCTGCTGGTCATCAGCTTCTTCTGGTGGAGGTCAGAGGTCAAAGCCTGTCGTCACCTGCAGGTCCAGGTGGTCCAGGCCCCGCCCCCCAGCGCACAGGCTCCTCCCCCTCCTACCAGAGCCACAAGATGCCCCTCCCACAGTACTCGCCGTCTGGACCCCCCAACCCCCAGTACTACAAGGTGAAGGGTCACCACGCCCGCCCTCTGTGTGTGTGTGTGTGTGTGTGTGTGTGTGTGTGTGTGTGTGTGTGTGTAACTGTTTGGCTGTGTGTGTCCAACAGGACCAGTTTAACGGTCAGGGAGGAGGCATGAACCCCTTGACAGCAGGGGGCGCCAGCGGCGTGTACAACTCCTTCAACCAGCCTTCAGGGGTGAGACTGTGTACTACTGTGTACTATTGTGTACCTCTGTGTTCTACTGCATACTACTGTGTTCGGCTGCGTAATACTGGATACTACTGTGTGTGTTAGCGTGAAATACTATGTATTCCTGTGTACAACCACAATGACCCCCCCCACCTGTGTGTCAGCCGGGGCGGGGGTTGCCAGGATACCCCAGCTCTCCGGTTCCCGGGAACCCGACCCCGCCCATCACGCCGGGCAGCTCCATGGCGCCGCCCTACATGTCGCCCGGCAACGGCGACGTCAAGCCGACACCCTCGTCGTTCCTGCCCGACATCAAACCCAACATGGCCGCCCTGGCCCCGCCCCCTCCCACAGGTAGCCTGCCTGCCTCCGTGTGTGTGTGTGTGTGTGTGTGTGTGTGTGTGTGTGTGTGTGTGAGAGAGAGAGGATGCTCACGGATGTTCTCCACTTCCTGTTTGGCAGGAAACCCCAGCGACGACCTCCGCCTGACCTTCCCGGTGCGAGACGGCGTGGTGCTGGAGCCCTTCAGGCTGGAGCACAACCTGGCCGTCAGCAACCACGTCTTCCAGCTCAGGGAGTCTGTCTACAAGACACTCATCATGAGGTACACACACACACACACACACACACACAGAGGCAGAACGCTGTCCCCCTGCTTCACTGTGTGTGTGTGTGTGTGTGTGTGTGTGTGTGTGTGTCAGGCCGGACCTGGAGCTCCAGTTTAAATGTTACCACCATGAAGATCGGCAGATGAACACCAACTGGCCGGCCTCGGTGCAGGTCAGACCTCCAGCGTCAGCAGTCAGTCAGGAGGTGATTCTTAGGTGACGTGGTTCTGTGACCTTCTGCCCCCCAGGTGAGCGTGAACGCCACGCCGCTCACCATCGAGCGAGGCGACAACAAAACCTCCCACAAGCCTCTGTACCTGAAGCAGGTGTGCCAGCCTGGGAGGAACACCATCCAGATCACTGTGACGGCCTGCTGCTGCGTGAGGACACACACACACACACACACATATGCAGGACTCTGCCGTGATCCCGTGTGACCTCTGCATGTGTGTGTGTGTGTCTGCAGTCGCACCTGTTTGTGCTACAGCTGGTCCACCGGCCGTCGGTGCGCTCGGTGCTCCAGGGTCTGATGAAGAAGAGGCTGCTTCCTGCCGAGCACTGCGTCACCAAGAGTACGACACACACACACACACACACACACACACACACACACATACACTCGCAAGGTGACACGGTCCGCCTCACACCCCCCCCCCCCCCCCCCCCCCCCCCCCCCTGCAGTAAAGAGGAACTTCAGCAGTGGTTCAATCCCCGGGACCCCCGGGATGAACGGGGAGGACGGCGTGGAGCAGACCGGCATCAAGGTCTCCCTCAAGTGTCCCATCACCTTCCGGCGCATCCAGCTGCCCGCCAGGGGCCACGACTGCAGACACATCCAGGTGAGCGGCCAATCACGGGCCGGCTCTGCCGCGCCGCTTCCTGTTTGTCGGTCATGTGACCAGGAAGTGCTCTCTGTCCGCAGTGTTTCGACCTGGAGTCGTACCTGCAGCTCAACTGTGAGAGGGGGACCTGGAGGTGTCCTGTGTGCAAGTAGGCCTCACACACACACACACACACACACACACACACACATACAGTTTATGTGCCCAACACACACATGAAGGCACACACACCCTCAGATTACACGGTTCAGAAACGAACACACACACATGGATGACACAGACAGAAACAAAACCCTGTGCTGCTGGTCAGAACAGCATCATGACCTTTGACCTCCTGAAACATCAACACCAACAGACGGAGCCTGAGCTGTGTTTTTGTGTTCTGTGTGTGTGTGTGTGTGTGTGTGTGTGTGTGTGTGTGTGTGTGAGCAGTAAGACGGCTCTGCTGGAGGGGTTGGAGGTGGACCAGTACATGCTCGGGATCCTCATCTATGTTCAGAAGTAAGCACGCCGGTTCGAGGGTGTGTGTGTGTGAGTGGGCGGGGCCTGTGTGACGGCGGGCGTGTCCTGTGCGCAGCTCCGAGTACGAGGAGATCACCATCGACCCGGTGTGCAGCTGGAAGCCCGTCCCCGTCAAACCCGACCTCCACGTGAAGGAGGAGCCCGACGGCCCCGTCCTCAAGCGCTGCCGGACCCTCAGCCCCACTAACATGGTGCTGCCCAGCGTCATGAAGATGATCGCCTCCCTTGGCCCCGCCCCCTCCTTAGGCCCCGCCCCCTCCCCGTCCTCCGCCGCAGCCTCCTCCCCCATGCAGTACCCCTCCCTGCCTGCAGGGGGCAGCAACAGCAGCAACACGCCAGACTACTCTGGACCAGGTACAGGGCTGGGTTTGGGGGGTCCTCGGCAGGTGATGGGGGTTCTCAGCAGGTTTTGGGGGTTTTCAGCAGGTCCTGGGGGTTTGGGGGGTCCTCAGCCGGTCTGGGGGTTTGGGGGGTTCTCAGCAGGTTTGGGGGGTTTTCAGCAGGTCCTGGGTGACCCGGTGGTCCAGGTGGTCCTCAGTTCCGTGTCCGTGTCTCCACAGCTCCGTCCTACCCCGGTCAGCCGGCCTCCTTCGGTGATTTTGGGCCGGGCCCCGGGACCCCGGGGGGGGCGGGGGGGGACTTCTCCTCCCCCGGCCCCCCCCCCACTCTCCTACCAGTCGGAGCTTCCAGCTGCCCTCCTCACCCCCGACAAGCCCCCCCCTCACCCGCTGGCTGGGCAGGTACGTCCACATCCAGCAACACCTGGACGTCATCTGCACCCTGAACTGACCGGACTCCTTCACCACATCCTCCATCCTTCCATCCTTCCCTCCATCCTTCCTTCCGTTCATCCTTCATCCCTCCATCCTTCCTTCCTTCCTTCCCTCCTTCCATCCCTCCATCCTTCCTTCCTTCCTTCCCTCCTTCCATCCCTCCATCCTTCCTTCCTTCCTTCCCTCCTTCCATCCCTCCATCCTTCCTTCCTTCCTTCCATCCCTCCATCCTTCCTTCCTTCCTTCCCTCCTTCCATCCCTCCATCCTTCCATCCTTCATCTCTCTCTCCATCCTCCCCCCCTCAGCTCTCAGTCCCAGGCCGTCTGGACTCCTCCTCCCACGGAGCTCCTCTGTCCCAGCAATCCCAGGGTCTCCACGGCAACCCCCAGCTCGGGGGCGGCAACCAGATGATGCAGCGTGGCAACCAGAACCCCCGTCTCCACGGCGACGGCTCCTTCGGGCTCGGCGGGACGTCCGACGTTCCGGAACCTTCTCTTGATGTGAGTGGACACCCGAGCGATCGGACGCCGCGCAGACAGGAACCTCCTGTTCATCTCCTTGATGCTTTCAAAATAAACACACACACACACACACACACACACATACACCGGGCCGGGTGTAAGGTGGTCTCCTGTGTCTCCTGCAGCTGCTCCCGGAGCTGACCAACCCGGACGAGCTGCTGTCGTACCTCGGACCTCCTGACCTCCCGAGCAACAACAACGACGACCTGCTCTCTCTGTTTGAAAACAACTGAGCGCACACACACACACACACACACACACACACACACACACACACAGATACACACACACAGATACATACACACATTCATGCACAATCACACACGCACTCACATACACACACGGCGTGTGTGTGTGAAGCAGACTGCACGGTGTGGCGGCGCTGCGGTTAAAACACGGCGGCCACCTGCATCCTGAAGGAGCCTGAGAACTCCGTGATGTGACATGAACTTCATGTTTTTTTATTCTGAGCCCCTGGTCTCCTCCATTACCTCCATCGCTGCATCTCCTGCAAAGCTCTTCAGTTTGGTTTTGTTAAAGACGTCAAACAGTGGAACAGTCAAACCTTTGAAGAGGAGCTTTAAGACCGCAGGAGGAGGAACTGATTTTATTTTAATCTCGGTCTGAACTTTTGACAGAATGTGACCTCAGAAATGAGAAGGTGAAACCTGTGAGGGCGTTGGGTCCGAGGAGGTCCTCCTGCTCCAGAGCTGGGCGGCAGGACGTTCTGGTAGAACCTGAGAGACAGTAACTCTTTCATTGTTGAGAAGAAGAGACCTGAGAGGAAGCATTTTTTTTTTTCCAATGGTGGTGATGGAGGTCCAGGAGGTTGGAGCGGGAACAAAAGATGATGTCATTGTGATTTGTGGTCCTGATGTCTGGTGAGATGTTCTCAGGTCTCCTCAGAGGGAGAGCATCTGCTTCTCTCAGGTTTGACTCCTGTTGTTTTTCCTTCACACGGTTGATCTGAGGAGAACCTCCAGTGTTGTAGACCGATGGAGGGGTACCTTCGGGGCGGTCGGAGGTCCGGGCGTGGGATCAGATCCGGGGTCTGACACCAGGCCCCGCCCCCTCGGACCTCCGGCCAATCGGCGGCCCCCCCGGTGCGGTCCGTCCGCCCGGAGGTGCTTCTGAATCTGAACCCCCGGACCGGCGCCTGCTCCACGTCCTGCTCCTGGGCCTCTTCGAGTCGGGGTGTCCGTCTGTCCGGCGGGAGGGCGGGGCTGAGCCCCCCGTCAGGACAGCGGAGAACATGATAACCTTTGTAATTTAATAAACACACTGGAAAGACAGCCGGGCCTGTGGTTCTTTACCGGAGGAGCTCCTGGACCAGCTCTGCCGCTGCAGCCACCCAAAAACATCTCAAGACGGAGGAGCTCCTCCCACTGGAGTGTGTGATTCTAGCAAGCTTCCCCTGGATGCTCTGGGGTCAAAGGTCAGTCCTGGAGCTGCTCAGGGAGGCCCCCCCCCCAGCCTGAACAATACACCGGTTCTCTGGAGCCCCCTAGTGGTGGCATGCGGAACTGCACTAAGCATTTAACAGTACTCTGTGTGTGTGTGTGTGTGTGTGTGTGTGTGTGTGTGTGTAAAACATCTGAGGTCTCTGTTGAACACCAGATTTCACGTACTTCTTGGTTTGAGGGAGTGAAAGCACGCTGAGGCAGCGTCTCCTGTTGCTTGACAAGCAGCAGGTTGTCATCACCGAGCCTGGAGCTCCTGGAGAGCCCAGGTCCATCCCAGGTCAGAGGGACCGTGGACCAGGAGGCCCCCCAGAAGATGCCGGAGAGCTTCCCTGGAGCTCCGGGCATCTCAGCCTATCTCCAGGGCGAGGCCCCGGAGTTTCGGCCGGCCAATCGGGGAAGTCCCCGCTGAAGATCCCATCATTGCCCTCTGACCCGAGGCCTTCTGGTTCCAGGTGACCCAATAATGTGCAGGTGGTGACGGACCGTTCAACAAGAGAAGACCCTGCAGCTTCAGATCTTTCCCCGCCGGGCTTCCAGCACAACTGTGACGCTGCGTCCGGAACATCACCCAGGACCTCCAGCGAGGCCGGGCTCTGCCACAAAGTGTGGAGCCCAGCGCCCCTCCAGGGCTTCGTGCAGATGAGGCTCCAGCTAGAAGGTTCCAGCTCCTCCCACATCTGAGACACTTGACCTCCAGTTGAGTTCCTCGCCAGGCGCCGCCTGCACGTTGTTGATTCAGGCAGCGCCCGAAGAGTCCAGGAGGACCTGAACCTCATCCGGGGGGGGGCCTTCATCTCATCTGCTGCTGTCCATCACCAGGGTTCTCAGTCTGAGAAGCACTCCTCCAGCTCCACCACCAGGAGGGCATGGAGAGAAAACTGATCATGTCAGGTTCAGAGCGGATGCAGCAGAACCTTAGAGAAGCTTGGAGAACCTTAGAGAAGCTTGGAGAACCTTAGAGAAGCTTGGAGAACCTTGGAGAACCTTAGAGAAGCTTGGTGATCCTTGGAGAACCTTGAAGAACCTTGGAGAACCTTGGAGCACCGCGTCCCCCGCATTGGTTTCACGTGACTCCCCGAAGGCCGGTGAGGTCCTTCCCGCCCCTCGGGTTCTGCGGGTTCTGCGGGTTCTGCGGACCGCGCCCTGCCCGCGTGACCGCCCCCCCCCCTCCCAGTTCCCGGCCGCGGGAGCGCGCGCGGACTGCGGCGCTTCTCCCGCGGCGGGCGCGCGCCTGGCGCGGATTGGCCGCGCCGCCTGTCAGTGAACCGTTGCGCGCGACGCTCCAGTTCACGTGACCTCCTCTCCGGCCATGCGTGTGCTCACCGGGACGTCCGAGCCGGGCGGAGCCCGCGGGCCGGCGGCAGCGCTTCCGCCTCCCCGCCCGCCCGGGACATCCCCGCGAAAAAATCCAGCGGAGCGCCGGAGGAGTGCGTCCGCGCCGCGGGGCTCGGGTCTCTCCCAGACGCGCATTGACCGAAGCCCGCGCCAATAAAACGCGTCCCGCGTCCCCATTGGCTGGCGGAGGCGTGGCCCCGCCCACCGGCGTCTGTTATAAAACTAATGCCCGTCCGTCCATCTTCCTCGGTTCGTAGCGATCCTCCGCGCCCTCCGCCGCCCAGACCAGCTCGCCGCCTGTAACCGCTCTCATGGCAAACCCCCGGGTCTTCTTCGACGTGGCCGCCAACGGCAGCAGCCTGGGCCGCATCGTGATGGAGGTGAGGCGGGACGGCGGCCGCGGAGCGCCCCGCTATTGTGTGTGTGTGTGTGTGTGTGTGTGTGTGTGTGTGTGTGTGTGTGTGTGTGTGTGTGTGTGTGTGTACGCGCACGCGCGCGTGCCTGTGCGCGCGTGCTGCGGGCCGGGTCTGTGCTTTGTGTGAAGGAGGCGCGTCCCCGGCGCCGTCACGGCGGACCCGGCGGCTCCGTGCGCGCCGTTGGGCCGCCGTGCACCGGAGGCTCGGCGGGCCGCGCGTCGTAGCCTCCGTTACCGGCCCTGCGCACGTGCTCCTGGCCAGCCGCGTCACCGGCACCGTCTGATCGCGGGAGCGCGCGGCTCCCGGTTCCGGCCGTCCCGGTTCGTAGCGGAGTTTCACGGCCGACGCCGGCAGCCGTCGCTCGGCGCTCAATGGCGGCACCGGGCCAGCTAATGCTAAGAGAACAAAGTGCCGCCCGGCCGGGAGGACCGAGGAAGCGGGAGAGGAAGCGCCGCGCTTCCTTTGTTAGGCGGCCTTGACCGAGCCCGGGACTCCTCCGGTGTTCCCGGAACTCCTCCGGTGCTCCGCCGCGCCGACCCACCGACCGGACGCGACGTCAAATGGCGTCTGAGACCGACGGAGATATGCCGCCGGCTGCGGCCGCGGCGCTAAAACGTGTCGCAGTTAGCCTCCGGGGCTAGCCTACCGGAGAAGCACTTCTAGAAAGTTCCACGGCGCGGCGGGGGCTCTTCCCGCCTGCTGCGGGACTGCGGAAACCCTGGAGACCCCGGACAGGGTTCCGGTTCCGGTGTCGGTGCGGCCTCGTGCTGCGGCGGGACCCGACCAACGTGCTTCGAACTCTGCGTCCAGCCATTTTGTTCCTCGGACCGGGTCGGTGAGCGGCGGGCCGCCGGGAGGGGCTGCGGGTCCGGCGGGCGCACCTGCAGCCCAGCCGCGGCCCGTCAGAGGGAGAGGAGCCGCATCGCCGCCCGCAGTCTCCCTCCGCAGCCCCCCTCCGTCCCCCGGGGAACTAGTTCCTCCCATCGTGGCGGGCCGGTGACTCAGCGGGTCCGATCCGGTTTGAGGAGTGAAGGATGCTGGAGGTTTCCTGCCTCTCCGGGTGTGAAGCCGCTCCGCTGCAGCGGCAGGGAGGGCGGGTTGGCAGCCGCAGTCCTGCGTCTGACGCTCCTTCCCGCTCCCGGGTCGTTCCGCTCGGCTCCCGGACTGACTGGGTCGCCCGTCTCCTCCCGCAGCTCCGCAAGGACGTGGTGCCCAGGACTGCCGAGAACTTCCGCGTCCTCTGCACCGGCGAGATGGGCTTCGGCTACAAGGGATGCAGCTTCCACCGCGTCATCCCGGATTTCATGTGTCAGGTGAGGCCCCGCGTCCCGTCCGGACCGGACTCTCGCCGGATGGCCGGACATGCAACGGATCTCCCGTGTTTCTGACCCGCAGGGCGGCGACTTCACCAACCACAACGGAACCGGCGGAAAGTCCATCTACGGCAACAAGTTTGCCGACGAGAACTTCACCCTGAAGCACACCAGCCCCGGCATCCTGTCCATGGCCAACGCCGGCCCGAACACCAACGGCTCGCAGTTCTTCATCTGCACGGCCGTGACTTCCTGGTGAGTGGCGTGACACCGAAATAGCTTTTGGTGACTCGATTTCACACGGGAGACCCTTTGAGAGTCACAGAAAGTCACTCCAACTGTGCTTTGATAGCGTTCCAGTTTCTGATGAGCTCGTGTTCACAAGCCAACTGGCTTCTGTGTCAGCCTGTTAGCTCACGTGTGTGTGTGTGTGTGTGTGTGTGTGTGTGTGTGTGTGTGTGTGTGTGTGTGTGTGTGTGTGTGTGTGTGTGTGTGTGTGTGTGTGTGTGTGTGTGTGTGTGTGTGTGTGTGTGTGTGTGTGTGTGTGCGCGCGCGCAGGCTGGACGGGAAGCACGTGGTGTTCGGCAGCGTGGTGGAGGGCATGGACGTGGTGAAGAAGATGGAGAAGTACGGATCGTCGAGCGGCAAGACCTCCAGCAAGCTGACCATTCTTGATTGCGGGGAACTCTGAACCCAGCCCTCTGCGCGCCCCGTCCCTGCCATCAGTCAACATTCCTATCGATGGATTTCCCCCCGACCCGTTTTTTATTCCGTTCTCCTTGAAATCATGTTGCTGCATTTGTGACTTTGCCTTGAAAGTTTCTTTTGCATTAACTCTGAACCCAGCGGTTTTTTTTTGTGACATCAAAAGAATAAGAAAATAAACGGAAAGTTGCCTTGATATTTAAACTGGTTCTCTTGAATTCGCACCCAGCCGACAGATTTCCCACTAACTAACCAGCCGCCAGAGAGGATTGAGGACCGTTAGTCAATGACAAACTGCCCAAATGAAGTCTGTCATGTCAAATTGAGCTACATCAACACAACCCAGTAAACTGAACCGTCAAAGTTGGTTCAGGCTGGTCCACATCTCCATGATGCTGCTTCGCCTTCATACAGGAAGGGATTGGGATGCAGAAGCTGTTTCAAGGCCTTTGGGGGACCCTTTTGGTCTTTGGGGGACCCCCTGGTCTTTGGAGACCTGCGCAGTCTGGAGACTGCATTCTCAGCTTTGACCACTAGGGGGCCGGCGAGCAGCCGGACTGTACCACCTGCGGCCCCGGAGGGGGGGGTTTGTCTGGTTCGGTAGGAACCAACTCTGGGTTCGTGTAGAGAAAGCGGGTCCCAAACGCAACCAGGCCACAAAGTGAAGGGAAACCGGTGGATATCAACATTTCCACCGGATTCAAACACTTTAAATAGCTTTTCAAATGAGTTCAACTTCTTACAGCTGGCTAACCAAGCACAAGCTAGCCGGCTGCTAGCTAGCCGGAGGCCCGCTAGCCAGGCAGACGAAGGGGTCGCGGGAAGGAACCGGCTCAGTGGTCGGAAACAACCGGGACGTCCGACACCGGCGGCGGTTCGAGAGACACGATCCCGGTTTCCGCCGCGGGTCAGGCGGCCACGAAAGTGCCCCGAAATGGCGCCGGGATCCTTCCAGAGAAAATGTCCACAAAGCCGTCCAACCGAAGGAGTTCACTGCCGGGATTTTTACGTTCTCACATGTACATAAATAGGATTAAGGATTAGTCATTAAAAGAAAGTGGTCTGGAAAATGTGAAACAATCCGTTAAAATAAAAATACCTGTTTGGATCAGGATTTACCCAAATGTTCACGTTACTTTTCAGTGATCAAACAGCGTAGTGCAGGAACACGGATCGTCCAGCAGAGGGCGCTATAGAGCCGCACGGCCCGCTCTGCTCCCCGTCAGACCTTCTGCAGCTACCAGGGAGACCAGGACCTTCTGCAGCAGGTCAGGGAGACCAGGACCTTCTGCAGCAGGTCAGAGACCAGGACCTTCTGCAGCAGGTCAGGGAGACCAGGACCTTCTGCAGCAGGTCAGGGAGACCAGGACCCTCTGCAGCAGGTCAGAGACCAGGACCTTCTGCTGCTACCAGAGAGACCAGAACCTTCTGCTGCTACCAGAGAGACCAGAACCTGCTGCAGCTATCAGGAAGACCAGGACCCTCTGCAGCAGGTCAGAGACCAGGATCTTCTGCAGCTAGCAGGTTGAGCAGGACCTACTGTAGGCATAAGGACCTGCTGCAGGTACCAGGGGTAGAAGGAAGCATAAAGAGACTTTGTGGATGTTGGAGAGGATTTTATTGATTTAGATCTGTTGAAGCTTTGAGAGATTACAGTTGATCTGGTCTGGGCTGGAGAAGGTTGAGGGTTCTTCTCCCCTCGTCCTCCTCAGAGTGAGATGTTGTCAGATGTCAGTCAAACCTTCAGCCAACATTTCTACAACCTGTAGTACCTTCAATCTAAAATCTACAGACTGC
>NC_141305.1:357500-382500 GCF_037954325.1 Fistularia commersonii | reverse complement strand
TGAATACACCTCATCTAATGGGCTTCAGTTAAATACTCTATGTGTGTGTGTGTGTGTGTGTGTGTGTCTCAGAAATGCTGTGGCTCCGTCAGAGTCGAGGTTCCCCCCGACTGGTCCTGGTAGTGGTTTGTGTTGCTTTGCTGCTCGACAACATGCTCCTGACTGTGGTTGGTGAGTACACACACACACACACACACACACACACACACACACACACACTCACTCATGAACTAACAGGCTGACTCAGAAGCCAGTTGGCTTGTGAACATGAGCTCTCGATCAATCGAGTTTGGGGCGACTTTCCCGTGTCAAATCAAGTCACTGGACGTCAACATGAGTCACCAAAAGCTAGTTTGGTGATTTGAGAAGATGAGGAGATCCTAGGATGTGGCTGAGGAGATCCCTGAGCGGGTGAGGAGGAGATGAATGCCCTGTAGGTCTGGCTGCAGGCAGGTGTCCCATGTTCTCCTCCCAGATGTTCTTGGAGGGATGTCTCATGTTCAGACAGTTCCTCTCCCACGGGGAGAAAAACAAACATACCCGCATCAGTTAAGCAGCAAAACATGGAAGGAGATGTTCAGAGGATGGAGCTCCTGATCAGCAGCAGATACATGATGGTTGATCTGGAGAAGAGATGGAAGCTCATCGAGGGTTAAAGAAAAGGTGCATCCAGGTTTGTGACGCAGCTGCAGAGCTGGAGGTCGGAGCTGTCAGAGTCACTTAGAGTCTGAGCTGCGGGGAGGTCACACACACACACACACACACACACACACACACACACACACACACACACACACACACACACACACACACGCAGCCTGTGACCTGGCTCTTTAAAGGTGGCCTTCTCCATCCTGACTTGTCTCCTTGTGTTTCTTCTTCTGTGCTGCTTCCATCCACAGGAGGAGCTCCTCCACCTCTGGCGTTCCTTCAGAGGTGGAGGAGCTCCTCCTGACGTTCAGTGTGTCCTACCTCCGCAGTGCCCATCATCCCCACCTTCTTGTACGCCATGGAGCACCCCTCCTCTGCCGCGCCCCCCCTCCGCCCGTCCCCGTCGGCCCCCCCAGAGGCCCCGCGGACCAACACCAGCTGGTCGTCCCCGACCCCCGAGGTGCCGCTCAACCAGACCGCCAACCACACGGTGAGATGGCGTCCTCCAGCGGCCACGCATCTTCTCCCGACGCTCTCCTGTCCTCCTCTGAATCTTCTCCTCTGAATCTTCTCCTCTGAATCTCCTCCTCTGAATCTCCTCCTCTGACTCTCCTCCTCTGTCCCCCCAGATGTCCTCCTGTCTTCAGGACAGCATCTTCCTGGAGGAGGAGAACGTTCGCGTGGGTCTACTGTTTGCATCCAAAGCTCTGGTCCAGCTCCTGGTCAACCCCTTTGTGGGCCCGCTGACCAACAGGTGGGAAGTGACATCACAGACCCCCCAACACACACACACACACACACACACACACACACATCACCACCACCTCCGCTGAGCAGGATCTCCGTCTCTGTCTGCAGGATCGGATACCACATCCCCATGTTTGCTGGCTTCATCATCATGTTTGTGTCCACCATCAGTAAGCCTCGCACACACACACACACACACACACACACACACACACACACATGGTCCGAGCAAAGTGTGTGTGTGTGTCTGTGTCAGTGTGTCTCACTGTGTATGTGTGTGTGTGTGTGTGTCAGTGTTTGCCTTCTCAGGAACCTACGCCCTGCTGTTCTTCGCTCGCTCTCTGCAGGGGATCGGCTCGTCCTTCTCGTCCGTGGCAGGTGAAACCACCACAGATCTCCTCACACACTCCTCACACACTCCTCACACACTCCTCACACACCTGGGGTTCTGCGGGGACGGACCTTCCAGGGGGACCCCGCAGAACCCTCTGAAGTCCTTCACAACAAGACCACACAGCAGCGCCACCTGCTGGTCACTGTCCTGGGTGATTTACAAGAGCCTGTAACAGTGTGTGTGTGTGTGTGTGTGTGTGTGTGTGCAGGTTTGGGTATGTTGGCAAGTGTGTACACAGATGATGAGGAGAGGGGCATCGCCATGGGCATCGCGTTGGGGGGCCTCGCCATGGGTGTCCTGAGTGAGCTTCACACTCACACACTCACACACACACACACACACACACCTGGGGCTGATTGTTATTAACATCAGATCACACAGTAGCATGAAACAGGTGTGTGTGTGTGTGTGTGTTCCAGTCGGGGCTCCGTTTGGCAGTGTGATGTATGACTTTGTGGGGAAGAGCGCCCCCTTCCTGATCCTGGCCTTCCTCGCCGTGTTCGATGGAGGTAAGAAGGGCTGCAGGTCCAGCAGGTCCAGCAGGTCCAGCAGGTCCAGCAGGGGGCGCTGTGATTGGACCGGCAGAGAGTTGAACCCATGACCAGCAGGTTCAATGAGCAATGTGTGTGTGTGTGTGTTTTAGTACTCCAGCTGTGCATCTTACAGCCTTCAAAGATCTCCCCTGGGGTGAGTTGTTGTTGCCATGGAGACCACCACCGTTCACATGATGCTGTAGTTGCTGTCCTGGGCTGAGGGTGCTGTGTGTGTGTGTGTGTGTGTGTGTGTGTGTGTGTGTGTGTGTGTGTGTTTCAGAGCGTGGAGGGCACGCCGCTGCTGACGCTGCTGAAGGATCCCTACATCCTGGTCAGTGCAGGTGAGAAGCTCCTCTGCAGCAAAGTGGAACACGGGTCCGCAGACAGGAAGCACTTCTTGTTTCCTGGCATCCCGCTGGCCAATCACAGCCCTCCGTGTGCCCGCCCGCAGGGTCCCTGTGCTTCGCCAACATGGGCGTCGCCATCCTGGAGCCGACCCTCCCCATCTGGATGATGCAGACCATGTGCTCGCCAAAGTGGCAGCTCGGTAAACTTCTCAGCTCCTCAGCTGCTCACTGCTCACTGCTCACTCCCACTGTGTGTGTGTGTGTGTGTGTGTGTTGCAGGGATGGCCTTCCTCCCTGCCAGCATCTCCTACCTGATCGGGACAAACCTCTTCGGGCTCCTCGCCAACAGGATGGGACGGTCAGTGTCTCTGGCTCCTGATTGGTGGGTCAGTGGTGGACAGTCACATGCTGGGTGGTCATGGGGGAAGCAGGAGACAGGGGGGGGTGGGTCACATGACAGGAAGCGGAGGAGGGGATTGGCTGCGGAGCCTCACCTGTCAGGTAATCCTGTGGATCACTGCAGCATCAGGATCAGGACACATCAAAGCTGGCGTCAACATCCCAGACCGGAGAACACACTTCCTGTGTGATCACTGACTGTGTGTGTGTGTGTGTGTGTGTCCAGGTGGCTGTGCTCCATGCTGGGGATGTTCATAGTGGGTGTCAGTCTGCTGTGTGTGAGTACACACACACACACACACACACAGACACACACACACACACCTGTCCTCTTAGACTTGATGTTGAACTTTGTAGAATTACTCCGGTCGTATTAAGCTGCTCACTGACATGGGTTCTGTGTGTGTGTGTGTGTGTGTGTGTGTGTGTGTGTGTGTGTGTGTGTGTGTGTGTGTGTGTCAGGTTCCTTTTGCCACCAGTATCTACGGTCTGATCGGACCAAATGGAGGTCTCGGCTTCGCCATCGGTGACTAGCAGCTCCTTAACACTCACCGAGTCACGCGTGACACCTTCTCCCGGCTCAGCTTGGGCGGTTGTCGTAGCAACGCAGCATGAACGGATTGTCCGCACATTTCATAGAGTGTGTCTGGTGGGACGTTCAGACGTTCTGCAGATCCTCGGACGGGTTCCAAACAGCCTCTGTGTTGCAGGGATGGTGGACTCCTCCATGATGGCCATCATGGGCTACCTGGTGGACATCCGTCACGCCTCGGTCTACGGCAGCGTCTACGCCATCGCCGACGTGGCGCTGTGTATGGGCTTCGCTATCGGTAACACACACACACACACACACTGAGGCCTTGTAGTCAAACGCGAACAGGAGCAGGAGGTGCTGACGGCGGCCCGCCTGCTGTTCCAGGCCCGTCCACAGGGGGCGCTCTGGTCCAGGCCGTGGGCTTCCCCTGCCTCATGGTCCTCATCGGGGTCATCAACATCCTGTACGCCCCGCTCTGCTTCCTGCTGCGCAACCCGGCCGTCCGCGAGGAGAAGATGGTACACGGCCGACACACACTCATTTGGAAACACACACAGGGTCTGTTTCCATGGTAATGTGTGTGTGTGTGTGTGTGTGTGTGTTGCTGTCCCGCAGGCCATCATTGAGCAGGAATGTTCGATGCACCGGAAGAACTACAACACACAGCGAGACAGCAGAGAGTTTCCTCTGAGTGATTACAGCGAGGAGGAGGAAACAGAGGAGTGACACACACACACACACACACACACACACACACACACACACACACACACACACACACACACACACTCCTTGTATTGTATGAAAATCTTTAAGACGATGCTCTGAAGCAGCTCGTGGTCCTTTAGGTCCTGCGAGCTGCTCTTCATCAGTGTTTCCCTTTGTCAACCTAAACACCAGACACCTCATCCGTCACACGTGAGAAAACCTACACGTTTATTTCCATGGCAACCAGACAACATGGCGCCGGAGCCCCCAAAGTTTACAGTGGGGCGCCGTCCATGATTCTGTTTTCATTCTGTCCCATCAATAAAGACCTCATGATGTGCTCCTGTCACCGCTCTGTGTGTGTGTGTGTGTGTGTGTGTGTGTGTGTGTGTGTGTGTGTGTGTGTGTGTGTGTTTCCCGGGCAGCAGGTTGAAGGGAGGTGTCAGCAGGGAGAAAAGTAAACAGGAAGTTGCTGAAAAGCTGTTGATTTGACGGCTGGTTGCGCCAAACACATGCTGTCTGTTTGGAAAATATTATTTTTGCCAGCGAACCACATGAAGATCTCAGCTGAGACAACCATCCCCCACCGTGTGTGTGTGTGTGTGTGTGTGTGTGTGTGTGTGTGTTAATTACATCCTCTGACAGCAGCTCCACAACAGTTCCTCCTGCTTCAAGAGAGGAAGAACATCAGTGTTGATGTGTGTGTGTGTGTGTGTGTATCCATACATGTGTGAGCCTCCCCGGTTCTTCAGACGAGCCCCGGTGTCTTTCACCTCTGACCTCTGACCTCCGACCCCTCCAGGAGGCGGGAACAAGACTGTTTTCGTGAAGATCCGTTCCTGCGGGCCGGCAGGTGGAGGTCTGAGCTCCGACCTCAGAACCGATCGATATTCGATTAGTTCCGCGGGTGTCGATCGGAGGCTCCGGCGGCCGGGGAGGAGCGACCGACGGGCGGAACCTTCGGCCGGGACGCGGGTTCCGCCCGGACGTTGTGCTCCCGGACACACCGTCCGTCCCTCCGCCCGCCGAGCGGTGAGTCCTGATCACACACGACTCGTCGATTCATCGATCGATCGATCGATCGGTTCCCGACGAGCCGACGGAACCAGAAAGACTCAGCATTGAAGAAAGATATGGACGAAGACAGAACATGTCGACGGTAAGATGTCATTATTGCGGCGAGTCACGAAAGTCGGTGTCGGTGCTCCGGTGTTCCGGGTGATTTGGGGTCTGACTGCGGATCCGGTGCCTGAGGTTTGGGGTGCCGGGAACTCTGGGCCGTTTTAACCCGGAACTGAGCGGGAACAGCGAGTTGTGTTGCAGGCGTGTGTGTTGCAGGCGTGTGTGTTGCAGGCTTGTGTGTTGCAGGCGTGTGTCGCAGGCGTGTGTGTCGCAGGCGTGTGTGTCCAACAACGCTACCTTACAGAGGGTTTCACTTCCACCGGAGGTAGAAGGTCAGGATCAGGAACAAAGAGCGGCTGCGCTTGAGTTCAACCTTGTGTCATAAATGAGTGTTCAGAAGTTTGCAGAAGTAAACTGCTGTTTGTATAAGAAGCGAGCGGCGTCTGACCGGACGCAGAGAAGGTGGCGTTGGGTCTGCGGGCTTGCAGGGAGCTGCTGCTCGGCTCAGAGGTCAAAGGTCGGAGAAGATCCCCCGGGCTGTTTCCATCCTGGAAGAGAGCGTTCTGGCGAGGACGGCTGGTCCGGAGCGACCGAGGCGCCTTCCTGTGGTGTCGGCTGGCGGAGAGGAACCGCTGGCGAAGGAGGCGAGGCGGTTGTGGAGGGATGAAGCGGCGTTCACCGAGGTCCTGTCTGGGCTCCGCCTCGTTCTTCTCACTCGGCTCCTGCATCTCCTTCTTCTGGACCTCCGAGCCCAGGAAGAAGATTCTTGTTTCCTCTGAAGCTCTGAAGTCCCAGGGTTTGTTCTTAGCAAACATGACGGGAATCCTCCTCTGACGGAGGAGAGCGGAGCAGCTCAGCAGAGCCGGTCCGAAACATTCGTCCAGCAGATCCTCAGTGTTCCAGCAGACACACGGAGCCGCCGGTCACTCATTTAAATAAATGCAAATTATCTCTCATTTCTCTTTTATCTTTCTTATTTCTCATCCCGTCATCCTGATCGCAGGCGACCCGGAAGCGACGACAGCGAGGCCTCGGGAAGCGTCCGACTCGGACGCGCGTCGTCGGCGATGGAGAAGCTGGATCTTTCGTCTTTACTCCGTGAGCTTCCGGAAGGGCGGCGCCCCCCGCCGGCTCCTCCAATCACAGAGCAGCTCGCCGACCTGCGGCGGCAGCTGATGGGCGGCCCGGCCGGCCCCCCGATCGGACGGCTGGAGCCGCTCTTCCGGACCGCGGACCCTCAGTGGCTGTTCTCGGCCGACGAGGAGCGGGAGGAGGGGTGGGCGGAGCTTACGGGGGCGTACGTCGAGCTCGTCGGCGCCCTGATTGGTCGGGCCGCACCGCCGCCGTGCGAGGAGGACGGCGGCCCGCCGACGGCCGAGCACTACGGGGACGTCCCGGCCAGAGCCGCCTCCGTCTGCCCCGCCCTGAGAGCGCTGGTGGTAGCGCTTGGAAGGTGGGAGGGAGGGGAAGGGGGCGGAGCCGGGGGCGGAGCCGGGGGCGGAGCCGGCGGCGGGCTGCTGATGGCGGTGGCGCCACACATCTGTGTGTTCACTGTGATGCACAGCCAGGTGAGAAGCATCCAGGAGCCTCAGGCAGCTCTTCAAGTATAGTCTGGATAACTGTGTGTGTGTGTGTGTGTGTGTGTGTGTGTGTGTGTGTGTGTGTGTGTGTGTGTGTGTGTGTGTGTGTGTGTGTGTGTGTGTGTGCAGGTGGGCCCCTGGTCGTCCCCCTCCTCCAAACAGGAGGCCGTGGAGCTGCAGGAGGAGCTGCTGAAGGCGGGCCGTTGGAGAGACCCGTCCCACCTGCTGATGGGGGGGTCGGGGGGTCGGGGGGGTCGGGGGGGGCTGCTGGACGGCGTCCTGGACGTCCTGCGGCCTCAGATGAGCAGGTGACGCCGCCAAGGTTCTCCCAGAGGTCAGAGGTCAGACCCGCTCCGCCGTGACCTCGCTAAAGATGGCGTGTGTTGCAGGGAAACGTTTCATCGCTGCGAAGCCGTCAAGCTGGTGTTCGTCTGGACGCTCCTGCAGGTCAGTCCGGGCTTTCGCCCCCGTCGCCATGACTACGGTGTCACACTCACGCCGCCGTCCGACGCAGGTGAGACGCCCCGCCCTCGGCGCCCGCCTGCCCCGCCTCCTGCCCCCCTCCCTCCTGCTCAACGACCACCACCGGCCTGAGAACATCACGCTGGGGGTTCAGTGTCTCCACCACATTCTGCAGCACACGGTCAGAACACACACACACACACACACACACACACACACACACACACACACATCCAAGTCATACACTCCTGATATTGGTGTGTGTGTGTGTGTGTGTGTGTGCAGCCTGCCGCAGAGCTCCGTCAGTTGAACAGGGCGGAGGTGGTCTACCAGGCCGTGTTCAGACACCTGTACACCACAGAGGCCGCCGTCGTCAAGGTAACGACATCCACACACACGAGACACGTCCAGATCTGTCCGTTATTAATCAGATAGTTATTGATCCGCCTAGTTTCTCTATCGTGACAATGTGTGTGTGTGTGTGTCTGCAGCCGGCCCTGTCCTGCCTGTTGGACCTCCTGCTGGTCCTGGAGCCCCCCCCCTCCGCCCCCTCCTCCTGCCGCAGGAAACCCGGTCGCCATGACGACGTGCTGCGCCTGGTCCTCACCCACATGGAGGCGGAGCAGCGGGTGAACCTGAGGCGCGTCTACGCCGCCGCCCTGCCGCCATACCTGGACAGGTGTGTGTATCTGTGTGGTCCTGCTGTGTGTGTGTGTGTGTGTGTGTTCAATCACACTGTGTGTGTGCAGGATGGGCGTGGCGGTGTGTCGACACCTCCGGCGGTTGGAGCGGGTGGTGCTGGGATACCTGGAGGTTCAGGACCCGCCAGAGGAGACCAGTCGTCTGAAGATCCTGGAAGCCCTGGAGACCGTCATCAGGGGGGCGTGGCCTCGGTCAGAGCGCACACACACACACACACACACACACACACACACACACAGTGTGGTTGGTTCTCACACCTTCATCTCAGGTGGGAGTATCTGATGTGATGTCCGATGGTAGTGCAGCTCCTCAGAAGCCGTGTTCCTCCTGCAGGATGAAGCCTCGGCTCCACCTTCTCCTGCGTCCTCTGCTGCGTCTGATGGTGGACGCGTCCTCAGACGCTCGGCTGCAGGACGCCGTCAGGCGGCGGCTGCTGCTTCGGGCCTCCACCTGCCTCCGCCTGCTGGACCACAGCTCACAGGGAGCGCTTCAGGTGTGTGTGTGTGTGTGTGTGTGTGTGTGTGTGTGTGTGGGGGCACGCCTGGAAACCACAGGTGTGTGTTCCCGTTGATGACGTCATCAGACGCTCACCCGTCCGTCCGTGTCTCAGCTGCTCCTCCAGCAGGTGGACTCCAGCTGCTGCAGCCCTGACCTGCTCGGTTGCCTAGCAACAATAACGGCGCCGGTGGAGACGTGAGGCGGGACGACGCTGGCGCCGGAGGCGGGGCTTAGGACTGTCAATCATTGTCATCCAGGACTTCAGTCACACAGTCAAGAGCAGAACTCCTCCAGCTTTATTACAAACATGTGGAGTCCAAAGGTCCACACACACAGTCTGATACACCTTGTGTGTGTGTGTGTGTGTGTGTGTGTGTGTGTGTGTGTGTGTGTGTGTGTGTGTGTGTGTGTGTGTGTTACACTGTGTTGACCCTGCTGTGTGCGTGTGTGAGCAGTGAGTCCAGAAGGTCCACTCTGTGCTTCAGTGCCAGTAGGGAGTTCTCTGCTGGAGGCCTCTGGTCCTTCAGAAGGTTCTCCTGGTTCCACAGCCTGCAGTGAAGACGGGCCTGGACACACAGGACACGCAGAACCGTGATCCTCAGACCTTCTGGTTCTGGTTCCAGACCAGAACAGAAATACTAGAACCAGGACCCATTCAGAAGCAGACAGGTTCTAGAAGGTCCTCACATTGGTCCCACCTTCAGGTGGTCCTCCTGCTGCCTGAGCTCCTCAGTCCACTCCTCCCCCTGCAACACACACACACACACACACACACACACACACACACACACACACACACACACACACACACCTGTCAGTCCCTGGTTCCTGTCCCATCATCCAATCCAACCAAGAGGCTCCAGGAGAAGATGAACCTCCTCTGGAGACTGGACCTCAGAGAAGTGAAGGCCTTCACAGGCACAGCTTGTATTTATTGATCAGTGATGGATTTTTCAAAATGATGCTTTTCCACAATAAAGTACACGGGTGATATTATTGATTCAGAACATCAGCTGGAACCAATAATCAATCAGCTGGTCAATGAGCTGCACTGACCTGCTGGCTGAACTCTGACCTCAGACCATCTGTGGACAGATAGAAGGAGCTGGAAGCATCGCTGCTCAGGTCCTACACACACACACACACACACACACACACATTTGACAGGAAGTGATGTTTGTGGGAAGTTTTTCCTGAACACTCCAGTCTGTGTGTGTGTGTGTGTGTGTGTGTGTGTGTGTGTGTGTGTGTGTGTGTGTGTGTGTGTGTGTGTGTGTGTGTGTGTGTGTGTGTGTGTGTGTGTGTGTGTGTGTGTGTGTGTGTGTATCCACCTGTACCTCCTGGTGTGGCCCCGCCCCCTCCTGCTCAAACCCCTCCCCTTCTGTCTGTAACTCCGCCTCTCTGTGTTTAAGCTCCGCCTCTTCACAAAGCCGCTGTTTGTTGTCTCGTTCCATTGGCTCCTCACCTGCAGAAAAACACAACTCCTGAGGACCGGGGAGGAGCCAGTGTGTGTGTGTGTGTGTGTGTGTGTGTGTGTGTGTGTGTGTGTGTGTGTGTGTGTGTGAGTGTGTGAGTGTGTGAGTGTGTGAGACTGACCGAGCTGGTGGATCTGCACCTCCTGGTCCAGACGTCTGCAGCTGCTGGTCTCCTCCCGCTGTGTGAGCGCTGACGGACGTCTGGAGGTCTCTGGAGGACAAAGGTCGTGATCTTGAGGATCAACTAGCTGAAAGTTAGGAACTTCAGGTGGGATGAGAGGAAGAGGAGTAATCAGATTACACCTCCACCGGCCTGTGTGTGTGCCAGGCCTCACCCCTCTGCTGGTCCTGAGCCGCCACCTCGTCTGCGCTCGCTTCCTGTTTCAGCAGCTGAGTTCGACTTAGCTCCGCCCTCTGGTTGCTAAGCTCCGCCTCCACGGCGGACAGACACCTGACAAGGAGTAATCACATCTGAACCTTAGCATTAGCTTAGCATTATCGCCTTCATCAGTGACCCAGTTGGCCCTGCGGTGGCCTCGTCCCACCGCCGATACACACTTCCTGCTACGGGATCAGAGGAACATTCATGGTCTTGGTCTGATCCTTGAGGAGCATTTTAGAACCAGGATGGGCTTCCTCAAACACACACACACTGTGTGTGTGTGTGTGTGTGTGTGTGTGTGTGTGTGTGTGTGTACCTGTCAGCGTGTCTCCGCCGGGCCTCCAGGTGTTTACATCTCTCCTGCAGCTTCTAAACAACAAGTACACTGTTAGAAGATCCAGCATGGCTCACACAGACGCAGCAGAAGGTCCAGCAGCTCTGGCCTGGGTGCTTCAGGTGGACCACAGGACCTTCAAGCCTTCCTGGTTCTACCAACCTTGAGTTCTGTTTCCTGTTGTCTTTTGTTCTGGAGATGCGCTTCCTTCTCTCTCCTGCTTGACTCTACTTCCTGCTCCAGCTCCTGCTTCTTCTGGTCCACTTCCTGTTTGATCTTCTCCAGCTCCTCCTGGCTCCTCTGAAGCCTCCAGCGTGCCTGGCTGTGTGTAACCTCTACCTTTTCCACGGCCTCCTGCTCCACCAGCAGCTGCTGAAGCAGATCTTTCAGCTCTGGAGACACAAAACAGTTTGTGACTTCAACCTCCAGGGTGTCAGTCGGCCATGTGTGTGTGTGTGTGTGTGTGTGTGTGTGTGTGTGTGTGTGTGTTCACCTGCTCTTTGTGTGATGATCTCGGACCTCACGGCGTTGAGCTTCTGCTCCTCGTTCTTCACAGCAGCAAGTGTGGACCTTCTCTGAGACAGCAGTTCCCGCTGCTGCTCCTCGAGCTCCTGCACACACATGTCAGTCACACATCTTCGACCGGTTGGACATCTAGGTGGTCCAGACAGTTGGTCTAGGTGGTCCAGACGGTGGAGGTCGGACCTGGACGGCCTCCCGCAGATGCTCCCGCTGCACCTCCTCCGCTCGGAGCTCCTGCATGGTCTCCAGCAGCCGCAGCTTCTGCTGGTCCACCTGCAGAAGGTCACACTTTACTGGCTTTGAGGAGCAAGAGGAAGATCTGCTCCTCCCATCAGTGGCTGCAGGCCACTAACAAGAAGTGATGCAACATGTGACAGGATGTGTTCTTCCCGTTGGTCTGGAAGCTACCGGAGGTTCTACCTCCATCTCCTCCCAGCACCTAAAGAACCTGGATCCTTTCAGAGAAGAACCGGAGGAATCACCTCAGCGTTGGTTCTGTCCAGACGGTCCTGAGCCTCCTGATGGGCCGACAGCACCGCAGAGAGCCTGCACACACACACACACACAGTCAAAACACACACACACAGAGTCAAAACATACATCACACACAGTCAAAACACACAAACACACAGAGTCATCAGACACACTCAGTCAAAACACACATCACACACAGTCAAAACACATCCCACAGACACACATCACACGCACACACACACACACACACGCGGTCAGCGTCATGCGGTGTGTCACCTGTGTGTCGCCGTCCGTACTGCGTGGTGGACCTCCTGCTTAGAGCTCCTCAGCTCTCTGGCAGCAGTGAACAGAGGAGAGGTGAGGTCCAGGCCCGGAGGTCAAAGGTCAAGCTGAGGACTTACCTGAGCTGCAGTGCGGCCTCCAGCCACCAGGGGGCGCTGGTCTGGGCGGAGGCAGCCTGGGGAGCAGAAGAAGAACTCCAGTCACGCCTGCATCCTACATCCAACCGGATGGGACTCCACACTGGTCAGGTGATCCTGCGTGTGTGTGTGTGTGTGTGTGTGTGTGTGTGTGTGGGTGCACGTCACCTGGTCCCTGGCGGTGTGTGTGTGTCTCTGCGCCTCCATGAGGAGTCTGTCGGCCTCCCGGAGCTCAGCCCGTCTCTTCTGCAGGGTTCTCTCCACACACTCCACCTCCTCACACACCATGCTGACACACACACACACACACACACACACATACACACACTTAAAACACTCACATGGTTTAAAACGTGTGTGTGTGTGTGTGTGTGTGACCAATGTTGTCTGAGTGTGTGTATGTGTGTGTGTGTGTGTTACCGATGTTGTCTGAGTGTGTGTCGAAGATGCTTGGTGGTGCCAGGAGGACCAGGAGGACCAGGAGGACCAGGAGGACCAGGACCAGGAGTCCCTGCCCTGGAGCTTCTTTCACTTCCTTCTCCGCTGTCCCTCCACTCTGCTCCTGAAGGAGATCACATAGAGATCACTGCCTGTCAAATGTGTGTGTGTGTGTGTATGTGTGTGTATGTGTGTGTGTGTGTGTGTGTGTGTCAGAGGCCAGTCACCTGCTCCTGAAGCAGGCCTGTGTTCGCCCCCTTCAGGAGAGCCGAGGTACTGCAGCCCCAGACCAGAGTCCTGAGGAGGAGGAGGTTTATCTTCACAGATGGATCACGGATACACACACACACACTCAGTGCGTTGTGTTTGTTTCTGTGTGTGTGTGAGAGTGTGTGTGACCTGCTGTGTGTGTGTTTGCAGCAGCTGGTTGAGGGTGGTGGAGGCGAGCCGGTGCTCCGTCGGCGGCTGCCGTTTCCCACGGTGTCTGCTGGTCAGTGAAGGCACCTGAGGACGGAGACGGCAGCCCTTCTGGTCAGGTGGGCGTCGGCCGGCGGCGCCGCTCACCGATTGGCCGCTTTCAGATGTTCTCCGTCGACCCGTCGCGACCAGCCGACACTCACGTCTGCGCTCTCGCCCCCAGATGTCCGCAGGTCCTCCCGGTCCCGGTTTACATGGGGTTCCCGCCGGAGGGCGCGGTCCCGGTCCAGGCTCCCCCGGGCCTGCGGCTGACCTCGGCGACCCCGGTCCAGATCCACCGGGTTCTGCTCCTTGCTCCGCCCCCTCCCGGTCCCGGGCCTGCAGGGCGACAGATCGGAGGTCAGGTCCTGGACCCGAGGTCTCCTGGACCTTCAGATCCACTCAGTTTCCCAGGATGCCACGGGGCGACCGGCAGCCCGGTTTCCATGGAAACAGTCGCGCACCAAGTCTCGGGACCTTCTCTCCATCCCGGTTCCCGGTGCCGGAACAAGGGGTTCTTGTGATGCAGTACTGGTACCTGAGCCGGTCTCCTCCGGTTCCATCCCGGTCCCCCGCTGAGCCCGAACCCTCCGGGGTGCTGGAGGAGGAGGCGGTCCTGGTCCGGTCCAGTCGGGCCCGAAGCTGGTCCACCGTCTGGCGGAGGGACCGTCTGTCCTCCTGCAGACCCAGTCCTGACTTTAACAGGAGGTCTTTAAGAGCATCACCGGACCAGAACTCCCTGGAGTCTGGAACCGTTCTGAGGGTCAAACTGAGGGTCACCTGACTCAGTCTTAGCTCCTCCCTCAGCTGCTGGAGCTCCGCCTCCTGCAGGCACAGTCAGACACGTGAGACACACACACACACACACACACGCACACACACACACACACACACACCCACACACACACACACACACACACGCACACACACACACACACACACCCACACACACACACACACACACTCACACACACACACACACAAACACACACACACACACACACACACACACACACACTGTCCATGCCTGCAGTGTCTCTGCCCGTCCAGCAGGCGGCGCCGCAGGCGTTGGTTCTCATCCTGCAGTGTTTGGACCTGCTGCTCAGCACGGCCAGCCTGGGGGGGCAGGAGGGGTGAGGAGGTGGGGGGGGGGGGGTGTTGGGGGGTGTCGGGGAGGCAGGAGGGGGATCGGGGGGGGCAACAGGCCCTACCTGCTCTCTGAGGCCCCTCAGGTAGTGGTGCAGGCCTGAGATGATTCCCTGGAGATCCCTCTGGAGATGCTGGTTGGCCCAGGTCTGCCCTGGGGGGGGGGGGGGGGTGACCTCCTTAAAGGCTCAGGTGAAGGGCTCTGATTGGACGGCCGGCTCCTCACCATCTGTCAGCTGCTGCTCCAGCTCTTTGATCTCCTGTGTCTCCATGGCGATGCGTGTCAGCAGGTCGTCCAGGCGACCCTCCAGCTCCAGATCACCGGCCGTCCCGTCCATCGCCGGCGTCGCCCGCAGGGCCGCGGCCAATCACAGCGCCGCCGGTAAAACCCCGCTCTCCTATTGGCTGTTGGGGGTCGCCGATGAGGAAGAAGCAGACTTCTTCTGGAGGACAAACAGGAAGTTCCCTCAAACACCTGATGAGCCGGAACATTCTGGGAAAGTCCGACATCAAGAACTCTGGGTGAAACAGTGACTCGATTGAACCATTCTGTCGATTCTTTTGATTAACGCTATTGATTCAATCAATCGATTAAAGGATTGCTCAATTGTTTCAATTCTTCTTCTTCTTTCGGCTTTTCCCATCAGGGCTCAATTGCTTCAATTGATCTAGTCAACTGATTCAGTTGATTGATTCCATTGCTGCTACTGACCGAGTGTATTGTTCTCCAGAAGATGCGTCCCTGTCCATGCGTGGAGCTTCCACCTGGACTGGTACGCCGGCCGATGTTGTGCGCCTGGAACAGAACGGGACGAATCGGAGGGCTTTCTTCCTTCTTGGTGGACAGGCGGGTCCTAGGGGGGTCCAGGGGGGTCCCGGCTCAGGGGCCCTCAGGGTCCGGGCCTCGCCCCCCCATCGCCTGTCCGTTCTGGTCTTCTCGGGAAGCGGATCTGGCAGGGCAGAGTCCGGAGAGCCTACTTAGATGAGCAATCCAAACGACCCGGAACGAGTCCTGGACTCGATCGAATGATCGATATTGACAAATTCAGTTGATTTGATTGATTCTTCAAACTCTACTGATTCAATTGATTTCATCAAACGATTCACTTTTATTCTGTGGATCCGTCTGATTCTGTTGGATGATTCAATTGGTTCTATTGATTTGATGGACTCTTGATTCTTCTGGTTGCACCGAATGAGTCCAATGGTTGCAGTGATTCTAACGCTTCTGCTGAGGAACCCCGCGGTCCTTCTCCGTCCATCTCTCCAGGCCTCCTGAGAAGCTGGAGCAGACCATGCAGACCATGCAGACCATGCAGACCATGCAGACCATGCAGACCATGCAGACCATGCAGCTGGACGTGAGTGCCCTGGGGTTAAACGAAAAAAATAAAAACATAGCAAATACATTTTTGTAAGACCAACTATATGTGTATATATATATTCATAAAGTTTTTCAAATGATGTAGAAAATACATCATTTTTTTAAATTCTATACATAAACTCAGCTTGACAGCCCCCCCACAGGTCGCAGGTCCTGTGGTTCTTCAGCGACGGTGAAGCACACTTCGCCTCCATTTATTACTTTTATAAAACATCTTCCAGGAGCTTCATCAGAAACAATTCCAGCCAGTAACGTGAGGACCGCTGGGCTTCCAGCCTCCCCAGGGAACAAATCAGTGCATTTCTAGAAAAAACATGAATTCTCATTCGTTGGTTCTTTCAGAGAAGAACCCGAGAACCTTTGGGTCGTTCATATGTCCAGACCTGGACAGCCTCCACCTCTTTTATTTCCCTCTCAAAAGCCCAAATAACCTCGAGTCCAGAAGGAAACTTGGATTTTCAAACTAAAAGAACATGCAGAAGGATGGAAAAAGAGGAAGAAACACCATGAAACCAGATTCACAGCCTCCCGTCCATCCAGATATCAGTCAATGGATGGAGAAGGAATCAGCGAGAAGCAGGCAGAGAGAAACATTTGCGAGCCAGTCGGAGAGAGTGTGCCGGAGTTAATGTCTAATTACTGTGTAATTGACAGGTAATTACATGTGTAATTACAGCTCGGTTACATTACATTGTTGCCCCGCTGGGACTTTTAGTGTGTTGAAGGAAATCCATGTTTCAAATGTCCGACCTCGAAGGTGAGGAGGAGGAGGAGGTCATGGGGCTACTCACAGCAGTGACAGGACCTCTGCACCTTCTTCTTCTCCTTCTTCTTCTTCTTCTTCTTCTTCTTCTTCTTCTTCTTCTTGTCGAGTCTCACACACATGGAACAGCTTCTGCTCTTCCTCCTCTTCCTCCCTCCGTCTGCCGCTCCCTTCCCACTTCCTGCTGCTCCGCTCTTTGAATGCACAGGAACCTCTGTCGGCCAATCACCGCCCTCCTCCTCATTGGCCAATCACCGCCCTCCTCCTCATTGACCAATCACCGCCCTCCTCCCTGTCGGTGAATCCCTGCTGTCCTCCCCGTCAGCCAATCACAGCCCTCCTCCCTGCTGGCCAAGCGCAGCCCACCCTGTGGATTGACAGGTCTGCCTGTCCA
This sequence comes from Fistularia commersonii, assembly GCF_037954325.1. Classification (NCBI taxonomy): domain Eukaryota; kingdom Metazoa; phylum Chordata; class Actinopteri; order Syngnathiformes; family Fistulariidae; genus Fistularia; species Fistularia commersonii. The sequence goes on along the minus strand of NC_141305.1, from coordinate 365,635 downwards.
ATAGAGAGGGGACGTGACCAGGACAGCTCCGCCCCCTTGAGGGTGGGGTGGGGGCTCTTAAAGGGACAGTAACACCCTTTGGATGGTTCTCAGGCCGTGGCTGAACCGGTTCTGAACCCCTCCTGAACCGGTCCTGGGATGGAGTCCGAGCCGGTCCCAGGCCGGTTCTGAACACCTCCTGAACCGGTCCTAGGATAGAGTCAGTCGGTCCCAGGCCGGTTCTGAACCGGTCCTAGGCCGGAGTCAGAGCCAGACTCCAGGCCGGTTCTGAACCCCTCCTAAACCGGTCCTGGGATGGAGCCCAAGTCAGTCCCAGGCTGATTCTGAACCGTTCCTAGGATGGAGTCAGTCAGTCCCAGGCCGATTCTGAACCCCTCCTGAACCGGTCCTAGACCGGGTCAAAGCAGAGGGTTGCTTCAGGAAGAGCAGCGCTGTAAATCTTACGTCAATACCGAATATGCAAATGGATCCAGTGGATGGTGGAGACCCGAGTTTACAAGCACCTCCATTGGTAAGTAGAACCCTCAGGGTCCAGTGGAAACTGGACCTGCTGGGATGGAAGAAGGGAGAGGAAGCAGAGAGAGAAGAGAAGGAAAGGCAAGAGGGTTGGATGTTGAGAGGATGACAGGAAAAGAGTTGGTGGACACGATGCGGAGAAGGACGGTGGAGATACTGAGTGTCCAGGAGACCTGGTGGAACGGTAGCAAGGCCAGAAGCTGAGGAGCAGGTCTGAAGATGTACTACCATGGTACTGACAGGAAGACAGGAGTTTGTTAGGAATGTTCTGGAGGTGAAAAGAATGTCAGACTTATGAGTCTGAAACTGGACGTCGAGATCATGGAGAGCGGAAGGAGAGAACTTGGTGTATCATCTGGAAGGAAAGTAGGGAAAGAGACTTGGTGGTGGAATGAAGAAGTGCAGGAGATGGAAAGGCCATTCAGCAGGTGAGGAGCAAAATAAAATAAAATAAAATTGAAAATGACAAATAGATCAAATAAAATCGAAAAAAGTAGGACTAAAGTAAAATATTGAAAAAAATCAATCAAATGAAAAGTGAGTGAATAAATGTATGATTGAATAAATGATAAATATCTAAAAAAAATGAAATAATCCAATCATAAAACAGAAAGCATAAATAATGAATCAATTAATGAAAAACAAAAGCAAAACACGATATAACAAAATAAATCACGGTGAAAACCAAAACAAAACAGAATTAAAGTAATATAATAAAATCAAATCAGCAAATAAATCAATGACAAAGGGGTGGATGAATGAATGAATGAATGAATGAATGAATGAATGAATGGATAAAGTTTGATAATAAACAGGTTTATTTTATTTAAAACACTCTGGGGGAGGCGGGAGGTCCTGGGGTTTTCCTGGTCACTGTGCAGGAGGGCAGCTGAAGAGCTGCAGCTCCAGAGCGAAGTCCTCCAGCTGGGACACGAACCGCGAGCACTCGGGGGTCCTGCAGCCGGAGGGCCAGTCCTCCACCACCGCCTCCGAGTCCAGGGGCAGCCGGTACCTGCGGGCGAGAGGGCGGCGCTCAGGGTCCGGACGCCGGACGGACGGACGGACGGACGGACGGACGCCCACCTGACGCCGCCGCCCAGGGTCACCTCCGAGCCGCTGGAGCCCAGCAGGAGGTACTGCTTGTTAACTTGGACGTCCACCAAGTTGCAGGTGGCCCGTTTGATCAGGGCCACCTCCGTCCCTGAACTCACTGCCTCAAACGCTGCGTGACACACACACACACACACACACACACATACAGGCTCTGAACAGGAAGTCGGCGAAAGTAGAAGCTACTTCCTGTACGCTGCTTTACCTTTGTCTGTGTTTTTCAGAACCTCAACCACAATGGCCGAGAAGGTCATGAAGTCTCCCTCCACAGAGAAAGATTTCACCTGCACCTTGTAAGCTGCAGCACACACACACACACACACACACACACACACACACACACACACACACACACACGCAGTGGTGAGTTCACTGTGCATGCACACCAGTGGAATGGCGTCCGGACCATCGGTGGTGCATTCGCTGTCACCGTATTTGATGTGTGGCTTGCAGGTCTCGGCGGTGCGTTCGGACGCCGTCAGGCTGGGGTCGACGTCTCCCCTGAAGGTGGCGCAGGCGGCTGGGCGGCAGGAGGCGACCAGAAGGTCAGGTGTGTGATGGGACGGGAAGCGGAGGCGACCAATCAGAGGAGTCTACCTGTCATGCACTGACACTGCTCGGCCACGCAGAGGCGCTGCAGCTTCTGCTCCTGGGACGAGAACTGCTTGGTGCACATGCTTCCTGGGGGGCGGGGGGGGGGGGGGGGAGACGCATCACTTCCTGTCCGAGGCCCCGCCTCCGGCTCACGCTGCCTCAACCCCGATTGGGCCTCACCTTTGTCCTGAGGTTCGTAAACGCTGAAAAGGGACTCGCTGGCTCCGCCCACCTGGAAGGTGGTCCGGATACGGAACCCCACGCACAGGAAGGACTCCGAGGGAACCTGGGGAGCACAGGAAGTTAGCAGGTGGCTACGTTTGCAGCAGTGTGTGTGTGTGTGTGTGTGTGTGTGTGTGTGTGTGTGTGTGTGTTGTGAAACTCACGGAGTCCATCTGGATGACCACGGTGTTCCCCTCCAGCTCGTAGTGGGAGATCAGCGGCTCCATCAGGTCCCGGAACTGCAACACAGTCCAGAAGACTCAGAACGGCCCGGATCATCTCCTGCTCCGTAAACTAGAAGCGTTATCAACATCTCAGCTAACAGAAGCTACTGCGGGCTAACATCTTGGCTAACAGAAGCTACTGCGGGCTAACATCTGGGCTAACAGAAGCTACTGCGGGCTAACATCTGGGCTAACAGAAGCTACTGCGGGCTAACATCTGGGCTAACAGAAGCTACTGCGGGCTAACATCTGGGCTAACAGAAGCTACTGCGGGCTAACATCTGGGCTACGACTAGCAACTGCAGACCAAAATGAGCTGAAACTGAAATAAAGCACATGCTAACAGGCTACTCGGTAAAGGTCTGGACGTTGAACTTTGAGCTGGTGAAAGGAGGAGCTTCCCTCCAGGTCGGATGGTTCTTCACGGCTCCCAGATCTCCAGGCTGCCTCACCTGCCGCAGGTCGTCCAGGTGAGCCTGCACTCCCGTGGGCAGCTGGATCTTCATGACGGTCAGGCCGGACTCGGTGAAGGCCTCGTTGGGCCGGGGTTTGTACCTGCAACGCAACAGCGGTCAGGCGGCGGCGGCGGCGCAGGAGCCCGGGAACCTTCTGCGCATCTTCTCTTACTTTGCGCAGGCGACCAGGTGAGGAGAGCGCATGCTGGGAGCTGGGGAGGAGATGACATCGCCGAGGGGGTGACGGACCCGGCGGCCAATCGGACGCCAAAGTCTGGGGTTTAGCGGTGAGGCGCTAAGCGCAAGCTAAAGATGCTGCGGCGGAGGGAGGACTCACCCTGGGAGGCGTCGGCGCCCACCAAGGAGATCATCAGGTGGAAGTTGCAGGTCTGGTCGGCGGTGTCGGAGGAGGTCTGGTAGAAGACGGTCCTCAGCTGCGGAGACATGAAGGAGAACTTGAGCGGGTGCCGGGACCTTCTGGACGCCGACGCCGCCACAGACCTTCACTTTGGACACGCCGGTCCCGTAGCCCGTGGACACCACCAGGTCGTCTGGCTTGGTCACCTGGAGGACGAGCGGGCAGAAGGTCCGTCAGGAGCTGCTGGAACCCGTCTGGCCGGCGAGGCCGGTGCCGCTCACCTGGATGGGCGTGGCCACCGGCCGGCTCTGGCTCAGCTGGACCCGCCCAAGATCTCCTCTCCTCTTGTAGCTGACGGTGATGACCTGGTCCAGGACGGCCTTGGGGACGGTCCTGCTGTACGCCGTCAGAGCCTCCAGGGTCACAACCGTATCCTGAGGAACATGCGGAGAACCTCAGACCGGGAACGGGGAACCGGAGAGGTCGGTTCCCCGTCCAGATCTCATCTTCCTCTTGATCCGGTCTGGTCTCCGTCCTGGTCTTCATCCTGACCTGGTCTTCACCAGCTCAACTGCAAATTCCTTTCTCTGTATGTTTGTGACATTTCTGATGCCTTCACAGGTCCGTCCTGGTCCTGGTCCTGGTCCTGGATCAGAGTGGCCTGGGATCTTTGTCCCCTCTGGTTCCCCCAGTAACCCCTGACCAGTTCGGGCCAAAATTTGCCCCCGGCGGCTCCTGGATCCACCAGCTGGACCTCATGATGTGGTCTTGACCCAGAATCCGTGAAGCTCAGGAGGGTCAGAACATACATGGACTGATGAGACCAGAGCTTTAGGTTCCAGCTCTGGACCAGCAGTCCTGTCCATCAGCAGGATGAACATCAGCAGGGCAGGTGTTTCCACCCACCAGGTCCAGTCGAGGCTCCTCACCTTCAACCAGATCTTCTCTGCGACATTCCAGATCTCCACCTCTCTTTCCCTTGGCTTTCACTTGATCTCCAGAACTTCTCCATCTCCGTCTGGAATGGTGGTGTGTGAGTGTGTGGTTGTGTGTGTGTGAGTGTGTACCTGCACGGAGTAGAACCCCTGGCCGTAGTGCTGGTCCTGGGTCAGCCAGGTCACAATGGGGTTGGCGTAGTCCACCCTTCCCTGCAACCATCACCAACAGCGATCAGTCACACGGATCCAAACATCTCCCATCTCATGGAGGCACCTCAGAACCCTCACGCTCCAGGGCTCCTCAGAGCCGCCAGGAGAACCGAGGAACCCGGAGAACATGGAGAACATGGAGAACCAGGAGAACCAGGAGAGCACAGAGAACCAGAACACGGGGAACACGGAGAACATGGAGAACATGGAGAACATGGAGAACATGGAGAACACAGCACCTTGAGCAGAGTCGTGAGCAGAACGTACGCCGTGGTCTCCACCGTCAGCCCGCTGGATTGGTCGGGTTTCAGCCAATCAGCTGTCACACCGGGCTCCTGCCAGTACCTCAGCTCGGCTGGGTGTCCTGCACACACACACACACACACACACACACACACACGTGCAAATGAATGTGCACACATGGACTCAAACACACACACACACACACACACACACATGCAAATAAATGTGCACACATGGACTCAAACACACACACACACACACACACACACACACACACCCTTCTGGCGGGCCAGGCCCTCCAGGCTGGTCATCAGGACGGAGGAGGCGGAGCCATGGGGTTCGTGCAGGGTCACAGCGAAGGCCGCCAGCGCACGTACGTACACGCTCTTCACGGCGGGTGCGTGTTTGGACAGGAAGGAGGCGGCGAGACTCATGCTGTCATCATGGAACTGATGGAGGACCAGAGGAGACCAGGATGGAGAGAAGGTTGGTGAGGAGGAGAGGAGGATGGAGAGAAGGTCGGTGAGGAGAGCAGGATGGACAGGAGGAGGCGTCGGGGGCGGAGCCTCACTCGCAGCTGCAGGATGGGGTCGGAGATGCTGGTGGCACCATGAAGAGCGATGAGAACGAAGGCCGTCAGGTAGACCTTCTGCTCCACGGCGTTCGTCCCCGGAGCCTGCGGCCAATCGGGAGGCGGCGTGAGACGGAGCGGCGAGGATGGAGGGAAGAGGACGAAGAAGAGGAGGAGGACTTGCCATGATGTGGTTGGGTCTGTAGGAGGAGCGGTCGCTGAAGGACCCGTCCTGCTGCTGGGCTTGGCGGATCAGCCAGGACACCGACTCGGAGAGGTCCTGGTGGTCCACCGAGAAGACCTGGTCCACCTGGGCCAGGGTCCGAACCACCGCCGCCGTCAGCCTGCAGGCACGCACGCAGGGCACGCTGCACCCACTCACACCGCCACCAGAGACACACTCCCTGTGTGTGTGTGTGTGTGTGTGTGTGTGTGTGTGTGTGTGTGTGTGTGTGTGTGTGTGAATTCTGACCAGGTGCTGGCTTCTCTCTTCCTCCACATGCTGTAGCTGAAGTCATCTCCTCTGAAGGAGCTGATACTGACCAGACCTGCACACACACACACACACACACACACACACACACACACACACACACACACCAGGTAAACTGAAGTTCGATGACTTATGATGAAACAGTGATGTTGAAACAAATCATCCATCCATCATTCAATCACTGGTTATATCCATTTATTGACTTTTGAAGATCCAGTGAAGGTCTGCTGATGAAGGTCTGCTGATGAAGGTCTGCTAATGAAGGTCTGCTGATGAAGGTCTGCTGATGAAGGTCTGCTGATGAAGGTCTGCTGATGAAGGTCTGCTAATGAAGGTCTGCTAATGAAGGTCTGCTAATGAAGGTCTGCTGATGAAGGCCTGCTGATGAAGGTCTGCTGATGAAGGTCTGCTGATGAAGACCCACCACCAATGAAGCCCCACTGATGAAGGTCAGTCTCACCCTCTTTGATCCGTCTCTTCACGTCATTGGACTTCTGCTGGATGTCTCCGCCCAGGACTCCCCAGCTCCTGGTCACCTCCATGTACAGGTAGACGTACACCAGCGGCAGGACGCCGCCGAGCTCCGCCTCCACGGAGCCGGCGGGCAGGTTGACCAGCTGACGGAGACCTTCGGGGTCCACCATGATGGAGATGACGTCTCCCAGGATCTCACCTGAGGCACAAAGACCCACATCAGTCTCCGCATTCTTCACGCCTGGACCTTCAGAGAAAGTCCAGCCCACCCACCGCTGATGGTCAGCACCCGCTCCACCGGCGTGTTGGGGACGGCGTTGGGTGGAGGAATGTTCTTCAGGTCCACCGTCATTTTCCTGGAACCTGCAGAAGAGAAGATCGTGGTCAGTGCAGGGTGGACCAGCCGCAGAAACACACACACACACACACACACACACACACACACACACACACACACACACACACACACACACACACACACACACCATAAAGGCCTTGGGGGTCCAGTCGCCCGCCAGAGTACAGGTCCTGTCGCACACCTTCAGGCTGAGAAGATAAAGGAGACAACCTCTCAGCGGTACAACTTCATGATCTGGACCTGGACCTGCAGGAGTCGGTTCTGAGCCGCTTGTCCATACCACCACCAGCAGCTTCTTCTCCAGCACGTCTGAATCTCCGCCGCGGGTCTTCAGGGTGAAGGTCAGGGTATGTTCTCCGGGCTCCAGGGCCATCAGGGTGAAGGTCACCGAGCCCACTCCTCCAGCAGACAGGGGGGTCCACCTGCAGGACGTGGAGTGAAGACCAGACCTTCTGGGGTCCGGCTGGGACTGCAGCAAACACAGCGACGAGCCCACCGACAGCGTGACACAGTACTGAGGAGGACAGGGAGAAGAAGATGGAGGAGAAGGACATGGAGGAGAAGAAGAGGAGTTGCTCCAACAAACCTCTGTTAGAATTCTACTGAAAATCAGTGCTAAAAACTCTTGGTGGCGCCTGGATTCAGTTTGGGTTCCTGAAGACCTTCCTGCTCTCCTGGGAGAGGTTCTTCAGTTTGTGTGATCTCAGCACTGACTTAGGACACACACACACACACACACACACACACTTGTGCCTTGCTTCTCACCTGGAGAGGTCAATGACCAATCCAGGAAACCTGTTGAACTGCAGACCTTGTGAGCTCATGGACTTCACATCAGCATCAGTTTCCTCCTCGGACTCCAGGAGGAACGTCTTTGAGGAGATATTTAGTGCAGCTGCCACCGTAAGTTGGCTGACCTGAAGGACCTGGAGGACCTGAAGGACCTGGAGGACCTGCAGGACCAAGAGGACCTGGAGCGTCCACAGGTATTGTTCTCCCAGCACCTCCTACACTCATTTTTGGTTTGGCCTCCAGGCAGATACTTTGAAGGAGTATCTTCCAGTTGTGCAAAGTGACTCCAAGAAACTCCGTCCGGAGCAGAAGAAGAAGAAGAAGCAGGTTACCATGATGCCCTCCAGCTGCTGGTTGTAGACGGAGCCCTTCAGCTCCAGCTGCTCTCCTCGGACCAACTGGTACGGCAGCGGGACGTTCAGGCTGAGCGGCAGGTTGACGGACACCTGGACGGGTTCGGCCACGCAGATACCTGGAGGACCAGGAGGAGGACCAGGAGGAGGAGGAGGAGGAGGAGGAGGAGGAGGAGGAGGAGGAGGAGGAGGAGGAGGAGGAGGAGGAGGAGGTATCTCCGCTC
>NC_141305.1:332500-352500 GCF_037954325.1 Fistularia commersonii | reverse complement strand
TGTAAGCAAAGCGGACGCAGGTCCAGGAGATATACAGCACATCAGGTTAGAGTGTGTGGATGTCAGGAGGACCATGATGTTAGAAGAAGACCTCCTCACCCTGAGCACGGCCTTCTCCGCCCCGCTGGGTGTGTTGCAGATGAAGACGGCCAGCCCGTCGGGGCCGGAGGAGACGCTGTCGGGGCAGGGCATGTTGTCCCCGCCGCCGCCCCGCCTCTGCAGCCGGCCCTCCGTCAGGCGGATCGGCACCCGGCCCACCGGCTGGTCCAGGTGGTCCTTCACCAGAACCTGAGGAGCACGGGACCTTCAGAGAACGTCCGCTCTTCTCCGACGGTCTGTGGCCTTCGGGTTCTCGTCGGAAAAAACGGATTTCAAAGACCGCTTCGGTAGACGTGACGCAGCCATTCATCTCCTATCATCTCAACACCTCGCCGATCGGGTGAGGGCAGAGCCAATCAGAGGTGGCGCTGGGCCTGGGGGCGGGGCTCGCCTGGACGGGCCAGCTGTCAATCATCCAGACATTCACCTGCTCATTCACACCCAGGGAACATTTAGAGACCACTGAGAAGATCACTGAGCCTGGAGAACATGGAGAGAACCCAGCAGGAGAACATGGAGAGAACCTAGCAGGAGAACATAGTGAGAACCCAGCAGGAGAACATGGGGAGAACCCAGCAGGAGAACATAGTGAGAACCCAGCAGGAGAACATGGGGAGAACCCAGCAGGAGAACATAGTGAGAACCTAGCAGGAGAACATGGAGAGAACCCAGCAGGAGAACATGGGGAGAACCCAGCAGGAGAACATAGTGAGAACCCAGCAGGAGAACATGGGGAGAACCCAGCAGGAGAACATAGTGAGAACCCAGCAGGAGAACATAGTGAGAACCTAGCAGGAGAACATGGAGAGAACCCAGCAGGAGAACATGGAGAGAACCCAGCAGGAGAACATGGAGAGAACCCAGCAGGAGAACATGGTGAGAACCTAGCAGGAGAACATAGTGAGAACCCAGCAGGAGAACATGGTGAGAACCCAGCAGGAGAACATAGTGAGAACCCAGCAGGAGAACATGGGGAGAACCCAGCAGGAGAACATAGTGAGAACCTAGCAGGAGAACATGGAGAAAACCCAGCAGGAGAACATGGAGAGAACCCAGCAGGAGAACATGGAGAGAACCCAGCAGGAGAACATGGGGAGAAGAACATGGAGAGAACCCAGCAGGAGAACATGGGGAGAAGAACATGGACAGAACCCAGCAGGAGAACATGGTGAGAACCTAAGGAGAACATGGAGAGAACCCAGCAGGAGAACATGGGTAGAACCCAGCAGGAGAACATGGGGAGAACTCAGCAGGAGAACATGGGGAGAACCCAGCAGGAGAACATGGAGAGAACCCAGCAGGAGAACATGGGGAGAACCCAGCAGGAGAACATGGGGAGAAGAACATGGACAGAACCCAGCAGAAGAACATGGTGAGAACCTAAGGAGAACATGGAGAGAACCCAGCAGGAGAACATGGTGAGAACCCAGCAGGAGAACATGGGGAGAACCCAGCAGGAGAACATGGGGAGAACCCAGCAGGAGAACATGGGGAGAACTCAGCAGGAGAACATGGGGAGAACCCAGCAGGAGAACATGGAGAGAACCCAGCAGGAGAACATGGAGAGAACCCAGCAGGAGAACATGGGGAGAACCTAGCAGGAGAACATGGAGAGAACCCAGCAGGAGAACATGGAGAGAGCCCAGCAGGAGAACATGGGGAGAACCCAGCAGGAGAACATGGGGAGAACCCAGCAGGAGAACATGGGGAGAACCTAGCAGGAGAACATGGGGAGAACCCAGCAGGAGAACATGGGGAGAACCCAGCAGGAGAACATGGGGAGAACCCAGCAGGAGAACATAGTGAGAACCTAGCAGGAGAACATGGAGAGAACCCAGCAGGAGAACATGGGGAGAACCTAGCAGGAGAACATAGTGAGAACCCAGCAGGAGAACATGGGGAGAACCCAGCAGGAGAACATAGTGAGAACCTAGCAGGAGAACATGGAGAAAACCCAGCAGGAGAACATGGAGAGAACCCAGCAGGAGAACATGGTGAGAACCTAGCAGGAGAACATGGTGAGAACCCAGCAGGAGAACATGGTGAGAACCTAGCAGGAGAACATAGTGAGAACCCAGCAGGAGAACATGGGGAGAACCCAGCAGGAGAACATAGTGAGAACCCAGCAGGAGAACATGGGGAGAACCCAGCAGGAGAACATAGTGAGAACCTAGCAGGAGAACATGGAGAGAACCCAGCAGGAGAACATAGTGAGAACCCAGCAGGAGAACATGGGGAGAACCCAGCAGGAGAACATAGTGAGAACCCAGCAGGAGAACATGGGGAGAACCCAGCAGGAGAACATAGTGAGAACCCAGCAGGAGAACATAGTGAGAACCTAGCAGGAGAACATGGAGAGAACCCAGCAGGAGAACATGGAGAGAACCCAGCAGGAGAACATGGAGAGAACCCAGCAGGAGAACATGGTGAGAACCTAGCAGGAGAACATAGTGAGAACCCAGCAGGAGAACATGGGGAGAACCCAGCAGGAGAACATAGTGAGAACCTAGCAGGAGAACATGGAGAAAACCCAGCAGGAGAACATGGAGAGAACCCAGCAGGAGAACATGGAGAGAACCCAGCAGGAGAACATGGGGAGAAGAACATGGAGAGAACCCAGCAGGAGAACATGGGGAGAAGAACATGGACAGAACCCAGCAGGAGAACATGGTGAGAACCTAAGGAGAACATGGAGAGAACCCAGCAGGAGAACATGGGGAGAACCCAGCAGGAGAACATGGGGAGAACTCAGCAGGAGAACATGGGGAGAACCCAGCAGGAGAACATGGGGAGAACCCAGCAGGAGAACATGGAGAGAACCCAGCAGGAGAACATGGGGAGAAGAACATGGACAGAACCCAGCAGGAGAACATGGTGAGAACCTAAGGAGAACATGGAGAGAACCCAGCAGGAGAACATGGGGAGAACCCAGCAGGAGAACATGAGTAGAACCAGGAATAGAGACTCAAGGAATAGAGAACCCAGTCCATCTCTGGGTCAGAACCAAGAACCATCTCAACCACAGCAACACCTCAGCATGTTCTATGGATGTTCTCTGGCCTGCAGAGATGGACCCTGATGTGAGTCCAGTCCTGGATGGGTGGATCCAGAACCCCACCTGGATGTTGTAGGGCAGGCCGGGCTTGATGAAGGGGGGCGTGGACACCAGGCTCAGGCTGAACGGAGACTGGACAAACTTCACGTCTGCAAACTCGGCCTCCTGGGAGACACCACCTGACGGGGGAAGCCCAGGATGAGTCTCTGACCTCCAGCTTTGAGTTCTGGTTCCACCACAAGAACCAGAACCCGTCAGACCTCTGGAGCTCAGGAACAAGAACTTTACATGTGATGATAACAGACAGCAGGTATCTTCTAGTGTGTGGAAAGTTTTCTATGTGTGTGTGTGTGTGTGTGTGTGTGTGTGTGTGTGTGTGTGTGTGCGCGCACCTGTGTCCTCCTGCAGTAGAACTGCAATGTACAGGTTCTTCCCCAGGAGCCCTCTCAGATCCCTGGGTCCGTCGTGTTTGGACAGGATCTTCTCCATGTTGATGATGACGTCCACCTCACCGTTTGACGACAACTGGGGCACGCACACACACACACACACACACACACACACACACACACACACACACACACGCACACACACACACACACACACACACACACACGCACAAGCTTTGAGAGGTTTGTCAACAATGTCACCAAACCTCTGAGCGCCAGGTGATCATGTTAGCATGTAGCTCGCAAATCTGCTAGCATTTTAGCATGTAGCCCAATGTGGTCTTGTCAATCTCCTCACGTGTTAGCATGTAGCTGCAGCGCTTTGTGGTTACCATCAGCCTGAGAGGCTTCCAGGTTCTGAGGCGTTAGCTAACAGATGCTACGTTGCGGTTTCTTACCCGCTGCAGGATGACTGATTTGGGGATGATCACCGGCGCGTCGCTCTTGCTAACGTAGCCGAAGCGCAGGAAGACCTCGCCGTTGGCCACCGGGGCGCCGTGCAGATACCTGGACAGGTGAGGATGTGGGAGGTGACATCGCAACACGACATCTCCTCTCGCTGATGCCACGGCGATGCAGGCTCACTCACTTAGCAGACACCTTGATGAGGAAGCGCTGGAAGGTCCCGTGGCTGATGTAGTTGGCCTCTGGTTCCACCAGGATGGAGAGACTGGGAAGCACTGAAAGCAGCAGGACAGTCAGATCTTGATCCAGATCTTGAGCCTCTGACCTGAGATCCTTGAGCCTGGTTCCGGGAGGTTCTCCTACCGTATTCCTTCACCTCGAAGGTGGCTTGCGCCTTCGTGGTGAACTCGTTGGAGTAGGAGGCTTCGATGGACCAGATCCCCAGCCTAGGAGCAACAGACACCCTGGAATCTCCTTGCACACTGAAGAACCCCCCAGACTCTGTTATGCCTTCAGGGTCTTACTTGGGTTTGACCGGGATCTTGAAGGGGTTCTGCATCGATGGGATTCCATTGTTGATGTCAACCAGCTCCTGAATGTCCACTGTCTTCTTGTCCGGGTCCTGTCGTGGGAGGAGACGTCTATGTGAGCTCACGCCGCCCCCCCGTGACCCCTTGACCCCGGAGCTCAGTGCACTCACCTTGAAGGTCAGGAAGACCTTGCGATTGGCTGGGTGGAGCTCCTGGTTCAGGGAGAAGACCCTCACCTTGACTGGACACACAAACACAGGGTTCGACCTCCAGAAGACTCTCGCACCATTGACCTCCAAATCCAGACCAAGATTTCCATTTGACAAGTGGGAAACCCCCGGGACCACGTGAAGACTCCAGGACTGCCTGGAGTCTCAAGGAACACCTGAATACCCTTGGACCACATGAGGACTCTGAGATCTTGAGGCTCACGTGACGAGTCTGGGACCACCTGGCGTCTCCAGGACCTCTTGGAGTCTCAAGGAACACCTGAATACCCTTGGACCACATGAGGACTCCAGGACAGTCTGAGATCTTGAGGCTCACATGACGACTCGAGGACCTCCTGGCGTCTCCAGGACCTCTTGGAGTCTCAAGGACTTGCTGAAGACTCCAAGACAGCCTGAAGTACCCAGAATGAACACCAGGAGACCCCAGGACAACATGAAGACCCCAGGACGGCCTGGAATGTGTCCTCACCGCTCTGCCGCGGCGTGTAGAGCGGTTTGTCGGTCTGGACGAACAGGAAGCCGTTCTGCCGGCTGACGGTCACGGGAACGTGCTGGTTGATCTCAGCCGACTGGACGTGGAGGATCACCTGGCTCACGCCCTTGTCCAGCTGTCCAGGGAGCAGCTGCAGAGGAAGTGACATCATGAGCGCATGTCCCGTCTGGAGGCTGCCGGTGGCGGCGGCAGGCGGCGCAGCGTGACTCACCCGGACCCTGGCGGCGCCCTGGTGCTGGTTCTTGCTGCTGAGCGTCAGAACGTCTTGGGACAGAACCTTGTGGTTGGCGCCCATGGAGGTCTTTAGGTAGACGTAGACTCGTACCTCCTCGGTGAAGTCGAACAGCTGCACCACCACCTTCTCCTCAGCGTCCAGATGGAGAGCCAGAGGAGCAGTGACCATATACCTGGTGACGCAGAAGAGCCGTCAGCAGCCCGCTAACGCTAGCTCGACACGGCAGCTACATGCCAATGAAGGACTTTGGCATCTCAAGGACCTCTGGTGTTCTCCTCGCCCTTGTTCTGCCCACAAACCTCCCAGAACATCTGAGCTCCCGGAAGGGAACCTTCCAGCAACATCAGGTATGGAACAAGAGGGAGCGCGCAGATGTTCTGTCAAGACGTTCCCAGAACGTCTGGACGTTTTCCTCAAACATTCACTGAAACAAAGATGGAGCATGAAGGAACGTCCCCTCAGGTCCAGATGTTACTAGAACCGCCTGACAACGGTCCACCTCGGTTAAAGAGAACTGGAACATTTCCATGTTTCTCCCAAGGTTTGGTGGAACAACAGCAGAACATCGAGAACTCCCTCGCAGAGGGGAAACCTATGGAGAACATGTTTATTTACACCGGTGAACTGTGAGAGGTTGGTATGTCCAGCAGGAGAACAAGGAGAACGTCCATCAAGCATCCTCATGCCGGAGACGCCCCGAGAACGTTGACATCCAGTATCGGGGTTCCATGTGAATCCCTTAAACTGTGCCATCAAAACAGACCTTTGAAGGATTGTCCCACAGGTTCTTCTGGGTCTCCAGAAACCACAACATCTCAGACATCTGAGGCTGTAGGACATCAATCATTCAATGGTCTATCATTCAGGTTCTGGAGTCGCGATCTCGGATTCATTTCAAAACTTTGCGGAACACGGAGGGAACGTTTTTCCACAGAGCAGGAACCCAAAGAGAACGTTCTCCCTCAACCTTTTGAGTCTGAGAGCCACCATGACCCCATGTTCTACCAGGGTTCTGTGAGGAACCGGTGACACCAGGTTTCACCAGCCGCCGTGACGACCTCACCAGCGGGTCGGATCCTGAAGCGGCTGAAGGTAAAGATCTCTGTGGAACCGAGAGGCGGCGATGGAGCCACTCACGTTCTGGACTGGGCCTCGGACCTCCAGAGGAGACGACTCACACACAGCAGGAGGACACACACCTTCATCCTGGGAGAAGACGGGGATCACAGAAGCCACTCAGGCTGCGATCGATGGCGAGGAACCAATCTGACAGAACCTGCAGAACCTCTTTGAGGATCGTCTGTCTGACACGGGACCTCAATCACTGATTGATGGACTCCTGCGGCCTTTGGACAGAGCGGGAAATTCTGTGTTTGTGTGTGTGTGTGTGTGTGTGTGTGTGTGTGTGTGTGTGTGTGTGTCAACGCAGAGTTTGCTCAGCCTGTGTTTTCCCCTCTTGCACAAGCTCCAGGTCCAGGGTTCATCTCCGCCGCCCTGCTGCCTCCAGAGGGACGGGGGAGGTGGACCTCCGAGATGTTTGTCCTCGGCCCAAAAGGAGAAGCTCCCATGATCGATAATCGGATTGATCGGCAAGCCATTGATCGCTGGATGGTCCTCCGGCAGGAACGGCGAGCCGGGCCGCCTTCCGCCAGCAGGGGGCGCCAGACGACAAGCGATGAGGAGACGCGGCGGCCGAGGAGGTGGAGACCTCGGGCCGCCTCGGGCCTGATCCCCCAGATCCAGAAGTTATGAGGCGCAACCTCTGCTAATCAATCACAGTCAATACAATCAATATACAGACGCGGTCAGAGAGGAGGACCAGTCACGTGACCATCCCCTGAACCAATCAGCTGTGTGCAGTCAGGAGGCCCCGCCTCCCTCCACCTCCGCAGGTTCCTTCAGCTGCCTCTTGGAAGCGTTCACACGGCCACTTCTCTGCGATGATGTCACTTCCTGAGCTTAACCCCCCCCAGACAGAGCACGTGCGAGGCGGGGTCAGAGGTCAGGTGACTCTTTATTGTGAGTTCATAGGCCAGGACAAGAAACCACCATCCACACACGGGTGAAGGCCCGCTCACCCCGAACATCTCATAATACTCCGGGGTTGTCGCGGTCACCGAGTACCCCAACATCTCATCACCCCAACATCTCAGTACCCCAACATCTCAGTACCCCAACATCTCAGTACCCCAACATCTCAGTACCCCAACATCTCAGCACCCCAACATCTCAGCACCCCAACATCTCAGCACCCCAACATCTCAGTACCCCAACATCTCAGTACCCCAACATCTAAGCCGTTCAAGTCGTTCCTCCAAAGGAATCCCGCCAGTTGGCATTGGACGAACACGCGCTGCCATCCTTCGCCCCCCCCGCAAACTCCAGTGTCTTGTTAGCTTCAGAGCTAGCCTAGCCTACGTCATTGAGGCTACAGTCAGTCAAGCTAACATAGCTTTTTGTATTAATAGTGTTAGCATTTAGCCGAACACCAGAACCCTCTAACATTGTCACATTCCTTCATTTCTTCCGTCTTACATTGGCTAATTGTCATTTGTTGGTCAGGTTCTTGTTTGTTAGCATTTCTGATGATCAAACCAGCAGCTTTAGCTCAGAGGCTAAAACCAACAAACACTCAGAGAGTTTGGTAACTAGCCGCTGGAGTTAGCATGTTAGCATCTCTGTCTGGGGACACAGGGACACGGCAGCCGGTGAGGACGCCTTGGCGAATCGCTAACTTCCAGGAAAAGAGCTAGCTCGATTTTTGTCGAACCATAACGATTGACTTCTAGTACTTTGAGTACTTCAAGTACTTTGGAGTACTTCTGGGTGTTTGTTCCAGTGACAATTCAGGTGTCCAACATGTGAGCGTCAAACTTTGGTCCGTTAGCAAACACCTGGGACGGCGGCCGAGGCGCTAGCAGGCGGGGTTCTGTGGCTCGGTCGGTCCGCCAGCGGCAGTGGAGATTCTTTCTACAGTTTCATGCAAACCAGCACGACCTGTGACCCGGTGAGGAACGTGGAGGAGAACCGACGCTTGACGCGGCGCTCCTCAACCAGGAGCTTCAGGGTCTCTGAGCAGGAAGCGGCCGCCTGCCACCGGCTCACGGGCGACTTCAGTCCATCGCTCCCGCAGGTTAGCATGCTAGCGGCGTCCGTTTAGCGCCGACACAAACTGACGACGTCGACGTTCGGATGAAGCGTCGCAGGCGTGTTTACATGTGTTACACTGTGAATCCGCTTTGAAATAGTACAGCTTTAGTTTGTAACCTTACTTTGCTTTTGAAATATTGCAACTTTATTTTGACATAATACAACTCTATCTTTTCATGGTACTTTATTTAGTAACATTACAACTTTATTGTGAAATATTTCTATGCTATTTTTGTTCTGCGGCGGCTTGATTTTAGAGATTACAGCTCTGTTTTGTAATATTATGATCTCTTTTAGAATCATAATATTAATATAATGTTTTATTTTGTGATATGAAAACCTTATTTTGAAATAGTGCACCTTTTTTCATATTTCAAAATGAAGTTGCGTTATGAGATGTTGTCACGTCGCCGCTTTGTATTGAAATATCACGGCTTTATGTTGAAATACTGCGGAAATATAACGGCTTGATTTTGATATACGAGGGAGTGCGATTTCCACATGGACGCCTTTTTTTGAAATATTACAACATCATTCTGGAATATTATGAGTTTTCCCTGTAATTGTTCACACAATAATAATGTGATCCTGCAGAGGCTGGAATGTATGGTGGGAAATAAAAGACAGGAGACGTGTGTATGTGTGTGTGTGTGTGTGTGTGTATATATATATAATATATATATCATATATATGTGTGTGTGTGTGTGTGTATAATATATATTATATATCTGTGTGTGTGTGTGTACGTATATATATATATATATATATATACATATACATATATAAATATGTATGTGTGTGTGCGTCAATATATATATTTGTGCGTGCGTGTATCTATGTGTGCATATATATATATATATATATATACATATGCGTGTGTGTGTGTGCGAATCACAGCACCATGGTGGGAATGTGATGGAGCAGCGAGGCGGGATGCGGCACCGCGGTGAGCTGCGGGGGATGTGCGGGTGCGGGCGAGTGTCCGCCCGCCCCCCTGCCGGCCGCGGGCGGCGCGGGAGTCGCGGGGGCGCCGGCGGCGTTGGCGCCGGCGGCGGGCCGGTGCCTGGCGCTCTTCTGGTGCGCCCGCAGGCCGGCGAGCTGCGAGTAGGCCGACTGGCAGACGTGGCACTTGTAGGGCCGCTCGCCGGTGTGCAGCCGGACGTGGTTGCGCAGCGTGGAGGACTGGCTGAAGCGGCGGTTGCAGAAGCGGCACACGAAGGGCTTGTCCAGCGTGTGGATGCGCATGTGGGAGCGCAGGTTGCTGCGGGAGTTGAAGCCGCGGTGGCAGATGACGCAGCGCATCCGGCCCAGGCCCGACGAGGACGAGGACGACGACGAGGACGAGGACGAGGACGAGCCCTCGCACGCGTGGAAGTCATCTGGGGAGCGGGAACAAGAGTGAGCTCCCGGAGCGCACACGCGCCGCCCCGGTAACCGGCGGGCCTCACCGCTCTTGCTCTTCTTGCTCTGCTCCTCGTCGCCTCCCGGAATCCCGGGAATTCCCAGGAAGGTGTTGTGGGAGTTTCCGTACCAGACGAGCAGCTCCTGGTCGGGGGGGATCGTCTGCGGGGCACCGAGAGACACGAGGGAAATAGATAATCGATGATCGCCGCACCAATCGATTCACCTGCGCCTCAGTCGCTTCGCGTTCCTTTCGCTTCACTTTCACTCCGTTCCATTTCACTCCATATGGTTTTATTTCACTCAAGACACTGTCATGTCACTCCGTTCCATTCTACCTAGCGAGTCACAAATGTTGGGGTTGTTTTGTGTGATTCTGGGGGTGCAGGGGGGGTTCGGGGTGCGGTGAGCTTCACCGCAGGCCGGGGCGCCCCGTCCTGCCGTCGCCCCTGAACCCCCACCTTTCCCAGACGGAAACTGCCTGTATTTTGTGTTTTCCTTCACGTCGGAGTCGGTTCGGCGGCCGCCGCCTTCACTGACCTCCACGGCCTTGTAGAAGATGCTGCTGCCGATCTGCACCACCTCCAGGTTCTGCTCCTGCTCGTTCCTGGCACACTTGATGTAGGTCATCCAGCTCCTCTGGTCCTCCTGGCTGGCGTCGATGAAGTACCTGACGGTCCCGTCCTCGTTGAACACCTGGGGGGTCCAGAGCGTTAGCCAGGCGCCGCCTTCACGTCCGACCGACCGACCGACCGACCGACCGACCGCTTTTCTCTTCGGCCACCGGAACGAAACCCCCGGCCCTCCGGCCTCGTTAGAGGACTTCAGCCAAGGGTTCGAAGTTCTCCCTAGATCAGACCGGTCCAGGAACACCTTTGAGGAGACCCTGTCAGGAGGTTCTTCGTATTAGCAGATTTTCACACAGAACCCTCACACGAGCGACCGAGAGCTCTGAGGTTCGAGAACGTCTGA
Source organism: Fistularia commersonii (assembly GCF_037954325.1). Classification (NCBI taxonomy): domain Eukaryota; kingdom Metazoa; phylum Chordata; class Actinopteri; order Syngnathiformes; family Fistulariidae; genus Fistularia; species Fistularia commersonii. The sequence goes on along the minus strand of NC_141305.1, from coordinate 341,481 downwards.
GAACGTCTGGAAACGTCTGAAACGTTTGCCGACGTCTGAGAACCCGACGCTCCTCCAGAACATGGAGGTTCTAATCAAAGATCTCGCCGTTGGGTTCCCGGCAAGGTCTCGCTCAGGCCGAGAACGTCACCCCGCGTTCTCTCCTCGCCCACGTTGAGAACGAGAGCCAGGCGGTGGAACCGACAGTTCCTCTGGAGAACACGGGGAGAAGCGGCGGAACCCCGGTCCTGGGTGAGAACCACCACCGTGAAGGACCTCGCCGGTTCACATGAACGTGGAACCAGAAAGCGACCGAGACGCTCTCGCGCATCCGGCTTTTCAAAGGCGGCGTCCTCGGACGGGGACGGGCTCCGACGGGCTCCGACGGGCTCCGACGGGCTCCTACCTCCCACATCAGGTTGTTGTTCTTGTAGAGGTCCACGTGCTCTGGAGACACCAGCCGCCCCGTGAACGGGCCCATCTCCGCACCCGCCTTGATCCACGTCTTGGAGAAGATGCCCAGACCTTCACCTGCAAGATCAGAAGCACAAAACCCATGGAGATACAGGGTCACCACACACACACACACGTTTATGTGTGTGTGTGTGTGTGTGTGTGTGTGTCTGTGTGTGTGTGTGTGTGTTACCAGGGACGGAGCTCTGGGCGATGATCACCTCGGTGGGGAGAACCAGGCTGGACAACTTCTGCACTTCTACACACACACACACACACACACACACACACACACATACACACACACACACACTTTAGTTCCGTGTAATTTTCATGAATTTAGGAAATAAAATCAAACCTTTTTTTAATAAAATATTATAAAAAAAACACGTTCTCCCTGCAAAATATTTTTTTTCTATGTAGAAGAGGAGAGACGCGGGAGGACATCCCGAAATAATCCAAAACAAAACGAATGAAAATGAAAATCAATCAAATGAAATAAAATGAAAACGAAGTAAAATAAAACAAATGTGCGAGGCCCTTCTCGTGCTGAACTCCGTCCACAATACGGGCTTTTTCCAGCGGGGACAGACAGCGGAGCCGGCGGGGGCCCGCGGCCGGAGAGCGGGGATCCCCGTACAGAACTCCCATCACTTTTTGAAGGATTTAAGCGGCGGCTGGAGGCGCGGGGCCCGGAGGAGGAGGAGGAGGAGAAGGAGGCCCTTTTCTTCCACTGACACCCCCATTGTGACACACACACACACACACACACACACACACACACACACACACACACACACACACACATCTAAATTCATGAGTGCTTTGCCGCGGCGGGAATCCGATTAGCGGCAGAAGAAAAGCCCCGCGCCGCCGCGTCAGGTCCGCTGTCACGGTACCGGGACGGACGGAGGCGGGAAAGGGCCCGGCGGCCCGGGGTACCGGAGAACCGGAGGTCCGTAACGACGGACCGGACCTTCGTGTCCGGCCGCGGCGGGGAAACGGAGCGGGAGGCCGCGGCCGGCGGAGCGCCCCCGATCACCGATCACCGATCGATACAAGAAAAATAGCGGAGATCACATTCGATCGATGCGGTGATTATTACATTTAAATCCGTCTCCGTCTTAATTCATCGATGACAAGGTTTAAATCCAATCTGCGGCCGATCACTGATCGATCAACCGGACGGGGTTTTGCTATTGATGTGATAAAATAATCCTGTGAAAATGATCAAACACTGAAGGTTTTTTTTTTCTTTCCCGAATTTACGAATTTACACCGTTCGATGAACGATCGATTGATTTTCGATCGCTGATTATTGGCTTCTCCGGATCAGAACGGATGATTTAAAAAAAAACGAATGAAATCATCGAAAATTAATTGAAAAAAAATAATTGAAGAAGTGAAATGATTTTCCGATTCCAGCCCGGGAGCGCCGGTCACCGGGAAACCGGCAACACGGAGAGCTCCCCCGGTAAAACGAAACTTTCCCGGCACAAGTCAAATCTAAACTGTCCCCGGTGAATCTAGAGTCTCACGGTTGATCTGAACTCTCCCGGTAAATTCAAACTCTCCCGGTAAATCTAAAGTCTCCCGGTAAATCTGAACTCTCCCGGTAAATCTAAATCTTCCCGGTAAATTCAAACTCTCCCGGTAAATTCAAACTCTGACGGTAAATCTAAAGTCTCCCGGTAAATCTAAACTCACCCCGGTAAACCGAAATCTCTCCGGTAATTCTAAACCCTCCCCGGTAATTTTAAAATCTCCCCAGTAAATTAAACTCCCCCGGTTAATTTAAATCTCCCCGGTAGTTTTAAACTCTCCCGGTAAATCTAAACTCTCCCAGTGACTTTAAACTCTCCCGTAAACTCTAAGCTCTCCCGGTAAATGTAAACCGGGCCTGGAGGGATCCTCGCTCCGCCGGTAAACCCGAAAGTCTCCTGCCGGTAAAAGCGCGCCCCCCCCCCCCCGGCCCCGGCCGTGACGTCACTGACCTCCGGAGAAGGACTGCGCGAGCACCTCGGCGGTGAAGGCGGTCTTGGGGCTCGCGCCGGCCGCCGCCGCCACGCGCTCCTCGTGCGGCGGCGGCGGCTGCGGCGCGTCGCCGAGCACGTGCCGCCAGCGGCCGTACAGGAAGCTGTGCAGGAGCTCCGACGTGATCACCGGCTTGGGGCCCGCAGGAGCACCGGGGAGCACCGAGCCCATGGCGGGGACGAGGAGGAGGAGGAGGAGGAGGGGTGCCGCCGGGAGCACCGGGGAGGAGAGCCGGGGAGGAGAACCGGGGGCACCGGGGAGGAGGACCGGAGAGGGGTACCGGAGAGGAGCACCAGAGAAGAGCACCGGAGAGGAGCACCGGGGCACCGGGTGCAGCGGCGGGTGAGCGTGTCCTGCTCGGGGTCACGTGCCGGGGTCGGTCCTCCGGAGTGTCGCGGGCGCCGCGCGCGCCGCCTTATGAAGGCTCGCGTCAGGAGGGAGGGGTGCGCGTGCGTGCGTGCGTGCGGGAGCCGGTCTGCGCCTGCGCCGCCCTCACCTGCGCCACCGGGACGGCGCTGACGTCACGCCGGACCCGGTTCGGAGGCCCCGAACGCGGGCTTCCGGGTGTCGCCGTACCTGCGGACACCTGGGGGGGGGGGGGCTTAACGTCCCGATCGGAGGCCCCTGAGGAGCCCCGGGTCCCGGGATTCGGACCGGAAGAGCGGCTGTCGGAATGACGTCAAATTAACGGCTGCTTCGGATCTACGTCACAATTGAGCGAGCGCGCGGTCAGACCAGGGGAATGCGGGGGGGGGGGGGGTCAGGGGGGGTCGGGGGGGGTCAGGGGGTGCGGGGGGTGCGGGGGGTGCGGGGGGTGCGGGGCTGCTGAGTGACGGAGCAGGAAATGGGATTATCAACTGCAGCTGCTTCTTCACCCAACACGATCAATAATCCGAGAGGGATTAACGGACTTTAAACATTCATTACACACACATTACACACATTATGCACATTACACACATTACACACATTACACACACACATGCACACGCACATCACGCATTTAATATAAAATGAATCCCGTTGTAAGAACTGGTTCCTTGAGAAGTTTCTATTTACTATCAATTGTGGTTTTTCATTATTATCACAATTACAATTATTACAATTATTATTAATATGATTGTTGTTGTAAAGAATCAAGAATGATGTTGTTCCTTATAATTTGTATTAAGGTCATTATTAAAAGATTTCATCCAATACATAAAGAGGCAAAAGAAATGATCACAAAACAACTAGAATAAAGAAAAGAAAAAGGGGAAAAAGAAATAAGAAAAAAGAAAAGAAACCCTGGGCCTCCGTCTGGGTGAGCGAGGCTCGCCGCCTCTTCTCGTTCTCGCCGGCCGCCAGAGCTCCTGCCGCCGGGCGCCGTGCAGAATAACGGCTCCGGCGTGCTTTTGTCCCGGGGGATGGGGGGTGGATGGGGGGGGGCAGCGGGGCCTGGGGCAGGAGGGGGGGGCATGGAAAATTTGCAAATGTTTTTCAATGGATTTCACTTGAGTTCCATTGTGAGGAGCTGCAGCAGCGACCAGCCTCATGGAGGACGTGGAAGGCTGGACTGCAGGAGGACAAACTAATGAGGGTTGAACTGCAGCGCTGAGGAGCAGGTCCCAGGGCCTCGGGTCCAAGGATGACGGAGAGAGTGTGTGTGTGTGTGTGTGTGTGTGTGTGTGTGTGTGTGTGGTGGGGGGGCAGCAGGTGACTGGCACGCGTAAAGACAAGAGCTTGGGGCTCAGAGAAAGAGGCTGGATGAGAGTGGGGTGGGGGGTTAAAGGGGTGCAGGGGTGGGAACAGGGACAAATGGCGCCCCGACATTGTCCCGCTCCTCATCAGTATTCATGCGGCGCCGCGGCGCTCATAATCCGCCATGAAAGGCCTCGCCGGGCTTCTGCTGCCCCGGGGAGGAAATCTAGCGCACCTCCACCTCGGCCGCCCTGCGCCCCTTTGTTTCATCACACCTTCATGAAGATGAAGCCCGGGGTCAAAGGTCGCTCTCTCAATGAAGTCCTTTCGCAATAAAAGCCTCCGTTTACGCCTCCTCCGCCTCCACACATCAGAAAGTTACGTCCGCGCCCCGATTGGCTGAGCAGAGATGGAAGGGGCGGAGCCCGCCGTCACATGACTCCGTCGTCTGGACTTTGTGGTCGATGAGACATTTATGGTCACTTTGCATCCTGGGAAACATTTGGCCCGAATCCACACACAGCGCTCTAATGCCCCATCAGCGCTGCGGTGTTTACACACACACACACTTCCTGCACTCACACACACAAAAACTGACATGCATGCGCACACACACACACACTTCCTGCACTCACACACACAAAAACTGACATGCATGCGCACACACACACACACACACACTTCCTGCACTCATACACACAAAAACTGACATCCATGCGCACACACACACACACACACACACACACACACACAAAAACTAACATGCATGCATACGCACACACACACACACAAATACACAGAAAAACCAAGACACACTGGAAAATATTGACATTCACACACACACGCATACACACACACACACACACACACACACACACGCAAAAAATCTAAGACAGACACACACATGCACACACACAAATGCTGTCTACACTCTCTTTCTCACACAAACACACACACACACACACCAGAGTAAAGCTATCACCTGTATCTGTGGTGCCATATTCTCACCTGTCCATCATCTCCTGCAGCCAATCACAGCATATCGTGGGGGCGGGGCTAAACCTGCTCACCTGTCAATCACAGAGCTCACACTGAGGGCAGCTGATCCACCACTGAGACCTCCATGGCTGGAGAACCCTGAGGATCATCTTCACTGAGACCCTCCACCAGCTCCTCATCGCAAGGTCTCCACCTGTCCCTCAGAACCCCCTAGTGTGTGTGTGTGTGTGTGTGTGTGTGTGTGTGTAATGGCATGGTGTTGACAGCAGACTGAACTGAGGACCACTCCCTGTCAATGGATGTCCTCACTCTGTGACCACCAATGTGTGTGTTGGGCACTACATACATGCATACATGTACAGTATGTGTGCATGTGTGTGTGTGTGTGTGCACGTGTGTGTGTGTGTGCACATGTGGCTGTGTGCACATGTTCTCACATGTATGTTATTATTTATTCATGTTCCCCCGACACAGACAGATGGTTGGAGGAGGGTGTGATGTCATCGTCATTACTGTAATTACACACACACTAATAAATACATAACCAGACACACACACACACCCTCAAACATCTCCTGCCTGTCGCCCATCATGGCTGCTCCATCTGGGTGAAGGCCCGTCCTCGAACGCAGCCACCCGCCCTTCTGATGGTCGTCAGATGTCACCTGACTCGCTGGCGCCCTGATGGAGGAGAGACCTCCTGCTGGTGGACCTGAAGCTCACCGATGGACCTGCTGCCTCCTGCCCAGCAGATATGGACTCCAGAAGCTCCTCTGACAGGCTGGTGTGGGTCTTCATGGACAGAGCGGGGAGGGGGTCCCTGAACGGGGACATCAGGGTGGGACTCAAAGGTCATCGCTCCTTGGAATGGAGGTGGATCTTCAGGAAGGCGGAGGGTGGTCTCCAACCGCAAGGTCTCTGGAGATACGCCATCGATCCAACACAGGAGGTCATTTCTTCTTCTACCGTTTGTCCGGAGGAAAAACCTCGTGTGTGTGTGTGTGTGTGTGTGAGGCTGCAGAGGTGCTGCCCCCTGCTGGTCTGGAGGGTTTACAAAGAGACGCAGCCAATCAGAAAGATGGAGCCTGTTTATTAGCCCTCATGTTAATATCCTCCTCCACCTCCTCCACCTCCTCGCCGTCAGACGGTGGCGGCGCCGCTGAACTCGACTATCTGTCATAGAATCTAATAGAAAAATCTGCAGGTTACAGTTAGAAAAACAACAGAAACCATGAAACCAAAAAGCTCCGCCCCCTTCAGGACCAGGACCAGGTCCAGGACTCAGGAGCTCTGAGCCGCTCGGTCCCGAATCCGGACCCGGTCGGACCCGCCGGCCGTCGCCTGGGCGTGGTGTCGGGGAGGAAACCCCTCCCCTTGGCCGCCGCGCTAACAAGCCGCCTGCTCGTTAGCTTGCTAGCGCGGCGGCGTCCGGTTGGAGTCGGCGCGGGGGGGGGGGGGGCAGTTAGCCTAGAAGAGACAGTGAGCCTAGCAGTCTTGAGAACAACAACATATTCTTTCAAATCAGTTAGAAACACGTGAATTAAACAAATATCTTTAACAACAAAGTTCGTGTTTGAGCCGAAACATGGAGGTCGTCCAGGGGGCGGAGCCACGCCCCTCGTCCGCACGACGCCACGCCACCCCTCCCCACCCGCAACCCTGCCCCTCTGTGGTCCAACGCTCGCAGGCGTCAAGACACTAACAGCTGCACAGCTAACCCACACACACAGAATGCTAACAGTCAACACACGCTTCCACACACGCAGGCAATGCTAGGCTAACACATCCAGAGCAGCGCTTGGCTAACACACACACACACACACACACACACACACAAACATTTAATACATGAAGTCCAGGGAGGGTGTGTCGTACATGGCTAACACTGATGTGTGCAGCTACACGCTAACACGCCGACCGGCAAGGCTGCAGCTCCGGGTTCTCTGACAGACGTGGAAGTAAAGAAAAATCTCAGGGGTTTCGGGGAAAAACGACGCGCATCATTTTAGCAAATTCAGTGACGAACCCGCTCGTAAATAGAAATAAAGGCTTCCTTTACCTTCGTAAGAACGCAGAGTCACACAGACGCGTCGCCGCAGCGTTTCAGTACCATGTTGAGACACGCCTCCACCCAAGTCCGCGTTTAGCTGATCTCCACTCCCAACACGTTAGCTGTTCGATTCTTTTAACCATTTCAATTGGAATCGTAATAAGGGGGGTTAGCGGGTCACTAAGCGAACGTGCTGCGGCGTTGTCCGCATGATGAGCTAACGAAAATGTAGCTAGGGTACGGCTAAGCTGTCGGACATGTCTTGCCGACCTACATTCAGCTAACGGGCACCGCGTAGCTACCAACACACCGCTAACTAACAAATGAGGTAACAAGCAAAACAACATTGAGCTAAGTGGCACGTGTAGCTAAGGCGCACACTTAGCTCGGCAATAGCTTTATTAACGCCGCCGACGGGCTCCCGACGGCTGGGCGGGAGCCCGCGACCAAATTACAACAAAAATTCACGCTAAGAAAATGGTGCCATTTAAACGGGTGAGGTGGAACCGCCTTGGTTCTGCGCACACAGCTAGCGTCTTCCCCGCCAAACTAAAGAACGGGTCGGCCCGAGATCTGGGGCCAAATATGACCGTCCGACAAATCAGAGGACTCGGCCGGCGGATCCCCCGGCCTCGTCCGCTCGGAGCGTCGGGCGACTAAACTCAAATTAGCAAAGGAACTCCTAGAGGTTTGGCTAGCCCCGCCTCCTCCGCCGACCGTCCCGGCGCGTTGGACCACAGAGAGACCCGGCGGCAGACGCATGATAAAAACTAAAGAGTCCGGAGAAGATGATGCGGGGTGGGGCCGCCCGGACCAGAGAGGGGCCGGCGCCCCCCGCTGGCGGGGAGGTTTAGTACAAAAACAGCTCGGCCTCCGAAGGTCGAAGGTGACCTTCGGACGCTATTAAAACATTTCTATGGCAAAAACAACAAAGAAAAACCCAAACATCTGACGCATGCTTTAAAACAAATAATAATCATCTTCATCACATGATCCCTCAAGACTGCTACGCCCCCCCGCTGCACCCCACAGAAACCGGATCTGTTTGTTCAAAGACACACCGAGACACCTCCAAGTCCAAGTTCCATAAAAAATAACGCAGAGAGACTGGCCTCCCCGGGGTCGGAGCAGGTCGCCGGCAGGGGGTCCGCCTGGACACCACAGAAGGAGAAGACGTCCTGGTTTTTCTGTTAATCCTTAGTTTGTTTCTCTACAAAAGGAAGGAGGAGGCGGCAGGGCGCTGCTGGAACCCCCCCCCCCGTTCGGTTGCCGTCGACGACCAGCCCAGGCCTTTGCCGGTGAGGGAGGAGCCTCTAGTGATCCTGCGGAGGAGAAGCCACGCCGTCACGTTACAGAGGAACACGAGGAGAACCGGAAAGATCACGTCTCCCAGGGGCAACCGGCGTCACAACAGTCCCGGCGGGCGGGGCTAAACGATCGTGATTGTAAACAAGTGGGCGGGGCTAAACAATCATGATTGTAAACAAGTGGGCGGGGCTAAACAATCATGATTGTAAATAAGTGGGCGGGGGTTTAGTCCCGGTGGGCGGGGCTAACCTGTATCTGGGTGGGGTTCCACAGGTAGGGCTGCTGTCTGTAATATTCTGCTAACGCCGCAGTGTACTCTGGAACCGAACTCTGCTGGGACGATTGACCTGAACACACACACACACACACACACACACACACACACACACACACACACACACACACACGTCAAATCCAACTGCACCATGGTTTTTGTGAGGACACAAGGTGGTGTGAAGGTCCAGGTAGCAGTACTTTG
>NC_141305.1:322500-327500 GCF_037954325.1 Fistularia commersonii | reverse complement strand
GTGGCCCATGGCAGCCAGCTGGTTCCCTGCTGAGACACAAAGCAGAGGTCATGAGCCTCCAGGTTCTGGAGGAGCTGCAATCCAGAGTTCTCTGTTCTGCAGGTTCCAGACCTTCTGTGGTCGGAGCCACCACAGACAAGGACCTGAGGTTCTCCACAGGACCGGCTGAGAACCTCAGGCTCAAATCACCATATACAGGAGGTTGTGGAACCTAGGCTGGATCTAGAACTTGGCTCATTTTAAGACCTTATCCTGGTTCAGATCCTGTCCTAGTCTTCAGACCCTGTCCTGCTTCTGGGTTGAGACGGTTCCTGGTCCGTGTGGATGGTAGCTGACGTTCTCCGGGTTCCTGCGTGGAGCGGAGGTCCTAAGATCTCACAGTTTGCTGTTCTCAGGCCGGGGCCTGTCGGGTCAGGGGGGTTGAGATGTTCGGTTCCAAACGGGCGAAGAACCGCATCTGTTCCTGGTGATGTCAGGGGAACAGACGAGAAGCTGGTCCAATTAGACGCCGTCGGTCCGATGGTCTACAGACAAATGCGGATGTTCTTCTGGACCTGGTCTTCACTCGGACGGCCGCGGTTCGGATCCTGACCGGAGCCCGCGAGCGATCGCCTCGTCTTCCAAGCGTTCACGTCGCCGCTCCTCCCGTCAGTTTGACCGATGTGACATGGAGGTTCCTCCGAGGTCCTGCTTCATCAGACCTCCTCCAGGGACGCCGTCAGAAGGTCAGCCCCTCACAGTAGTTACACAGTAATAACACACTCATACACACCTGCGTCGTCTCCAGGCCTCTTCTGCCCGGGGAAGTACAGCGCCGCCTCCACGCCGCCGGGCGAGCTGTTCAGGTGAGACATGGTTTCTCCACCCATCTTCCCCACCATCTGGTGGAGCCACAAGAGCCTGTTAGCATCAGAGCTAACGTTCAGCGGCGTCAGAAGACCACCGACTCCAGACACGGGGCTTCTAAACCCCCTGTCTGAACGTCTTTAAGCCCCGCCCACACGGCCAGCGACGCCTGGGATTGGACGAGGAGCCGCGATGAAGATAAAGGAACGCGTTCTGCTCTGAGGAACATGGACGTGCCAACCACCTGACGTCTCCATGGAGACGGAAGGAGATCTGCTGACGGCCAGAGAGCACAGAGGAACCCAGGTGACCTCCAACCAAAGATCACTGTGATCTGGATTGGTGGAAGTGGGAGAGCACGCACACACGCACACACACACACACATACACACACACACACACACACACACACACACACACACACACACACACACACACACACACACGTCCCTTCTGAACCCCCCACTAGCAAGAGGCTGTAGCGTGATGCTGTTTGTTGTTAGCATGGGTGCTAACGGCCTGGCAGTCCCACCAGGAGGTGAGCGGAGCAGAGAGGGTTAATGGGACAATGGAGAGCTGAGAACCTTCAAACAGGAAACTGGATGGAAACCATCAGCCACTTCCTGTGGTGACCCCCCCCCCCCGAACGCAGCGGCCTCTAAGGAACCGCAACTCGGTTGGAGATGTTTGGTTCTAGGGTCCACTCTTACGTCTGGTCAGGCCCCACATGTCCTCTATCTGGAGGAACCCAGAAGAATGGGATGGTTCCTCACGAGACCATGGGACTGACGAGAGGAACGCCCTCCTGGAGAGGAGAGTCCCTGAACGCCTCACAGGTCAGACTACCTGAGGGACACCAGGAAGACCTCCCCACAGGGCGGCATGGAGCCCACAGCCCTTCTGCTCATCGTGTACGTGTGTGTGTGTGTGTGTGTGTGTGTGTGTGTGATCCAGAACGCATCGCTTTCCAGGGCGGGGGGGCCTGGACGCCTGGTCTGTGGATGTGCACCAGGACCAGGAGGATCTGGGTCAGACCCCGGACAAGAGCTGACGAAGGTCCACCTCCGTCCCGGACGTGTGTCTGGAGGTCCGGGAGGTTCCGCCCGGGACCGGGAGCCCCCCGGGGCGGAGGCGGAGAGCCCCGGCCGCGGCGGGTGCGCGGCTCCCCGGGGGCGGACACACCTCCGGCCGCCGAACATGGCCGGGGGGGCTGTTGCATAACTCAGCCTACTTTCTGCCCAACTTTCGGTAAACAGCGGGCTGAGCGCGGAGGCAGAGCGGGAGGAGCAGGAAGAGGCGGCCGGCGGCGCGGCGTCTCCCCGGTCTCCCCGGTGTCCCCGGTCGTCGGGGCTCCGGTCGGCGGCCGGCGGGCTGCTTCCGCCCGCCTCCGAGCCCAACAGGTTGCCTTCCCCCAGTGACACGTGTGGCCAAACTTCTGTCCCGCTCCCCCCGCCGCCGCCCCGCGCCCCGGCGCCCCCCGGCCCGGGCTGACAGCACCCCGAACTCCCCCCAAAGTCCGCGGCCGGCCGCCTCCGCCCGGACAAAGTGCGCAAAAGTGTCCGCCGAGCGGCGGCCGTGCGCGGCGGCGCGGGAGGTTAGCGGGCTGCTAGCGGGCTGCTAGCATGCTAGTGGGGGTGAGGGAGTGAGTGACGGAGCGCAGAAGTTCGGCGGAGCGGCGGCACAACACGCACCGATTCACGCCGAAAAGTGCTTTGTCTCGACCGAAAACCCCCGGGAACGAGCGCGGGCGGAGCCCCGGGGCGAGCCTTACCTGCCGGGCCCTCTGTAAGACGTCGGCCAGGCCGTCCGACTTGAGCCCCGGCTGGTTCATCGAGGCCTGTCCCTGCACCAGCTCCGCCATCATAGCGCCACTAAGCTAGCCGTTAGCCGTTAGCCGGATTAGCCGTGGCTGCTAGCTGTGCTGAAGCTGCCGTCAGAGATAGGCGGCGGTAAGAGGACGCGCTCCGGAGGCGTTTTCGCGGACCGCGAGGAATGCGGCCCCTCGGCGAGACTTCGACCTTTTCCTCCAGAATGATGACAGGAAAAGCGGCTGCCATGTGAAGGCTTTCCACCTCTGGGTTCTTCACCTCGGTAACTATTTAAGGCTTTGCTTTGTTTCATTTAACGGGGGGGTGGGGGGGTAATTAGCGGGGCAGAGCGCGTTGCTAAACATTCATGTCAACGAGGTAGAATTCGCCAGGGGCCGATCCTCTGGAGACACCATCACCCCGGGAACATCGCCGCAACCCATCACATTCAAAGGAGTATCTTCTGGAAACGCCTCGATCAAATCGCGCAGAAACTGGATCCGCGGCGTCTCCGGACACCGGGACATCGCGGATCTCATCGTTCTCATTGGGCTTGGAGCGTCCTGCTCGCCGAGAGACAAACACACGCGGTTGTAAAGTCAACAGAGAGAACGGACAACGGCTCTATTTCTCCCGTTCTCTCGTTGTGTATATATTTGTGTGCCTTTAAATGTCAACGTCGAACACTGGCTGGCTGTAGAATCCGCCAGTGTCGCCCGTTGTGTTGCGCCTGCGTCCACAGAGTGAGACCTCACGCTCAGAGACGATCTCTGCCGCTGCTCAGCTGCTCGGGATCCACGATCCATTTCCGCTTCCTTGTTGCGTCACGTGGACGCGCCAGAGCCACAGGTGGACACAACAAGTTTGGGAGGAGGAGAAGAAGAAGAGGAGGAGAAGAAGAGGAGGAGAAGAGGAAGAAGAAGAAGAAGAAAAGGAGGAGGAGGAGGAAGAAGAAGAAGAAGAAGAAGAAGAATCAAGAGAAGAAGAAGAAGAAGAATCAAGAGAAGAAGAAGAAGAAGAATCAGGAGAAGAAGAAGAAGAAGAATCAAGAGAAGAAGAAGAAGAAGAATAAGGAGAAGAAGAGGAAGATGAGGCGGAAGAAACAGAAGAAGAAAAGGAGGAGGAGGAGAAGGAAGGAGAAGAAGAAGAGGAAGAAGAAGAAGAAGCAGCCTCCTGGTGTCAGAGGTCCTTGGCTCAGGTCCTCTGAAGACTGATTCTGGTCTGAGCTTCAAACTTGATCAGGGTTTTGGACCAGGATGAGGTGGAACCCCCGTCTGGCTTTGGGGGTCTTGTGATATCCAGGTTCTCCTGGCTGGAGAACCTGATGGACGGCATCCGAGGCCGCTCTTGGATCTTCTTGTCTGCGCCTGGAACGTGAAAAACAGGCGCCGTTTCTCCTGGAGCTCGGAGAACATGCAGCCGGATTCCAGGCTGAGATCGTCCGTCCAGGTGTTCCTCAGGGTCTGGTGAAGAAGCGTCCGAGGAGAACACCTGGAGCGTCTGCGTGGGGCAGCGGTTCCGTCTGTAGAATGTTCTGGGACGTCAGGAAACAGTGAGAGTCCAGAACCCACTTGGAGAACCTACCTGACCTTCTGTTAAGATGCCGAGGAGCTTCTGGCGACAGGCTGAAGGACCGTCTCCTGAAACCAGAACCTTCAAACACTGGAGGAGGGAAGGAGGCGTCACTCTGGAAGCTTCTGAGCCCCTGGAGCCGTCCACAGGGACCTCCACCTCCAACCCTCACCACCTGGATTTCAAAATATAACTCCTGTTATTGATCAGAGGACCAGAAGAAGATGGAGATGATGGTTTTGCAGCCTCAGTATTTACAGAATGGCAACTTCTCACCAGCTCAGATACAAACCTCTCCTTCTTCTACTCCGGGCCACGACATCATCGGCCGTGAAACAATGAGGTCGTGTGACCGAGCGAGGAACGGGACACCTGTCGGGTGCGTGATGTCATCGGAGGTCAGGGGTCAGGGGTCGGAGGTCAGGGGGTATCGACCCGTCCGGGATCAGGTGACCCTGCGGACGGAAGGCCGTCCGTCTCCACCTTCTTCACCCGATGGGCCGGGGAAGCTTCCGGCACGTGTCTCCTCACGGCCTCGCAGACGTCACACACTCCTGCGCTCAACCCTTTCAGTCGCTCTGGAAAACACACACACACACACACACACACACACACACACACACACACACACACACACACACAACCACACACACACACATTTACTCTATTCATACTTTGAGGAGCTCAAAAGGCTGTTTGTGAGACAGATAGAAAAACTCCCATATGGTCCAATAAACAGACCCACATAATTACCTACACACACACACACACATA
>NC_141305.1:310000-312500 GCF_037954325.1 Fistularia commersonii | reverse complement strand
CGGACGACCCGTGACCAATGACGGCGATCCTCTGCCCCCCCCCGCTAGCTGCTAATGTTAGCGCTGCTTATCAGATCGACCCCCCAGGTGTGACCCCCCCCCCCCCCCGAAGGCTCCGCTCCCATGACCTTTGACCCCCGGCTCCAAACCCGGCTTCGGTCGCTGCTGGAAACAAAACCAGCGGCAGGCGAGGATTCGCCGAGCAGAGCTTCTCAAAGGAACAATTCTCGGTCTCAACGACACCCGGAGCTTTGACACGGACAGGAGGCCACATCTGGACCTGCTGGAGCCCCAGGCGGGTTCCTCAGAGGAACCAGTTCCACGTGTTCTGCTCAGAACCCTGGAGGACCGCCGTCCGCCCGGCCCACGCCGTCTTCATCTTCTCACCACCCACACAAAGGACCTGCAGCGGTGGAGCGTCGGCTCCCCCTGCTGGCACCCCAGCACAGCGCTGCCGTGTGTGTGTGTGTGTGTGTGTGTGCGTGTGCGTGTGCGTGTGTTGATTGAGCGTCCGTGTGTGTATTGAGCGTGTGTGTTTGCATGTGCATCAAGTGCTTGTGTTTCCCACGTAGTTCCAATCAAATGTCCAAACACGTGTGTGCTGATGTCTGAACCTGATCAACCATCCATCAGATCAGAGACCTCACACACTCACACTCACACACTCACACACTCACACACTCACACACTCGCTGATGACGGGCGATCGACAGATCATCTGTGTGGTCACACGGTCCTTCAGACCAGGACCAGAGGTTCCTGCTGTCCTTCAGACCAGGACCAGAGGTTCCTGCTGTGAGGCTCAGAGTTTTCAGGGTGGAGCTGCTCACCTCCTCCTCCATCTCCTCCATCTCCACAGTCCTCCACGTTCCTCCTCCTCTGGTCCTGGAGAAGAAGCTCCAGCCTGCACAGATCCACCACCCTCTGCGTGGTGCAGGCCGTCCTTCTCGTCCTCCCAGACTCAGAGACCAGAGCTGGACTAAAAGACCGGGACCTTCTCCCTCAGAGAAGATGCAGAAAAAGTTTTATTTCTCTTGGAGGTAAAGATTCACATCACAAGATTCAGGTTGAAACTTCTGTCTGGAGACCAGAGCCGTCACAGGAACCATGTGACAGGAAGTGACCGGGAAGCAGGTTGAGACCTCCTCCGACAAAGACCTTGGCTTTCTGTCCAGATCTTTCCAGAAGTGTCAGTGGGACAGGAACCAGGACCCCAGAAGATCTTCTTGGACCCTGGAGCTTCTGGAGTGTTTTCCTCTGCAGTCCTTCTAATGTCCACCAGATGTCAGCGTGCGTCTCTTCTTCTTCTTCTACCTCCTTCAGCTCAGAGGTTCCTCCAGGCTCCGGCCGTCGCTCTGCTGCAGGAACATCTGGAACAGTCAGATGGTCAGGAGACCCCATGGCGCCTGGGCTTCACCTGCTCGTCGCCATGGAGACGCAGGTGCGTATCACCTGCGGTGTGTGTGTGTTACCTGCGGCTGGAGGAAGTGTGTGCCTGTGTGTGTGTGTGTGTTGTGTATGCGTGTGTTACCTGCAGCTGGAGGAAGTGTGTGTGCCTTAACTGTAGCTGAGGGCAGTGTGTGAGTGTGTGTGTGTGTGTGTGTGTGTGTGTGTTACCTGTAGCTGAGGGCAGTGTGTGTGCGTGTGTGTGTGTCTGGCAGTGTGTGTGTGTGTGTTTGTGTTACCTGCAGGCGGAGGTAGTGTGTGTGTGTCCTGCAGTGTGTGTGTGTGTGTGTGTGTGTGTGTGTTACCTGCAGGCGGAGGTAGTGTGTGTGTGTCCTGCAGTGTGTGTGTGTGTGTGTGTGTGTTACCTGCAGGCGGAGGTAGTGTGTGTGTGTGTCCTGCAGTGTGTGTGTGTGTGTGTGTGTGTTACCTGCAGGCGGAGGTAGTGTGTGTGTGTCCTGCAGTGTGTGTGTCTGGCCGTGTCCTCGCGGTGGAAGAACTTGTTGCAGAGCGTGCAGAGGAAGCCGGAGGCAGGAACGATGAAGGTGCTTCCTGTGTGGAGATGGCAGTGTTGGCGCCGCCACACACCCTCCTTCTTCTCGCGCTCCGACGAACACAACTCAGTCCGCGGCGACCGGCGGCGAGCACACGGCGGGTCGGCAAGGGCCGGTTGCCGTGGCGACTTACCGTAGGTGGCGGCGGGGTCGTAACCCGGCGCGCTCTGCACCTGAAAACACACTCCGGCTCAGTGGACATCCTTCTACACTTCTGGAGGTTTTCAAGGTTCCTCCAACCTCAAACCCCAGATGAAGTCACTTCAAAACTCCAACTTCCTGTCCCACCTGGCTCCCGACGCTCGGCTCCGCCTCCTCCTCCTCCTCGCCAACATCCACTTCCTCCTCCTCCTCGAAGCAGCCGACGGCGTCCACCGTGATCAGCTCCTCCTCCTGGGCCTCATCCTGCTGCACCTGCACGGGGACAGCCAATCAGATGACCACAATGATGTCACATGATGCTCCCCCCCCCCCCCCCCCCCCCCACACACACACACACACAC
>NC_141305.1:285000-302500 GCF_037954325.1 Fistularia commersonii | reverse complement strand
TTCTACCGCATCCCCGTGGTGGGACTCACCACGCGCATGTCCATCTACTCCGACAAGGTGAGTCTGGTCCTGGTCTGGTCCTGGTCTGGTCCTGGTCTGGTCCCGGTCTGGTCCCGGTCTGGTCCTGGTCTGGTCCCGGTCTGGTCCCGGTCTGGTCCTGATCTGGTCCTGGTCTGGTCACGGTCTGGTCCTGGTCTGGTCCCGCTCTGGTCCCGCTCTGGTCCCGCTCTGGTCCCGGTCTGGTCCTGGTCTGGTCCCGCTCTGGTCCCGCTCTGGTCCCGCTCTGGTCCCGGTCTGTGGCAGTGAGCTGGACCCAGGGAGATGATGGACTCAGTCAAGAGAACTTGAGCTGTTGGCCTTCAGAGAACCTCCGATCAGAGCCGACACCGTTCCAGAGATGGCATCTCAAGGTCATGGTGAAGGTCAACAACAGAACTTTGACCTTCCACAGCCCGCCTGACAGACCCTGTGTGTGTGTGTGTGTGTGTGTGTCAGAGCATCCACCTGTCCTTCCTGAGGACCGTGCCCCCGTACTCACACCAGGCCCAGGTGTGGTTCGACCTGATGAGGGAGTTCCGCTGGAACCACATCATCCTCATCGTCAGCGACGACCATGAAGGACGAGCTGCTCAGAAGAGACTGGAGACCCTGCTGGAGGAGAGAGAGACCAAGGTGACACACACACACACACACACACACACACACACACACACACACACGCAGTGGATCAGGAGTGTGTGCTGTGACATCAGGTGTGAGTGGGGGGGGTCACAGCAGACCTGTTGCCTAGCAACCGCTACAGTCAGCTGTGACAGAAGGGGTCGGTCTGGTTGCCAAGAGTAACGACCTTCAGGAGTCATGACCTCTGACCTTGGCCCCAGCTGGTGTGTGTGTGTGTGTGTGTGTGTGAGTGTGTGTGTGTGTGTGAGTGTGTGTGTGTGTGTGTGAGTGTGTGTGTGTGTGTGTGTGTGTGTGTGTGTGTGTGTGTGTGTGCATGTGTGATTGTGTGTGTGTGTGAGGTAGGACCTCCGACCTGCTGGTCTCTCCTGAGGACCTTCAGGACAGGAGCTTCATCCAGTCATAAGATGTCTGCAGCTGATTGGCTGACAGCGGTGATGTCACAGCTCCTGCAGATGGTCAGCGAGCTCCACCAGCCGTCCATCTGTCTGCCCATCCCTCCACCATCTCCTCTCCATCCCTCCACCATCTCCTCTCCATCCCTCCACCATCTCCTCTCCATCCCTCCACCATCTCCTCTCCATCCCTCCATCAGCTTGAGCGCAGCTTGTTATGTCTTGGTTCCCCCGACCTTCTGCTCCACCAAGAACATGGTGGTTCTCCTCCTACGCTCCTCATGCTGGACCGGCGTGACGTTCACGTCGCCGCCGTCCTCACGTTCATGGTCCACCTGTCAGCCGGCGCTGGGTGGAGCTCGGAGCTTCTTTGTGTTTCTTTTCTTCTTCTCTGGTCCTCCTCCTCCTCCTCCTCCTCCTCCTCCTCCTCCTCCCCGCCGTGGCTTCAGTTCTTCTCCTCCTTCTGTCAGCTCCTCCATCACCTGGAGCGGCAGGAGCGTCCACGTCCTCCTGTCCGTCCCTCTGTCCACGGCCTGCACGTCCAGACCTTCACGTGTGCTCCGGGTCAAAGTACCGCAGACCTTCTCCACAGATAATGGATGGCTTTAGACTCCAGGGGGGACCTCGTGTAGGAGACGTCCAGATGTTGTCCTGACGTCGTCTGACTCGGCCACGTCCGCAGAAGAAGTGAGACATCAGGTGACGGGTCAGCTGACTGACAGAGGGGCGGGACTTCCTGTCCGAGGTGGACGGCGGCGCGGCTCCTCCAGCTGGAAGGTGTCGTGAAGGTGAATCCGGAGAAGAATCAGGGAGAAGTTGGGTGAGATGGAGATGAAGATAGAGATGAGGACAAAACTCAAGATGAAGATGAGGGAAGTGGGGTTGGATGAAGATGTGATGAAGATGAGGGAAGTGGGGTTGGATGAAGATGTGATGAAGATGAGGGAAGTGGGGTTGGATGGAGATGTGATGAAGATGAGGGAAGTGGGGTTGGATGAAGATGTGATGAAGATGAGGGAAGTGGGGTTGGATGGAGATGTGATGAAGATGAGGGAAGTGGGGTTAGATGAAGATGTGATGAAGATGAGGGAAGTGGGGTTAGATGAAGATGTGATGAAGATGAGGGAAGTGGGGTTAGATGAAGATGTGATGAAGATGAGGGAAGTGGGGTTGGATGGAGATGTGATGAAGATGAGGGAAGTGGGGTTAGATGAAGATGTGATGAAGATGAGGGAAGTGGGGTTAGATGAAGATGTGATGAAGATGAGGGAAGTGGGGTTAGATGAAGATGTGATGAAGATGAGGGAAGTGGGGTTGGATGGAGATGTGATGAAGATGAGGGAAGTGGGGTTGGATGAAGATGTGATGAAGATGAGGTAAGTGGGGTTAGATGAAGATGTGATGAAGATGAGGGAAGTGGGGTTGGATGAAGATGTGATGAAGATGAGGGAAGTGGGGTTGGATGAAGATGTGATGAAGATGAGGGAAGTGGGGTTGGATGAAGATGTGATGAAGATGAGGGAAGTGGGGTTAGATGAAGATGTGATGAAGATGAGGGAAGTGGGGTTGGATGGAGATGTGATGAAGATGAGGGAAGTGGGGTTAGATGAAGATGTGATGAAGATGAGGGAAGTGGGGTTGGATGGAGATGTGATGAAGATGAGGGAAGTGGGGTTAGATGAAGATGTGATGAAGATGAGGGAAGTGGGGTTGGATGGAGATGTGATGAAGATGAGGGAAGTGGGGTTGGATGGAGATGTGATGAAGATGAGGGAAGTGGGGTTAGATGAAGATGTGATGAAGATGAGGGAAGTGGGGTTGGATGGAGATGTGATGAAGATGAGGGAAGTGGGGTTAGATGAAGATGTGATGAAGATGAGGGAAGTGGGGTTAGATGAAGATGTGATGAAGATGAGGGAAGTGGGGTTGGATGGAGATGTGATGAAGATGAGGGAAGTGGGGTTGGATGAAGATGTGATGAAGATGAGGGAAGTGGGTTGCCGCTGAGATGAAACATTCATGCGAGCCTCAAACACAGGGAGGTCCAGACTCATTAAAGTCAGACGTGAATTGTTTAGAAAGTCCATGAAATATTCAGGCGGCGGAGAAGGTCTGAGGAGAAGCAGCAGAACACGGGAGGTTCTGGGGGGTCCCGTCCTCAGGGCCTCCAGAAGGTTCTTCCCGTCCAACAGATGAAAGATTGAAGAGGAGAACTGTGGAAAGTTGGATGGGGACCTCATGCATTTTGGAGGTTCTCCGCGGAGAAGCCATGAATATTCCAGCACCTCCGAGCGGCCGGGAAGAACCAGGGATTGATGTCGGAGCCGCGTGAAGAAGAAGAGGAGCGGCATCTTCATCGCGGAGGCAGAGAGGAAGAGGCCGGAGAAGCGCCACCTCGGAGGCGTTAGCTTAGCGTTGTGCTAAGCTAACGCCTGCCGCGGCCCCGTCAGGAGAAGAAGCCGGAGGGAAGAGCTGCTAACTGGCTCAGGGTTAGACGTGGACATGGAGCATCTTGGTGTTGGTGGAGGAACCTCGAAGGAACCTGGAAGAAATAAAGGGTGTCTGACAGCCGAAGGTGGAGGTGTGGGTTCCTCAGATGGAACGTCTCCATGAGACGCAGCAGCCGTTCTGGCTCTTCAGCGACGGCTTCTTCGTTCCTCTGCTGATCCACCATGACGTCATGGATGGAACCAGGTTCTGATGCAGCTTCTGTCAGCTCGGGGAGGACAGACGGACGGACGGACTGACGCGTGTTCTTGTCTGTGTGTGTGTGTGGCCATTTGTCTGTGTGTGTGTGTGTGTGTGTGTGTGTCTGCATGTGTGTATCTGTGTGTGTGTGTGTGTGTCCATTTGTCTGTGTGTGTGAGTTTGGGTGCGTGTCTGTGTGTGCCCTCAAAGTGTGTCTGTGGTACGTATCTGTGTGTGTGTGTGTGTGTGTGTGTGTGTGTGTGTGTGTGTGTGTGTTGTGATGCTGTGTATAACCTGTGTGTGTGTGTGTGTGTGTGTGTGTGTGTGTGTGTTGTGATGCTGTGTATAACCTGTGTGTGTGTGTGTGTGTGTGTGTGTGTTGTGATGCTGTGTATAACCTGTGTGTGTGTGTGAGTGTGTGTGTGAGTGTGTGTGTGTGTGTGTGTGTGTGTGTGTGTTGTGATGCTGTGTATAACCTGTGTGTGTGTGTGTGTGTGTTGTGATGCTGTGTATAACCTGTGTGTGTGTGTGTGTGTGTGTGTGTGTGTTGTGATGCTGTGTATAACCTGTGTGTGTGTGTGTGTGTGTGTGTGTGTGTGTGTGTGTGTGTGTGTGTGTGTTGTGATGCTGTGTATAACCTGTGTGTCTGCATGTTCTCTCTGCTGCGCGGCGTCAGACTAGAAACAGGAACTATGAAAACCTCGACCTCCAGAACTTTGACTTCAGGAGGACGCCCAAGGTACCTGCTGCATGGCCACCAGCTGCACGCCGCCAACCAACCCGGCCCGGCCCCGCCCCCGGCCCCGCCCCCGGCCCCGCCCCCGGCCCCGCCCTCGGCCCCGCCCCCGGGCCTCAGACGCCCCGTCCTGTCTTTAGTTCCCACAGTGGGCCCCCGGCCCCGGGTTGCATGCGTCTGCGCTGCGGCTCGGTTCTGTCCGCAGATCTGAGGGACGCCGCCACACCCGGACCCCCCCCCCCCCCCCCCCCCCCCCCCTCACCCGGTCCCTTTTCTTTACGTTGCGGTTGCATCAGCGCTCTCTAACGTGCACGTCCCGATGGGTTGGTTGGCCGGAGCCCGCCTGCATGAGCCTCCACCTCCTCCGGCTTACACTTTTCTTTCAGTTCAGCAGAACCTCCACACTTTTGTTCCTCCATGTTTTTCCACCCCGCCCCTTCTTCCCGTCGGGGCGAGGAAGCATGGTCCAGGCCGGGCGGAAGGGGGGGCGCGAGTCGGGAGGGGACGCGCGGCGACGCCCGGTCGCTAACCGCCACATGCCGGCGCCACTTCTCCCCCCGCAGGCGGAGAAGGTGCTGCTGTTCGGCCCGGGGACCAACCTCACCGCCCTGCTGCTGGAGGCCAAAGACCTGGAGGCCCGGGTCATCATCCTGTCCGCCAGGTGGGGCCGAC
Source organism: Fistularia commersonii (assembly GCF_037954325.1). Taxonomy (NCBI): domain Eukaryota; kingdom Metazoa; phylum Chordata; class Actinopteri; order Syngnathiformes; family Fistulariidae; genus Fistularia; species Fistularia commersonii. The sequence goes on along the minus strand of NC_141305.1, from coordinate 297,331 downwards.
ACGCAAAACACACACACAACACCTGCTTTGGGACGCTAACCTGTGTGTGTGTGTGTGTGTGCAGCGAGGACGAGGCGGCCGCCGTGTACAAGGCGGCGCGGCAGCTGAACATGACGGGCTCGGGTTACGTCTGGCTGGTGGGGGAGCGGGAGCTGACGGGGAAGGCTCAGAGCGAAGCTCCAGACGGTAGGCCCCTCCCACTTCCTCTGTCATGGCGGCGCCGCGGGCGGGAGGCGTTCACTGACCTGCGGGGAGTCGTAGATCTGAGGCCTCGCGTGCGACGCTTCGGAGACGGAGGATAAAAATAGGCGCTCTTCATCTCCTCTCGGCTATCTTCAGCGCCGCCTGTCACCGCCGTCTCGTCGGAGGCTAAATTTAGCGGCCGCTCCGACGGGAGTCTTCCTCGCCGATGAAGATCAGACGTCCCGACGCTCCTCCGAGGTTTACGTCGATTCCTCCCGGAGGTCGGAGGCGCACTTGGCGCGGTCGCTACGGGGCTCGTAGGCTGTTGCTAGGGCGAGCCTGCGCTAGACGGGCAGCATCCACGGAGCGGGTCGGCGGGCGGCTTTGGGCCGCCGGGCCGCCGCGGCGTCAGAAGCCCACGGACGCCGGTTCTTGTTTTGGACGGCGCTCACGAGAGGTCGCCACGGTGTCGGCGGCCGCCACGATCTCCAGTCGGTCAGCACGCTATGGGATGGACGGTAGTTTTAGACGAGTCGGTACCGGCCCGGCAGCAGATGGGAAGTTTTCCACGCTGTCGCCGTGGGGTCGCCGTGGGGTCGCCGTGGGGCCGCCGTGGTGTCCACAGGTGGAGGACGGGGCCGGTAGGCGGCGGGTGGAGGCGAGGGGTCGGCCTGCGTCCAACGCCAGGGTGCTCACACTCTTCGCCCGGCGAGCTACTTTTCAGATGACCATGTGGAAAGGATCTGCCTCCACTATACATGTGATGCTATTATCTACTGATTGTACTTGACACCGTACATGTTTGGGGATCTTGCAGAACCGCATGGACCCTGAAGGCGCACTGTAACACAGTACTTTTTGGGGAAATACCTTCTTCTGGTGACTTGAACGGCGTCCGAGGCCCAGTTGAAGTTAGCGGGGAGACAAACCACCGCTGTCCTGACAGCTGGGATTGGAGTTCCCTCACCTTCTCCTTCAAGGCTCACTTCTCAGAGGGAAGTCGGTCTTGTAGTTTTTACGAAGTGTTTCGGAATGGCGACGTTAGACCGGCGGAAGAGGTGAGCAGTTTGAAGATGATGTAGGAAAATAAAAGGTCCACCTCCCATTCCATACGGAAGTGATGCGTTTTAGTCTTTTTACTCGGTTCGGCTCCACCACTCATTTTTACCCATAAGTTTACAAGACATAAATTGGAGGCTAACCCGCTAGCTTGCTAGAACGTGCCGTGACGTGCACATGCACAGCGACGCCTGTGGCAGAAAAGGTGAGATCGGACTGAGCGGCTGTCAGTCCAGTGACAAACTTCACAGTGAGGACGAGAGGCCGACGTCCACGTTTGAATGCCACGCGACCGACCGGTAGATGGAGATGGACGGATTGGGGACGGCCGGTCTGAGGGACGACCGGTGGGTTGAGCGGCGCAATCAAACGCTGGTTCCTGCGGGACGGGCTGGACGGGTCCTGGAGGCGGAGCGGTCGCCATGCAGGGAACATCAAGTGTTTCGGCGCCGAACCTGCGGCGTTTCAAAAATGTACTTCGACAGATACTTAGAGAGGGCATCGGTAAAAGGAGGCGCGTGGTAGACGGTACGGCCGGCGCCGCCTGTATGTGGAGAGAGAACGGGTGGTCGCTACGGTGACGGTTTGCGGTCGTTAGCGGCGATGACGGTATTCGCCACGTTGGTCGGCGTTCGCTACGGCGATGGCGGTACCCGCGGTGCCGGTCGGTGGTCGCCATGGTGACGGCCGTTCCCACAATCTCGGTTCCCGATCTCCACGGCGAAGGGGTGCCCGCGGTGTTGAGTTAGTGGTTGCCGTGGCGATGGCGGTGGCGGCGAGCGCGCCGGCGTGGATGGAAGCGGCAGCGTGACGAAGAGGCTCCTCCTCCTCCCCTCCGGTGGTTGTGACGCTGGTTGAACGTTTAAGTCTTTAAAGGTTCCAACCACCTCTGTGTTTGCTTTGAGTGTGTCTAACATCTCTGTGTTTCATTCTAGTGTGTGTCGCCCGCCGCCCGCCGCGCACACACACACACACACACACACACACACACACACACACCTACACACTGGCTCAGGTTGGGGGGGTGACAGATGGCAGAGGTTGCAATGGTAACAGTCACACATGTATGAACAGACTCGGGTAAGACGCCGCCGCCGACGCTGCTCGTCCCCTGCTTGACGATCCCCTTCCTGCCGTCGGATCGAGGCCCCGCCCCGAGACCAGGAGGGGGCGGGGCTTACGACCGGCCGCAGGGCACCCAGCAGCCAGACCGCCCGCCTTTGAGCGACACACATTTACCGTGGCTTCGCATCGACACGGTTAGTTAGCGTGGGAAGCTAACGGGCAGCGGTCTGGAGCCGCCGTGCGTGGCGTGGGCGTGTGGCTGCAGGGTTCCCCGCCGCTCCTCCTCGCACCTTCAGGGCCACCGCCAGCGTCCCGCCGCTGTGCTTCTCAGCAGAACGTCACTCTGAGAGCGCCGCCCGGCTGATTGGTCTCCGGCTCGGGCCTCGTTTCCCCTCCCAGCGGCTCCGACACCAGACTTTTGTTTGAAACGCCTGCGGCGTCCGTGCGCATCCGAACCGGCGCCGCCGTGTTCGACCGCCGTCAGGACGAGAAACGACGCCGGCCGTTCAAACCTGCGGCGCCGCTGCATGTCGGCGTTTTCACGAAAAACTTGACGCACTTGGAGGAAACAGTTTCTGCACTCAGTTACTGAACGACCGCCTGCTAGCACCGCTAGCATAGCTCGCACTGCCGGCATTGTTAGCATTATAAGCATTGTTTGCGTTCCTGGCATTTTTAGCGTTATTCCTCGGTCACGCGGTATTAGCTTGCTGTAGTCGGCCTTGACCGGGAACGCTAACTCTGCTAGGTAGTTGTAGTGTTTGAACAGAGATGCTAACGGCATTAGCATGCCTTTGTGTATCAGCTGGCGGAGAGCTAACAGTGTAAGGCAGGCAAAGACATTTAGCAGGACATGCTAGCAGTGTTAGCCGGCTGCTGTCAGTCTGCTGATGCTGGCCTGTTTTGTCTCAGTGTGATGAGTTTCTTGTGAAGACACACACACACACACACACACACACACACACACACACACACACACACACACACACACAGGCGTGATGGCGCTGACAGATTCTCAGAGTGACTGCTTCTCAGCATGAAGCCTGAAGCCCCTCGTGTGTGAAGCCCCGCTGTAATTACTGAGGAGACTCTAATTACACTGTAATTAATGTGTGTGACAATCAGGTCAGCCTGCTCTGTGTGTGTCTACTGTCTGTTTCAGCTGGTATGTCTGTGTGTGTGTGTGTGTGTGTGTGTGTGTGTGTGCGCCCTATTAGGCCAAAGTGTGCATTAAATGTGTATATCAGTTTTGAACATCTCTCTTGTCTGTGAGTGTGCATGTGCATGTGCACGTGTGTGTGTGTGTATATGCCTGCAGTGTGTAATATGCTGTGCGTGTGTGTGTGTGTGTGTGTGTTTGTGTGTGTGTGTGTGCGTGCAGGCCTGCTGGGTCTCCAGCTGATCAACGGGAAGAACGAGTCGGCCCACATCATGGACGCGGTGGCGGTGGTGGCCCAGTCCCTGCAGGAGCTCTTCGAGAAGGAGAACATCACCGAGCCTCCCAGAGGCTGCGTGGGGAACACCAACATCTGGAGAACCGGCCCGCTCTTCAAACGGTGAGCCGGGAGGACCGGGAGACCTCGGCCCGGGTCGGGACCTCCGTCTCCGGGGGGCCCGATCCGTCCGACCGACCGGGGTCTCGAACATGGAGGGCATGGAGGAGATGGTGGACGCCAAGCCTGCGGGCAGAGGTCCACTCACATCCTGTATCTCCTGGGTGTCTCTGAGAAGAACGCTCATTAGTCTGATCTGGCCTGTCAGGCCGATGACACCAGAGGAGCACGACCTACATCCCAGCCTCTTCATCCTCCACCCTCCTCCCTCCTTCCTGTTTGAGTTGAGCTGAAGCTTCCTGCTCTCTGATTGGCCGCTCAGGGTGCTGATGTCATCCAAGTACCCCGACGGCCTGACGGGACGGATCGAGTTCAACGACGACGGCGACCGGCGCTTCGCCACCTACAACATCATGAACTACCAGCACAAAGTGGGGCGCCTCTTCCAGGTGGGCGTCTTCAACGGCTCGCAGGTAAGATCATCCCGCGGTCACGCGTGTCTCCCGCGGTCACGCGTGTCTCCCGCGGTCACGCGTGTCTCCGCAGGCTGAACTCCGAAGACGCAACGGGTGAAAGCTTTTATTTTTAGTCCGACACTTCCTCCTTCTGCCGCCATCTTGGTATGACATCATCACCGCCGGCTTCCATTTGTGTCACGGCTCTGCTTCTCCGACACTCAGCTACATCATGAGGCTACAACATTTACGTGTGTGTGTGTGTGTGTGTGTGTGTGTGTGTGTGTAGCCTCATGCAGTATGAATGTACAAATGCAGTATTGATGATGTCGGCTTGTCACAGTGAAATCTGCCTTGAACAACATGACGTGTGTGTGTGTGTGTTTGTGTGTGTGTGTGTGTGTGTGTGTGTGTGTGTGTGTGTGTGTGTGTGTGTGCGTGTGTGTGTCAGGTGGTCATGAACCCTCAGAGGAAGATCATCTGGCCTGGGGGGGAGACAGAGAAACCCATTGGATACCAGATGTCGACTAAACTGAAGGTAGGGCGTTTTAAAGGCCCGTTAGGCAGGTTCTTGTCTGGTTCTTGTCTGGTTCTTGTCGGGTTCTTGTCTGGTTCTTGTCGGGTTCTTGTCTGGTTCTTGTCGGGTTCTTGTCTTGGAGCCGAGCCTGGCTCTGATCGGCTCCCCGGAACCCGTCCAGACAGGACATGTCCTCCGGCTAATATCCCTCGGTCCCGCAAAGCGACACCAAATAACCCCTGAGGATCTGGACCGGACCCCTAGAAGGAGTCCAGTCCAGATCCTGAGACAAGAGAGGTCACTGGTCACTGACCCGGAACCCAGATGTTCCTCCATCTTCCTCCACGCGCTCAGTTTGACACCGTGTCTCCAGATCGTCACCATCCACCAGGAGCCCTTCGTCTACGTCAAGCCCACCAAGCCCGACGGAACCTGCAAGGAAGAGTACGCCGTCAACGGGATCCTCATCCAGAAGGTCATCTGCACCGGGCCCAACGGGACCATCCCAGGTCAGAGTCCGCACGCGTGGCTTCCTCTTCCTCGCGGCCGTAACCGGGACGGGTTTGATGGCGCACGTTAAACCTCGGGTCCACCACGGCGTGGACCTTGAGGTCCACAAAACCTTCCGTCGGTTTCTACTCCGGTTCCTGGTCTCGTTCCTGGTCTTGTTCCTCCTCCAGAGAAGACCTTCGGTGACAGCATCGCACCCACTGTTCCCTCTAAGACATGCAAATCTATCCTGCGCACAAAATAAAAACCAAGTTGAACTGTAAATAAAATAAATGTGTTTCATCGATTTACAGTTCAGCTTTGTTGTGCGTGGAGATCGCTGGAGCAGTGCTCACACCTCCTGGCATCAGACCTCCAGCTCTTGGTGTGAGGTGGACCTGAGCTGAGGTTCCTCTGACCGTGTGTGTGTGTGTGGTGTGTTTGTGTGTGTGTGTGTGTGTGTGTGTGTGTGTGCGCGTGCATTGCAGGGCAACCCATTGTCCCTCAGTGTTGCTACGGTTTCTGCATCGACCTGCTCATCAAACTGGCCATGAGCATGAACTTCACCTATGAGGTCCATCTGGTGGCCGATGGGAAGTTTGGAACCCAGGAGAGGGTGAGTGTGGCGTGAAGGTCAGGCAGCTCCTCCTGCTTCTTGGTCCCAAGAGCCGCGATCATCCATATGTCGTCCCCGCAGGTGAACAACAGCAACAAGAAGGAGTGGAACGGCATGATGGGGGAGCTCCTGGGGGGGCTCGCCGACATGATCGTGGCGCCGCTGACCATCAACAACGAGCGCGCTCAGTACATCGAGTTCTCCAAGCCCTTCAAGTACCAAGGCCTCACCATCCTGGTCAAGAAGGTCAGCCACGACGCCGCGACGGTCCGCGTTCTGACGTCCGGTCCCACGCCCTTCCCTGAAGGTTCTGACGCCAGATGTTCCTGCAAACGTTCCTCCTCCCCCGTCACACCGGGCACAATCTCCCCATGTTGTCGTTCGGAAACGACCCGAGACCTTCTCGGTTGACCCTCTCACATCTTCTAGAGGCCCAGGTGCTCCTGGTCCACAGTGGAGTTTGGTTTCTCCAAAGGAGAGGGTTTAGTCTCTCCAAGATGAAAAGTTCTACAGCACTTGTGTTTGACCGGTACAAAGGTTAGGTGGATACAGCTGAAAATCTGTGTGTGTGTGTGTGTGTGTGTGTGTGTGTGTGTGCTGGCCCACGTGCAGGAGATCCCCCGCAGCACCCTGGACTCCTTCATGCAGCCGTTCCAGAGCACGCTGTGGCTGCTGGTCGGCCTGTCGGTCCACGTGGTGGCAGTGATGCTTTACCTATTAGACCGGTTCAGGTGAGCCGCCGTGACCTTTTGAATCCAGTATCACAGAGGACCTGAATGAAAGCTGGCCCCTGACGGGGCCCCGATGGGCTCCTGGTGGACCAGGACGGGCCTCTGAGGCTCCTGAGATGGTGGACCTGAGAGGTGTGAAATGTGTTGCAGCCCATTCGGAAGGTTCAAAGTGAACAGCGAGGAGGAGGAGGAGGACGCCCTGACCCTGTCCTCGGCCATGTGGTTCTCCTGGGGCGTCCTGCTCAACTCCGGGATCGGAGAAGGTGGGTGAAGCGCGGTAGAATCGAAACGCCGGCGAGGCGTCGCCCTGGTTCCTCCGCCTCCATCTCCGCCTGCGTCTCCGCAGGGGCCCCCAGGAGTTTCTCGGCCAGGATCCTGGGAATGGTCTGGGCGGGGTTCGCCATGATCATCGTGGCCTCGTACACCGCCAACCTGGCGGCCTTCCTGGTGCTGGACCGGCCTGAGGAGCGCATCACTGGCATCAACGACCCCAGGGTGACCTCCCGCCCGGCCCGTCCGCGCGAGGCGGCCCGGACCGCCGCCTCTGACCCGCCGTCCGTTCCTTCTGTCCGCAGCTGAGAAACCCGTCCGATAAGTTCATCTACGCCACGGTGAAGCAGAGCTCGGTGGACATCTACTTCCGGCGGCAGGTGGAGCTGAGCACCATGTACCGCCACATGGAGAAGCACAACTACGAGAGCGCCGCCGAGGCCATCCAGGCCGTCAGAGACAAGTAGGTGTCCCCGGCCGGCCGCCGCCCCGCCGCCGGCCCTCGCCAACGCCTCCCGCCTTCTCCGCAGCAAGCTCCACGCCTTCATCTGGGACAGCGCCGTGCTGGAGTTCGAGGCCTCGCAGAAGTGCGACCTGGTGACCACGGGGGAGCTGTTCTTCCGCTCGGGCTTCGGGATCGGCATGAGGAAGGACAGCCCGTGGAAGCAGAACGTGTCTCTGGCCATCCTCAGGTGACCCGGCCGAAGCCCCGCCCCCTCTAATCATAAGCCCCGCCCCCATTGCATGACATGGCCGTCATTCAGCAGACGCTGTTATCCAGAGTGCAAGTCAGTCAGCGAAGATCCCGAGTATCGGTGGTCGGAGGTGATCGCTCCACCAGAGGGCCATCTCAGAAGCATAGACTTCATTGTTGTCTATTTATTCATGTATTTATTTGTTTATTTATTCATTTATTTCCGGGCGGGGGGGGGGGGGGGTAAGTGCGATCAGTAAGGTAGCGCTTGGTGAAGACGTGTGTTTTCAACTCACGGCGAAAGATGGGCAGCGATCCCGCCGTTCGGACCTTTTTCTGGAGTTGGTTCCACCACCAAGAAGAGCCGACAGCGGTCGGATCTGCAGCCGGGGCTTCGAGTGACGGGGGGACGGTCGCCTGGAGGTCTGGAGGTGGCAGGGACGTGTAGGGACCTGTGGCTGGACCTGATCCTGGAGATAAGACGGGCCGTCCCGTTCGCCGCCCGGAAGACGAGCACCAGGGTCTTGGACTTGATGCTGGCGGCTACCAGGAGCCGGTGAAGGACATCAGAAGGGGAGTGTGTGGGAGAACTTGGGACGGTTGAACATCAGGAGGGCTGATGGTTTCTGGAGAAGCTCCAGAGGCCTGATGGTCACCGCCGGGTCACCGGCAAGGAAGGAGGCGCAGTAGTCTGGACCAGAGACGACCAGAGCCTGGATGAGTATCTGCGGCGTATCCTCCGAGAGGAATCTGTGGATCTTCCTGATGTTATGAAGCCCCGCCCCCGGCGCAGCTTATCATAAGCCCCGCCCCTAGCGTCCACTTCTAAAAATGCATTCCTCGCCAGCGCCGTGCTCCGCATGCTGAGCAGATGAAGAGGGTTCTGCCGGTCTTCCGTCTGGTTCCCTCACCTCCGTGTTTTCTGGTCCTCTCCGCAGCTCTCATGAGAACGGTTTCATGGAGGACCTGGACAAGACCTGGGTTCGATACCAGGAGTGCGACTCGAGGAGCAACGCTCCCGCGACGCTCACCTTTGAGAACATGGCAGGTGAGGCGTCGGGCCGTCCTCCGGGAGCTCCTCGCAGCGTCCGGGCCGGTCGAGGTCATCCGTGGTTAACGACCCGGCGTGTTCCAGGTGTGTTCATGCTGGTCGCGGGCGGCATCGTGGCCGGGATCTTCCTGATCTTCATCGAGATCGCTTACAAACGACACAAGGACGCTCGCAGGAAACAGATGCAGCTCGCCTTCGCCGCCGTCAACGTGTGGAGGAAGAACCTGCAGGTATCGGCCGCTCCGCTCCGCTCCGGGTCGTCGGGCCGCCCGCCGGCGCTCCTCGGCGGTCCCGCCGGGCCGCGCTCTGGTCCGGAGGCGGTTCTGGTTCTCCGCCCGGGTCCGACACGAGGAGAACACGTTCTTAGCGCATTCTCCGGGAACGCCCATCCCATCGACGCTCCCCCCCGCCCGTCCCGCCGCTCTGATTGGCTGTCCAGCGGTCACGGGGTGGAAGTTCACAAAGACTGTCGGTCGGTGGGCTGGAGGCTCTGCGCTCTGATTGGCTGAGAGCAGCGTCCGGGGCTGTGACACACCTGTCACTCTGTTTGACGGTTTCCTGATGTCGTGTCCAAGGTCAAACTGATGATGTCATACTGTAGTGCTGCCTCACACACACACACACACACACACACACACACACACACACAGCAAGCAGTGTCCATGATATTATGACCCTCTTCTTCATCTGTCAGCCATCTTTGTCCCCCATGTTCTCATGTGTCTGATCCTCATGTGTTCACCACTGGATCTGCAGAAACCTGGGACTCACACACACACACACACACACACACACACACACACACACACACACACACACACACAACCAAACTCACACACTCACACACCCCCACCCTGTCTGTGACACACACACCGTGGGTGGCTGTGTGTTAACGTGTGTGTGCACCTATGGTGTTCCTGTTGTAGGATAGGAAAAGTAGAGCAGAGCCCGAGTCCAAACTGAAAAGCTCTTTTAGGTCCTTCACTCCGACCTCCGACCTCAAACGGCGGAAGGCCTCCGGGGACGCCACGGTAAGAAGACCAAGACTCCTCCTCCTCTTCCTCTTCCTCTTCTTCCTCCTCCTCTTCCTCTTCCTCTTCTTCCTCCTCTTCCTCCTCCTCTACTTCCTCCTCCTCCTCTTCCTCCTGGTCTCCTGTCCTCTACCGCCTCCTGTCCATGTTAGACTTCTTGGTTGTGGTCTGGGTGTGACCTTCTAATGGCAGAGGTCCTCTTGCAAAGGAGAAGAGTGTCAGGCTGTGTGCTCCGTGTCCTCCTCTTCCTCCTCTTCCTCCTCGCTGTCTTCATCCTGTCCTCCATCTCGTCCGTCCTCCATCTGGTCCGTCCTCCCCTTCCCGCCTTGTCTTCCTCCTCCAGCTCTGTGGCGCCGGCGTGCCGAGGCTCCGCCCCTTCCTCCTTTCCCAGCCCCGCCCCTTTGACTGACAGCTCATGAACCCCCTGCGCTGCAGCTCGTCATACTCACACACACACACACACACACACACACACCTAACCAGAAAACCACCTCACACCTCTGCAGCAGGAGGATGTTCTCAGCTTCCCTGACGCTGGTCCAGGTCTGTGGAACCCACCAGGTCCACGCTCAGGTCCACGCTCAGGTCCACGCTCGGGTTCACACTCGGGTTCACACTCGGGTTCACACTCGGGTTCACACTCGGGTTCACACTCGGCTGTGACCAGCAGCAGCAGAACGAAAACACTTGACTTTCAGCTTCACATTGGAGGACACTGGGTCTCCTCTGGGATGCTGTGTGTGTGTGCATGTGTGTGTGTGTGTGCGTGTGTGTGTGTGTGTGTGTGTGTGTGTGTGTTGGGGGCTCTAACCATCTCTCTCTGTGACCATCCCTTTATCTTCTATATGAGTGTTTCCTCTCAGTGGGTTTGAATGTCCAGACGACGTGCTGTTCGACACACACTGCCTCTGCCCTCCTCTGCAAGCATGACTGACACACACACACACACACACACTCACTCACACACACACACACACACACACACACACACACACACACACACACAGAGGAACTGTTGACTGACACATGCACGGCTCCAGGGTGGTGTGGTTCTGCTCAGGTGGAGAACAGACTGAGTGAGTTCCAATATTACAAGAATAAAGATGCTCCTCATACTTAGATAAAGGAGCAGGCTTCAGGAGCAGCCTGGTGTGTGGAGGTGTGAGGAACATCAGCTGGGCTTGGAGCTCCAGAAGGCTCCCAGGCTGGGCTCAGGCTGTGACCCCAACCACACCTTCTGCTTCTCAGAAGCTCTGAACTTTCAGGTGCTTTTTCAGGAAGGCTGTCACATGATCACATGAGGGACAGAGAGAGAGAGGCACACACACACACACACACACACACACACACACACACACACCATGTCGGTGTCCATAGATGGCAGTAAAGTGAAGAGAATTCTTTGTCTTTCGGTAGAAAAAGCATCACATCGTCAGCGAACCATGATTGCGGACGTTCTCGTCCACAGGCAGCTTTATTCTTGTCATATGACAACTCAGAGCCGTGCACCCTCAGGGATTACTTCAGGGATTACTTCAGGGATTACTTCAGGGATTACTTCAATACTCGAGTACTGATCGGCCACCGTCCCGAGCAGCCTCACGCCAGAATCTTTGCTTTTCTTTCCTGTCTGTTGGATCGGAGGAACTGTGTGAAACCTGCCGGAGCCTGGAGCCACGGTGGAGGAATTCACTCTCTGGAGAGGAGTGTGTGTGCATGTGTGTGTGTGTGTGTGTGTGTGTATGTGACGATATGCTAACCTGTGTGTGTGTCCCTGTCTCTGCAGCCCTACCCGACTGACATCACCGGACAGCTCAACCTATCAGATCCCTCCGTCAGCACCGTCGTCTGAGGGCGAGCGAGAGAGATACTGCTAATGCTGAGCCACACACACACACACACACACACACACACACACACACACACACACACACACACACACACACACGCGTGCACACACACACACTTGCTGTGCTCGTAGCTGTCAGCCTCCCCAGTAAGAGGCTCTTTTCTTCTTTGGTAGCTGTGTGTGAACCTGTACAGTACTTCCTGTTTCCTGTCCGCACCGACTCGCCACCCGCCGTCACCACAGACGCCCCCCCTCGCGTTAGGGGGCGGAGCCTCCGGGACAGGAAGTGGCTTCCCTCCGGCGTTCCTTCCTGCAGATCCAGGTCGGCCCGCGGAGGCGACCGGCAGGTTCTCGGGCGCGGTGGGAAACCATCCAGCGAACCCGGCGGGCGCCGCTTGGGCCGCCGCGGCGAGGAGTTTATCTTGAGAGGAAGAAGCCGAGAGGCGGGAAGGTTCACATAAAGTCTGCTCGCCTGAAACCCAAACATACGGCCACTTTTTTCCACCAGATTACAGCACTTTCATGAATATTGGCTTTTATTTTCTGTGGCACCTTTTCATTTTTGGAGCATAAAAAGAACAAAACACGTTTTAAGTCGAATCAATTCTTTTTCCAAACCTTGTCCTGGAAGATGCATTGACTGGAATGAAGTCACTTCCTGTTCTAGAGGCTCCGCCCACTGCCCCCCCCCCTTGAACCACGTGGGGCGTGATGGGAAATGTAGTCACTGCCCCGCCTCCACTAATGATGTCATTAACCCTTGTGATG
>NC_141305.1:275000-280000 GCF_037954325.1 Fistularia commersonii | reverse complement strand
TCCTCTCATAGGTCTCCTCAGAAGGTCTCCTGGGAGGGTCTCTTCAGAGGGCCCCTCAGAAGGTCTCTTCAGAAGGTCTCTTCAGTAGGTCTCTTCAGTAGGTCTCCTCTCATATGTCTCCTCAGAAGGTCTCCTCAGAAGGTCTCCTCAGGAGGTCTCCTCCTCAGAAGGTCTGTTCCCGTCCTTTACTCTGAAGGCCTACCGGAAGTAGTTTCCCGGTCTCCTGCCAGCTTGACGCAGCGCGAGGCGCTCAGCTGTTCAAAAGCGCTGGAGCCGGAGCCGTCCGGGCTCGCGCCGCCGCTGCTTCCGGTGCACCGGCGGAACCGGGCGCTCGCGCGTGAGTTGGGCTGTTTTTCGCGCGCAGGGTCGAACCGGAGCACCGGAGCGGAGCGGCCTCGCCTGCCGTGCGCGCCGCGATGCGGGCGGCGGGGGTTCTGGTTCCGGTTCTGCTTCTCCTCGGGCTGCGGCTCCTCGCCCGGCCGGTCCGCTCCGACCCGCCCGACGGCTGGCGGAACCGGACCGGCTGCGGGCCGTGCGAGCCGGACCTGTGCCCGGAGCCCCGCGGCTGCCGGGCCGGGCTGGTTCCGGACTCCTGCGGCTGCTGCGAGGAGTGCGGGAACCTGGAGGGCCAGGCCTGCGACCCCGGCGGGGAGCGGGCCGGTACCGGACACGGGCTGTGCGGGACCGGGATGCGGTGCCAGGAGGAGCCGCGGCCCGCCGGGGTTCCGGAGGAGGACGGGGAGGAGCGGCTGTGCGTGTGCGAAGACCGGGAGCCGGTGTGCGGTTCCGACGGAACCTCGTACAGCAACATGTGCAGCTTCAGAGAGGCGGCCTTCGGCAGGCCCGACCTGCAGACCCGGGACCGAGGACCCTGCAGAACCGGTACGTACCCGTTCCGCTCTCGGACCTCCTACGTTAGGCCGCTCGACGTTCTCGGGATGTTCTCCTCCTCCTGAGAACCTTCCTAGAACCTGAAAGCGCAGCGGGAACCCGGCGGGACCCGAAGCCCAAAAGCGGGGTTGCCGTCGGGTTCCTGCCTCGGGATCTCGGTCCCGGAGAAGGTTCGGATTCCGAGGGAACCTTCTCAGATGGGCCGGCGTGACCTCTGGAGTGGACGGAACCCCCGGGTCGGCAGGGTTCTCCCCAAAGGTCGTGCGAGGCCGTGAGCGCGTCGCCCGGCCTGGAGCGAGGCGACCTTCCGGGAGGTTCTGTGTGTGTGTGTGTGTGTGCGCTCGCAGGTGTGTGTGTGTGTGTGTGTGTGTGTGTGTGTGTGTGTCTGACTCGTGTGACCTCTGGCAGCCCCGGTCATCAAGGTGCGTCCGCGCAGCCAGGTGGAGGCGCGCGGCGGGCGCCCGTCCTTCCTGTGCGAGGTGTTCGCCTTCCCGCAGGCCCAGGTGGAGTGGAGGAAGGAGGGCCGGGACGTGGTGCTGCCCGGGGACGACCCGCACCTGTCCGTCCAGGTAACCCCGCCGCCGCCGGCCCGGTCCGGTTCAGCCTAGCCGGGCGCGGCCCAGAAACCCCGTCCCTCGCTGTGTCCCAGTCTCGGGGGGGGCCGCTGAGGTTCGAGCTCTCCAGTTGGCTGCAGATCGAGGGGGCGGAGCCCGCCGACTCCGGGACCTACAGCTGCGTCGCCCGCAACGCCCTGGGCTCCACCTCGGCGTCCGCCGACCTGGGCGTCCTGGACGCAGGTGAGCCGACGTCGGGCCGCGGCGCCGCCGAGCCTCCGCGGGTTCTAACCGCCCCCCCGCCTCCCGTCCCCCCAGACGAGCTGGCCTCCTATTTGTCGGGCAGGCCGACGCAGACGGCGCCGCCCCTCCACGCCGACTACGACCACGACTTCTACTGACGGCGGCGACATCACCGGTCCCGTCACTTCACACCGCCGGGGCGAAGCGGCGGCCCGGGGACGGCGCCGTGACACCAAACACCTCGCCGCGATGTCACGCAACAAGGGGGCGGGGTTCAACCGGGCGCCGCACGCCTAGCGTCCGACGCGCCGTCCGGGACGTTCCAATAAACTTGAACAAACAAAGATGTCTCGCTCTTCTTCCTCCTCCTCTCCGAACGACGCTCCCCGTTTCCCGTCGGCATGAACAGGGTCACCGACCTTTGACCCCGAGCCGTCGAATCCCGGGACGCGGACGCTTTCCTTCTTCGACGGCGATCGTCTGCGGATCGCCGGGCCGATTCGATACGTAATCGCAATTTATATTTTGTCTCAAAGTTAGGTTGTATCCTATATGATACATGTTTTCTTCATTTATTTTGTAACTTTTTAAAATTCCATTTTTATTTTACTTTTGTTTTATTTATTCTACTTCGCATTATTGATTTTTGTCTTGTTGAATTTTCTGTTCTTTTACTTAAAAATTCTGTCTGATCCCAGAGACCCCGTCCTTTAGAGAGAGCTTGGCGTGGGCGTTAGCGTTAGCGTTAGCGTGGCTCCGCGGCGGCGGGCGATGGATCTCCTACGACGCTCTTCCGCGCCGCCGTCGTCCAGTTACTTCTTTTCTGGATAGTAAAGTTCTGGGGGCATCGATCGCAGGCGGGGTCCGTCCGAGGCTCCCGCACAGTAAAAACTGAATTTTTATATACATATTTGTTCATTTTTATCTCATTTTGTTTTTATTTTTATTTTGAAGCTCATCGGCTTTATTTTGCATTGTTTTTTTGACATATTTTGATTCATTTATTTCAATTTGCTGTTTGTCCTTACACTTTATTTATCTCTTTATTTACATTTTTTTTTTTACTTTTTCATACTTTATTCAACTCTTTATTTTCCATTATCTTCATTTTGTTGTTTTTATTTTACTTTATGATTTCATTTCAAATCTTGTTTTGAACGTTGAGATGTTGCTGCTTCCTGCTGTCTCTCCCCCTTCTGTCTTCTTCTTTCTTCCTCTTCTCTCCTTCTCTGGATTATTGATCTCTAATCCTGAGTCGCCCCGAAGCAACTGGAGAAGGTCGAGACCAAAGTTCTCCTGATCTTCCCCAGAACTCTGGAAGTCGGCCTCCAGGCCCCCCCAGGATCCTGGAAAAGGTCCTGGAAGCCGGCGGCGGCGGCGGTGGCGAGGGGTCCTGACAGGAAATACCTCTGTCTGCGACCCGCTAACGGCTTCCAGACGTTCTCGGCCAATCGGCTCGCGAGGGGAGGAGCCACCGGCGGCTGGTTGTGATTAGCGGGGGGACGAGGTCACGTGACCCAGAAGACAGCGGAACCCGGGAGGGGGAGCAGGGGAGCTTCTGCTGGAGGACGCCTTCCGAGGCTTCGTGGAAAAATATCCAATGAAATTGTTTGAAAGACCAAAGCGGTCAAGAACCTGGAGAACCAGGGTTGGGACGGGACCAGCGGGACCATGAAGGGCCACGCAGGGCCAGCGGGACCCGCGAGGCCAGGGGGGCCACGCGGGTCCTGCCTTTGGATCAGGCTGCAGGACAGGTCCAGGACCTCGTCAGGTTAGCACACCTTTATTACACGCTTACGGAACACGGGTTGGCCAGCGGTCGCCGTGTCCCGCTCCTGATTTGAAAAGAGAAGATCACCTGATCGAGCCTGGAGAGGAAGGAGGAAGTCAGCAGACAGGAAGTGACATCATCCCGGGCTGGCGATGGTCACGGGGAGCCGTGCTGAGTCTTGGTCATCGCCTTCTTGAGCAGGTTCTTGTAGGGGGGCTCCCGCTGCTCCCGCTGCTCCTCCTGCGCCGCCTGCTGGCCGCCGGCGCCCTGCGGGGGAGGCCTCGCCCCCCGGGCTTGGCGGGGGACGGCGTAGGTTCCGAGGCGGGGGTCGCACGGGCCCTCCAGGACTCGGGGCTCGCCGGTGGTACCCATGAGCCTCCAGGCGTCGCCGCGCACCTCCTCGGGCTCGTCATACACAGAGGCGGCGGCGGCGGCGGCGGCGGCGGCGGCGGCGGCGCAGCCCTCGGGCTCGTCGTAGATGTGGTCCTTCTTCCTGGGAGGGGCGGCGAGGGTGGGGCCGTCCCTCAGGCAGATGCTCCCGATGGCAGCCTCGTTGATGTCGTCATACAGCGGCTCGGCGGCGTGCCACGAGCTCATGATGTCGGCCATCACCTTGTTGCCGATGGCGTCAAAGGGGAGGGAGTACTCGGCGTCCGGGGCGCCGCTCGCCAGATGCCCCCGGGGATACGTCTGATCGGAGGCCACCGCCGCGCTCAGGCAGGAGCCCAGCCTGGCGTGGGGGGCGAGGGGGGCGGGGCTCGCGGCCTCGGCCACGGGCAGCGGGCAGCTGGAGATGGTCCTCACCTGGTTCTTCTGCGGGACCTCGGCCTGCGCCTGGAACAAAGACGTGACCCGTCAATCAAACAGGTCTCCGCCCGGCTGGACATTTGAACCCGCCTCCATGGACGGGCGGCGGTGGGCGTGGCTCACCGGCGGGGGGCGCCGCTGGCGTGTGTCGCTGACCCGCCTGTAGGACCCGCCCGCTCGCGGGACAAACCCCGGCGTTATTGGCCCGGCGGCGGCGACGTCGTCGCGCGGGCGGCCGATCGCAGGAGGTTCTACCTCCGCTCTGGATCCGGGGGCCTCCGGCGGGGGGGCGCCGGAGGCGGAGCCACACCGCAGGCTGATGGCCGCCTCGATGGCGCCGAACAGAAGCTCCCCTTGTTTGGTGTCGAACTCGAAGCTGCCCTCCCCGGAGTCGGACCGCCGACCCGCCTCGAAGGAGAAGGTGCTCTGGAGAAGGACCGGCCGTCACTGTGTGTGGCTGATCGCATGAGGGTGTGAGTGTATGTCATTGTGTGTGCGTGTGTGTGTGTGTCACCTTGTCTCGTCCGAAGCGTCTCAGGTACCTGTAGGGCCAGGACAGCAGGACGTTCCCCTGGAGGTCCAGGAGCTGCAGGCCGTCCCCCCCCGCCCGCAGCACGCCGTCGCCCCGCAGCCCGCAGCGAACGGACGCCTCCGTCCGCCGCACACACACTCTGAAGTCGGGCCCTGCACACACACACACACACACACACACAGTCAGACAGGACGCTGGCTCT
>NC_141305.1:230000-270000 GCF_037954325.1 Fistularia commersonii | reverse complement strand
GATGCCCCCCCCCGAAAGGGGCCACGTAACCTCGCCGCCGCAGAGTCCGTCGTCCGTGCCGAACCCTTCCACCTGTCCGACGGCGACCAACGTCACGCCACCCAGGGGTCGGCCGTCCTCCCTGGTCACGTGACTCCGCGGGTAGAAATAGCCGGGGTGGAAATAGGCGGAGGTCCGGTTCCGAACCCTGTCGGGTCACACGACGCCCACAGGCGACCGCCGGCCACCGTCTCAGTTCTTCGGGTTGCAACACCAGTATGCTAAAAACGCTGTTCACCCCCAGCGTGCCATTTTAAAAACAGGATGTTGTTTAAAAGACCACCCTGGAAGCCAGGCTGTTAAATGATGTGGAGGAACAAAAATAAAAACAAAACAAAAATCACCACCACCAGACCCACAGAGTTGGACCGAAAGGGGCGGCGCGGAGCCCTCCATGCCAACAGCCAATCAGAGTCCACCAGTCTGGCGCCGCTGGACAACAGTAGATGGACCCTCAGAGGATGTCCTGGAAGAACTGGACCGAGACGCGTGTGAACGTGGAAACTAAGTCAGACAGACTGCCGGGACGTGTCCTTTCAGGTGGGGGTTTGGGGGGGGGGGGGGGGTACAAAGACATTTATATTGAGACCCTTAAAAGACAAGTTCAGCACACCATCTGAAGACAAATCCAAAGAAAGTGTAGTGTTAAAAAGGAGCTGCAAGCTGAAGGGGGCGGGGCCTATAGCCTGGGCCGGCGGCGGTGGGTCGGGACGAGCCGTGGCTCCGACAGCGCCCGGAGCGCGAGTCCTGACGGGGAGGGGGTCCACCGGGAAGAGCCCGGCCACCGGCTGTTCTCACGATGCGTTCGGGGACACCGTTTCCACTCCGCTGCGTTCTGAAGGGCAGTCCCATCCGGGGGAACCGACACAGGGCCGAGCCCATATGACGACTCTGCGTGCAAAGACCCTGTGGGTGAATCCTCCCGACGACAGGGGTTTCCAGTCAGTTCCGGACTATTATGGGATGTAAAAATCAAAAATCTCCCCAATAAATATTAAACCGCTGGCGTTTTCTCTTAAATTGGCCGCCGCCGACAGGCCCTGAACACCTCGTCCCTCCTGCCGCCGCTAACGGCTCCAAATGCCATACGCGAGCAGCGATGATGTCACAGATGTGATGTCATCAGCTTATGGTTGCCGGGTGACTCGAGGAGGTCTCCGCTCTGCCCTGGGATGTTGGCAGAACCTCGTCTGGAGGAAACACAAGGCTAATTAGACAATCGTTACACGACTTCCTTTTAATTTGCTTCAACCAGCTAACTTTGGTTAGCCCGCGCCCCGGAGCGCTGACGAGGCTCGCCGTTTTACCCGGGAGGACCTCCGGTCTCTTTAACCTTCTGCGTCGACATCACATGGATGACATCATCAGCGTGCGCCGTAGGCCAGCCAGATAAACAGACCCCAAGACAAGAACTACCACTGTGACGGATCTCCGTTCGGCAAACGGTGGATAGAAAGTCTGGAAAACAAACTCTCTGATGAGCGGAGAAGATTCACCAGCTCCGGGTCCAGGGACACGCCTGGGAACCGGGTCCAGGAACAGGACCGCGAACCGGGTCCAGCAGCAGAAGCAGGAGCGGGGGAAGGGCTGGATCCTGGATGGCGTCCTGCTGGGGCGTGGCCTTCGCCTCTCCCATGATTCTCTATAGATGCTTCTGGAATGTTGTCAGAGGTCAGGGGTCACGGTCGGCCATCCATGAAGGAGGAGGAGGAGGCAGCGGTGGCGGCGGTAGCGTCCGATTGGACACACAGAAGCGCCTCCTCCTTCTGCTGGAAGATGCTCTCTTCTTCTCTTGTCTTTGTGTCGCATCCTCCAGGAAAATAAAACAAAAAACAAAAACAAAAACAAAAAACAAAAAGAAAAAAAAAAAAAAAACACACTAGGTGCTAAAAAACAGGTCAGCCTATTTACATACAGTCTCCAAGTCAGCATGTGTGTGTGTGTCTGTGTGTGTGTGTCATATAGATTTATATAGATTTGTTTATGCTGTGTACTGTAACAAGTTCAGAATGTGTGTTTGTGTGTATGTGTTCAGTTTGCAGGTTTTCATGGATGTGTGTATGTTACTGTATAGATGGATTGTGTGTGTGATAAACATCTGTGTTCAGTAACAGGTGTGTGTGTGTGTGCGTGTGTGTGTGTGTGTGTGTGTGTGTGTGTGTGTGTGTGTATAATCAGTCTGTGTCAGAAGAAGAGGAGGTTCCTGTTGAGGAGCTGTCATCAGAGGAGGAAGAGGAGCTGCCACTCAAACGACTAGCCCCGCCTCCTGAGGCCCCGCCTCCAGCTGCCTTCTCTGAAAGCACATAGAGCGAAGTCAGTGGACTGGCCGACGTTTCCTGGAGACGACCTTCTAAGATGGCTGGGGGCCCGAACCCCCCACGCCAGAGGTGGAGCACCGGAGCGCCAACTGGTGCCCAAGGGGACCCAGCCGGTGGGAGGACGCTGTCCTGCAGAGCAGCAGCGACAGCAGCAGTGGTCATAGCAGTCGCAGAATTAGTGGAAGCAGTAGTAGTTTTAGTAGCAGTAGCAGTACTAGTAGCAGTGGCAGCAGTAGTATTATTAGTAGCAGTGGAAGTAGACTCCAGCAGTGGTATTAGTATGAGTAGTAGTAGTTTTCATAGTAGCAGTAGCAGTATGAATATAACAGCAGTAGTAGTGATTTTCGTAGTAGCAATAGCATATCAGTAGTAGTAGTAGTAGTGGTTTTCATAGTACCAGTATGAATAGTAGCAGTAGAATTAGTAGTTTCCGTGGTAGCAATAGCATATGAGTAGTAGCAGTAGTCGTAGTAGTAGTAGTAGTATGAATAGTAGCAGTAGTAATAGTAGTTTTCGTGGTAGCAATAGCATATGAGTAGCAGTAGTCGTAATAGTAGCAGCAGTATGAAAAGTAGCAGTTGTAGAAGTAGTTTTCAAAGTAGCAACAGCATATGAGTAGTAGCAGTAGTATTAGTAGTATGAAAAGTAGCAGTAGTAGAAATAGTTTTCATAGTAGCAATAGCATATGAGTAGTAGCAGTAGTAGTAGTAGTTTTCGTAGTAGCAGTAGCAGTATGAATAGTAGCAGTAGTAATAGTAGTTTTCGTAGTAGCAATAGCATATGAGTAGTAGCAGTAGTAGCAGTAGTTTTCGTAGTAGCAATACCATATGAGTAGTAGCAGTAGTAGTAGTAGTTTTCGTAGTAGCAGTAGCAGTATGAATAGTAGCAGTAGTAGTAGTAGTTTTCGTAGTAGCAGTAGCAGTATGAATAGTAGCAGTAGTAATAGTAGTTTTCGTAGTAGCAACAGCATATGAGTAGTAGCAGTAGTAGTAGTAGTTTTCATAGTAGCAGTAGTCGTAGTAGTTTTCATAGTAGCAATAGCATATGAGTAGTAGCAGTAGTAGTAGTATTAGTGTGAAGTACTCACGCAGTAGCTTCCTCTGCTTCTTCTGCAGGCAGGACTTGACGTAGCGCTCCAGCTCTCGGAGTGTGGAGGGTTTGAGGGTCTCGAAGTCGATCTCGATCTCGTCGGGGTTGGAGTCCCTCAGCGAGGGCTCTCTGGACTGGATGATGTGGACCACCCGGCCCAGCTTCTCCCCCGGCAGCCGGTTGATGTCCAGACTCAGCTGGCGCTTCTCGTCGTACGACATGGGCAGAGACGACTCCTCGCCGTCGTCCCCGTTGGCCGAGCCGCCGCCCGACGTCTTACTGCCTTTCTTGGGTTGCCTGGAAACGAAGAGTGCGATTGGTGACGGGTCCGACCATCTGCCGCACGGACGCACGGGCGGACGGGCGGCTCCGCCGCGCCCCCACCTGGTGGCGGTCACCGTGCTGTTGGCTTTCCTGGCCGGCGCCTTCTTCTGATTGGCCGGTTTGGGCTGCTGCGCCGCGGCCTTGGGCTTCTTCTCCTCCTCCATCTTGGCCTTGTTCCCTTTGTCTTTTTCCTTGTCCTTCTTCTTCTCCTTGTCTTTCTTCTCTTTCTTCTTCTTTGGCTTGCTGACCGGAGCCTGCGACAGGACGGCCAGCTGCTCGTGCACCGCCTTCAACTGGTGGGATACACTAATAATCAATACCTGAGCGCCGCGACTGACAGGAACTCCTGCGGCTGCGGGGACACTGGCACTGATCAGCTTCAACCACAATCAATCAATAAACCAAACTTTCATCAAATCTACAAGGTTGGAAAAGGAGAAAAGCAGGACGTCCTTGACCTGTGATTGGTCGGCAGCACCAACCTGCTCCTGAAGCTCAGCCAATCGCGTGGCTCGCTCCTCCTCAGAGTCGGACGATTCGTCCGAGGAGGAGTTGTTGCTGCTGTCGGAGGAGGCGGTGCTTTTACTGACCATCGGCGTCGTGGACGGGACCGACGCCTCCAGGCCCTCGTCCGGGATCTTAGCGAACCGCATCTCAAACACGTCCTGAGGAAAGAGGGTCAGGCGTGAGAGGTCTGCGGCGGAACCCGGACCCCGAGCCCCCGGACCCCGAGCCCCCCGGACCCCGAGCCCCCCGGACCCCGAGCCCCCCGGACCCCGAGCCCCCCGGACGCCGAGCCCTCGACCCCCACCTGCAGCTTGCGGGCCATGGCCACCACCTCATGGTCAGGAGGGTTGTACTTGTAGCAGTTGGAGAACATTAACCTGACGTCGGTGGCGAAGCTCTGAGGGTCGCTGTACTCGCCCTTGTCCATCTTTTTCTGTGGACAGGAGGACCGGCTGTGATTGGCGGGCAGCTGAGGAGGGCGTGGACCAACCCACACCGCCCCCCACCTCTCTGGGTTCACTTGTCAGCTGTAACTAGGGGTAACTAGCCGTGTTAGCGTTTAGCTTGCTGCTGCAGCGTGTGTGTGTGTGTGTGTGTGCACACGCTTTACCCGGACAGTGCTGAGGTCCATGGGGTGTTTGATGATGTCGTGGTAGTCGTGCAGCTCCAGTGCCTCGGCGTCCACGGGCTTGTAGAATGGCCAGGCGTAGGCGGCGTGCTTCTTGGACAGCATCTCCTTCAGGATGGCGTCGCAGTGCTTCATCTGCTCGCCCAGCTTGCCGCCCTTCCTCCCGCCGGCGCCGGCGCCAGCTCCTCCCACGTCGCCGCTCGCCAGTTCCTCCCCGGGTTCCCGGCGGGCTTTGGCAGGCCGGGCGGCAGCCTCGCGGCGGGATGAGCCCAGCTTGGCGGGTTTGGCATCCTGGGCGGACGGGGAGTCGGCCCGGCCCGCAGAGATGGCCGATGTGGTGGGAGTGGTGGTGTCGGCTTTCCTCTTCACCCCTTTCTTCTGTTTGGGGGGGGGCAGCAGGCAGACACACACACACACACACACACACACACACACACACACACACACACACACACACACACACACACACACACACACACACACACAGACACACACACACACACACACACAGACAGACAGACATGCACACCCAGACAGACACACATACAAACACACAGACAGAAGCACGCAGACACACACACACATAGACAGACAGACAGACAGACAGACAGACAGACAGACACACACAGGCAGACAGATAGATACACAGACCGACACACACACACATACACACCAAAACAGACAGACAAGATATCAGTCCCTCCGTCATTCCAGCTCAGGTGCTTCCAGCGGTCACCGCCGGCCCGTTACCTTGACAACAGGCAGCGCTGAGGGCATCATGGTGGCCGGGGGCTGGGGGGCGGAGACAGGGGGCGTGGCCTGGACAGGTGTGGGCGTGGTCGAGATGACGGGCGTCTGGGAGGGAGACGGGTAGGAAGGGGGAGGGGACGCCGAGGACTCCGCCTGCTGGCTCACTGAGGACACAACGCAGTACACTCAGTACTCGCACAGTACTCTGAACAATGATCAAGTACACGCAAGTACACCGAAGCATGGGAGCATCGCACACACGCACACGCACACACACACACACACACACATCAAGAGTACTTCCAATATACCATGGGTATCAGTAGTATAATAGTACTTTAGGTGGTAAGGGTGTACCTGTGGTAAAAATACTTTTATTTCCTAGAATGCGTGCATTAAATACTGTGAGTGTATGTGGTACCGGTGGTACCAGCGCTGCAGCAGGAAGAGTGTACTCCATCTTAGGAGAAGAGTACTTTGGTGGTAACTGTAGTGATCCAGTACTGCATGGGGTAGAAGTATTTTCCCAGTAATGCTGTGTTTGTAGTACTGTGGTAGTACCTGTGGTGGCGGCGGCCGGCTGCTTGCTCTTATTCTTCCCTTTGGGCGCCGGCGGCAGCAGAGCCACTTCTTCCTGAGGCATCTGGGCCACCTTCTGCAGGAAGATCTTCTCCAGAGCCTGGGCCATGAGGACGATGTCGTCTGTCGGCTGAAGATGCAGCTCGTCAGCGCACACGCACACACACACACGTGCGCGCGCACACACACACGCATGCAGACACACAGTGTGGAACCTCAGGTGAGCCCATGAGCCACCTGAGTTTCTCTGATGGACTTCTGAATGACCTGAACCCTGAAGACGCAATTCAAGGCGTGCACGTGCACATACCTTGTTGTAGATGTAACAGTTGGTGAACATGGTGTTGAAGTCCTGCATGGCCTCGCTGGCGCTCCAGTAATAGTTGTTCTCAAGACGTTTCTTGATGGTTCCCATGTCCATGGGGTTCTTGATCACCTTGTGGTAGTCCTGCAGACATGGAGATGGGCTTAGCGAGGTGAAACCCTGAAGATGAGCAGAGGGTCTGCTGGGCTCCAAGCTGGTCCGGTGAGAAGCTGCATCTTACCGCCAGGCACAGCTTGATGGCGTCCACAGGCTGGTAGAAGGGCCAGGCGAACTGATGCTTCCACAGGGTCTTCACAACCACGTTCTGCATGTACTGCAGCTGGTTGGTCTTCCTGAGAGACACAAACACACACACAAATGACACAACAGCTGGGGGCGGGGCTATTGTGGGGGACACCATCCCCAACCAATCACAGAGCTCCCTCTCCACTCAGGTGAACACTAGACCTTCAGGTCAATGGACCACACACACACACACACACACACACACGTGCGCACACACACACACACACACACCCACACACACGCACACACACAGCAGAGTTGTAGACCCCTCAGCAGCTCACGCTCCTCTACAGGTTGTTGTTAGCAACCTGAGGTTCTGCAGGAACATCCTGGTCCTCAGCATGGAGCTGATGATCAGAACATGCGGCTGCTGCGTGTTTCTGTTGAGCCCCTGGATGGTCGAAGCCGGGAGCGTTGGGGCCACGTACCTGCCGGGCTTGGTAGGGTTGGTGACCTCAGGCGGGGGCGGGTTGGAGAGGGGAGGAGGGCTGGGGGGTGCAGCCTCGGGGGCGTCCGACATGGTGGACGGCAGGGACGCAGCAATGCACCTTGGGACGGCGGCGTTTGACCAGGAGGTGAAGAAAGACTCCCTCTCGCTGTGAGGGTGAGGGTGAGTGTGTGTGTGTGTGTGTGTGTGTGTGTGTGTGTGTCTGTGTGTGCGCGTGCGTTGGTGTCTTCACTCCTGCCTCTCAGCTCCAGTGATCAGCCTGATGGTTCCCCCCAGGAGACACACTCCCATCGCACGACCTGTAGGGGGAGGCGTGGAGAAGTCACTCTCACAGGTAACACCAGGAACATCTACATCTACATCATCCTCCTCAGGTGAACCGGGACCTGAGCAAGCCATAGCTTTAACCACTCTGCTCTCCTCTTCATCTCGTGGATCCAGAGCTACACCAAAGGTCAAGGGTCAGAGCCCCGCCTGAGGGCCGACTGGAATAAGCTAGCAATGCTAATGTTAGCATCTATGGGAGCGAACAGGAAGGAGACCGGACACCAGCCGATCAACCTTCAATGAGACTTCAATGTCTCCTAGAAGATCCCAATAGGTCAACCAGAAGGACCCGAGAAGCACACACCTGCACCTGGAGCCGAGCAGCAGAGCAGAGACCTACAACAGGAGAACCTCACCATCACTTCCACTGCCCAACACCAACACTGGCTCCAAGGGTCAGGCTCCGGCTGCCCTCAAGACAGAAGCTGGACCAGAATCTACGGCTTCCGGGAGATGGCCCTCATCCTGTTCTGCGACCACAAACTCCAGCAGCCTCGTGTTTAAACATCTGGCCCGGTGGGCATCAGAACTCATCCCCAGAGCTGCTGTGAAACCTGATGTTCACACCTGAGGTGGAAAGCGTGTGACCAACATCCCAGGACACTAGTCTGAACACACCTTCACCATAAACATCAGCAGACGCAACGGTCGGCCGAATCAGCGAGAAGGAACCCCAGCTGCCACATGAGGGCCAGCAGATGTTTTGGAGCAGGCTCAGGGTGTCGGATACGAGAACTTCAAACCCCAAAGGACCGATTTGACCGTCCAAACTGGAAGGAACCACAGAGTAAGGGGAGCCCTGTCATGTTCATGGACGGGGTGCTTCCCCTCTCACCGCATCTGCTCCCCCCGTCTGACATCACAGGCTGTCCGAGCAGATGCTTCCCCTTTGTGACATCAGACCCCCCTTACCCCCTAAAGACAGGAGGAATACCATGTACAGTGTGCCAGACAAACAGCAGTGTCACCTGGTAACCAGAGGTTGCTATGGCAACCACAGCCCTCAGACCGCCTGTCACCGCTGTCCCAGGTCTTCAGGAGACCGGAGGTACAGGCCCCCGCCTGATGGGGCAGAACTGGAGGACAGATAGAGATCATAGACGGCTGTGAGGCAGGTCCACACCAGCCTCGCATCCCATAATACTCGCCCTCCTCTCTGTGCCTTTATTATACAGTTACATCACTGACTTGCAGAGTCAGGATTGAACGGCCCCTGGACCACTAAGGTCAAGACCTGGGCTCAGGTGGGAGTTAGGACACCACCCGGACCAGATGCTTCCTGAGGAGACCAGAGGCCAGGCGACACTCATCTCTGCTGGTCCCACCCTGCAGACCAGACCGGTGGACCGGTCCTGACCTTTGACTCTTCCAAACACTGGAGGCACCACCACCCTCAGGTCCACACAGGTCCACACAGGTCCACGCTCCACACCTGGAGATCGGGTTGGTCCAGACACCACGATGCGTGTCCGGCTGAGTGTCTGACAGCAGCCCGGCTCCAGAGCTCCTGCTCGGACTCCACAGCCTCACAGCCCGGTGGAAAGTGTTTCCGGGTCAAGCCCGGTCCACTGGCTCCCGGACAGGGCATCCTCCATAACGCAACGTACCGCGGGTTCGAGTCCAAACCCAATACAAACCATATTATAACAGAGGTCTCGTCTCCCGGAACCCCCAGAGAACCGGGCTCCCGCCGTGCCAGCAGCTCGTCCGTTACCGGTGCCGAGCCCGCGCGGTGTCCGGCGGGGCACCCGGCGGGGGAGGCTCCTTCCCCTGCCTGCATGTTGCTGCTGCGACGGCGGCTAACCGCCAGCGAGGTAACCCGGACCGACAAACCGCGCCGATCCGCCCGCGCAGGCGGCGGCCGCGGCCCCCCGACCGCTGTCGGCCGCCGGCCCCCGGCCGCGGAGGCGCCCCGGGCTCTGGAGCCGCGGCGCCGCGGATCGTCTCCGGGCCACCGAAACATCCCATTTATCTGCCTCTGAAAAGATGGCGGGCAAGCCCAGGCAAAATACGAGCTAGGCGGCTAGCGGCGCGGCTAGGCTACTCACCCCAGACGGAAAACGTCCCGTATGAGCTTTAGAGCGGATATAGCGAAGAATTAACGCGAGAAAGGGCAAAAAACGAGAGTTTGCTTCGCGTGTGGGCGGCGGGAGCGGCGGGATCCGCGCAGGGAACGGCTCGCCTTCCGCGGCTCTTCACGCTCGCTGGCGGCGGCTACTCCGCCGTTAGCCTGTTAGCTGAGCTTTGTCTGAAGGCGCCGAGCGGCCAGCGGGCTCCGACTCAGCGACGCACTCCGCACCATCCGGCCGCCGTGGGCCGCCCTTCCCCGCCGAACCGCGCGCCACCGGCCGCCCGGGGGTGTTTACTTTGCCTTCGGGTCCTCCGGTGCGTCCAGCCGCGGCCTCCGGTCACTTTACTGCCAGCTTTTTATTAGCGAAGTAGCATAATAGATGAGTTATCAGCTGTCTCCGTGTGCGCAGGCGCACTGGCGAGCACCATCATGGATGTTGTTGTTACGGGATTGGCTACCCGCGTGGGCGAAGCGCCGCGACTGGCTGCCGGGGAGATCGAAGCTTTTGATTGGTCGTCGGGGGAGACGGACGGCTGTGATTGGGCCATTGGGAATAGGAGGACGGTTGGTTGGCGGAGACGTCAGACCGGCCGCTGCGATTGGACGGCGGAGGCTGTGCGGAGGTTGAATGGCGCCCGTCTCCGGACTACATTTCCCAGCATGCATCGCGGCGATGGTGAGGCTGCGGTGTCATTTTACCTGCTCCTTATAAAGGAACGCGGAGGTGTGTTTGTGACCACAAGCTTGGTCAAATGGAGGAAAATTCCGGACAAAATGTGACAACACACATGACAGGAGTCGATTTCTCTTAATATTATCACTATTATTATTTTTGTTATTATTATATTTATTATTATTATCATTAATGCTATTATTATTACTATCGACGTTCCGGTAAATATCGCGTAGTTTAGGACTTTAACCCTTTCCTGGCCGAGAATCGGCCGCAGCCGTCCACAGGCGCCTCCCAACTTTGTCCGGCAGAGGGCGCCAGAGGGCGGTGTGGACAGACAGAGGACACGGCCTAATTATCAGGAAGCTTTATTGTCTTATTCAGTGAACATCATCATCTTCATCTTCATCGGTCCGGTTGCTATGGGCCTGTGTGCTGGTTACATGCAGCAGAGCCGAGCAGACAGACAGACGGACGGACGGACGCGGGGGAGAAGAGGTAGACAGGCGGACAGGTAGTGAGGTAGGGGAGGACAGAGAGACAGACAGGAAGTGAGGTAGGGAAGGACAGAGACAGACAGGAAGTGAGGTAGGGAAGGACAGAGACAGACAGGAAGTGAGGTAGGGAAGGACAGACAGACAGTCAGGTAGTTAGTCAGCAGGAGCAGTCAGCAGCTCGGGGCTCGCGCCCGTTTCCACGAACAAAAATATAGTAAAAAGAGTCGCCATGGCGACGAGGAGCCCAGTGACGTCATCCAGGCTTGAGGCATAAAAATGAACGTAATAAATAAACATGTCTTTTGTCAGTAGAACTAAGACAGGACTCAAAAAGCTCTGTGAGTGTGTGTGTGTGTGTGTGTGTGTGTTTCTGGCTGTCTGCTGAACTAGAGATTCTCTGCTCTTCTGTTTTTACTCAACAATCATCAGCATCTTTGTCAATATGAGGTTCCATCAAGAGTATTGATCGACTTCAGACCGGTGTCTGTGTGTATGTGTGTGTGATTGTGTGTGTGTGTGTTATCTGAAGTGTTAAAGCTGAGCTGAAGCTACGGAGGTCCAGAGACGTCAGACCCACCTGGATCCCCCCCGCTGCCCCCCCTTACATTCTCCTGTCCAATCAAATGATCTGGCGGTTTGACTTCTCAGGTGAGACCAGGTGACTCGATGCTAGCATGTTAGCATGCAAGCACCGGGGGGTCCGGCGGGGGGGTCCTCGTGACATCCCTGACCTTGCTCCATTTCTTTGATCTGGGGGGGGCAGGTAGCTTGTGTGGTTTCAGGGAGGGGGGGGGCAGATGCAGAGAGTTTATTGGCCGTCTCCCGGAGGCTCCTCCCCCTTGGGGTCCGTGTGAGGGGGGGCGGGCTCCGCGGGCCGGGGGGAGGAGTGGGAGGACGAGGGGGGGGACAGGGAAAGAGGGGGTTCCTGTCCCCGCTCGGTCCGCGTCCCCCCGTCGCCCCCCCCCCTCGCCGCCCGCCTCCTCGCCGCCCCCTCCCCCCCCGCCACGACCCCCCGCGAACTGCAGGTGTGGCAGCGGCCCCTCCCTCCCCCTCTCCTCCGGCCCCCGCAGGTCCAGCTCCGGGGCGCCGCCGTCGCCCCCCTCCCTCCCCGCCGCCGCCCTGCGGGCCCTGCGGGGCAGCGGGCCGGCGGGGACGCCGCTGGGCAGCAGGGACTGGATCTTGGGCAGCCATCTCTTCCTCACCCGCCGGGCGTTGGTGCACATGTCTGCCGCGATCACGTTCATCTCGCTCTCCTTGAAGGCCGGGGCAAAGTTCTGACAGTACACTGGGGGGGCGAGAGGGGGCAGCCGTAAGTTTGGGAACTAATTCAAATGAACTGATGCGCCCGCGCGTGCGTGCACGTGTGTGTGTGTGTGTGTGTGTGTGTGTGTGTGTGTGTGTGTGTGTGTGTGTGTGTGTGTGTCTCCTACGTTTGACGGTGTTTAACACCCGGTTGTCCAGCGGTTTCCTGCTCGGATCATTGGTGGAGGAGCGGATCCCTGTCCCGCAGCTATTGGCCAGAGTGTTTCTATGGAAACCATAAAAACCCAATCAGTATCTATACTGAGCTTTAGATCACTCTCTCTCTCACATACACACACACACACACACACACACACACACACACAGCTGTTATGTAAAGCGGCTGAAGGAGTGGTTGACTGAGAAGCTTCTGGAATAAAAGCAGCTGACATCCGATGAGCAGCGCGTCGGTGCGTCCTGTGCCGTTTGTTGTCATTCCATCACACATCAGTCTGCTGGTGAAAGCAGCCGTCCAATCAGACATCAGATCAAGTATGACATCACGGCTCTGGGGTGGTGGGAGGGGCCAGGCTCACTGGGCATGCTCAGAAGGACCTCTCCTGAGAAACAGCCGTCTGGATCCCAGAGGAAGCCGAAGGAAGCCGAGGTTCTACCTGCGGCTGCCATCAGTGTTTCTGGGTTCTGAGAGCCCAGAGTCCTGACTCCTCATCTTCCTGGTGGAACCTTCCAGAACACTGGCTCCTCCGCCTTCTGGTGGATCGAAGGCACCGCCACAAAAACCCGGTCTTCTACTGAATGTCCGAGCCTCGTAAACATCTCCGGCCCCTTCGCTCGCAGACGATGCACTGATTTATGTAAAGGTTTTCAGATGTGACGTGGAGGCTCCTGAACCTGCGCCTCCGCCGAGGACAAAGGAGAAGAATCGCTCCTCACGTGATGACCCTTTCAGAGACCAGAAGAAGAAACCCCATCCAGCTCTGCAAACTTCACGCTGACCATCTTACTTGCAACGTTACATTCATTTAGTATTCCTGTGGAGAACCTCGGTGTCCCTGTGGAGGAAGCGTTCCTGACCATGAAGGCTAGCGTAGCATCAACGCCACCTCGGTACCCGTGTGATTTGACTCTGGCACCGATTGAAGGATTCACCTGTCAAAGAAGGTTGCCAACAGTCTTCTGAGCAGAACCTTGTGTTTGACTCCAGCACACAGGTGACAGTTCATCAGCTGACCTCGGGTCATGAAGACACCCGAACCTGCGAAGACACACACACACACACACACACAAAAACGCTTCAGTCGGGCTACCTTGCCACGAGTTCATCGGCTCTTCTGGGTCGGTTCTCGATGTCCCACCTGCGACCAGCTCCACCTTCTCGCCCGGGTCCCCCTCGGTGTAGAGCGACGGGTGGCAGCGGTACCCGATCTGGCTGATCAGACTGGCAGGAAGCGCCATGTTGTCTCGACCCACCAGCACACATGGCCGCCGCTCGTTGGCCAGCGGCAGCTGCAGCACCTCCATCTTCTCCGGGACTAATAGGACGGACAGAAGAACAGAGACCAGGTCAGCGGCCAAGAGCGGCACGTCCTGCGCCCGGCTGAACCTGGATGTCCATTCACACCTGCCGACATTTAGGTCTTGAATGAACCCGCTGACCTGCAGCCTTGGTGAGGAGGCCCGGGCAGAAGAACCCGGTCTATCTGACGGGTCTGGGATGGAGCGAACCGTGTGGATCCACTTACTGTATTGGGTACCGGGATGGCCATAGATGTGTTGGTAGAGTCCAGGATGGAGGGCGTTGCCATAGTAATCCTCCTCCATGTCCTCCTCGGTGGGGGGGTGGGCGGGAGGGGAGTCTGTGGGCAGGCTGGATCCGCCCGGGCTGGAACGTCCCCCGCTGGCCAGAAGGTAGGACGGAAGTCCCGGGACCAGAGCTCCTCCGGCGCCCAGGTAGCACAGAGCACTGCCCCTGGTGGTCTGGAGGTCTCCTGCAGCGTCCCCCCTGAAGATGGAACAGGTCAGAACTAGGTCCAGGTTGCAACTCCTTCTGGTCCTGCCCTGGCCCCAATCCTGATCCAGATGAAAGGTCCACTAACGAGGACCCCCTCCTGACTTCTCCTATGGGCTGCACAATAGCCAATCACCTGTCTCTATCTTACCCTCAGCCAATCACCTGCCTCTATCTTACCCTCAGCCAATCAGGCGCCTCCATCTAACCCTCAGCCAATCAGGCGCCTCCATCTAACCCTCAGCCAATCAGGCGCCTCCATCTAACCCTCAGCCAATCACATGCCTCCATCTAACCCTCAGCCAATCACCTGCCTCCATCTTACCCTCAGCCAATCAGGTGCCTCCTTCTAACCCTCTCCTGTGACATCCAGTAACTGTCTTTCCTCTTCCCTGCATCCATACACCTCCTCGCTGGTCTCCTGGACCTCCCCTCCTGGCAGCTCATCTCACCATCCTTCCACCCAGATCTTCTCCATCCCTCTTCTGTCCATGTCCAAACCATCTCAGTGTGACTTTATCTACAGAGCATCTAGCATGTGCCGTCTTTCTGATGGACCCATTTCTGGTCCTCCCTGATCCGCTCACTCCCAGAGGAGCCTCACATCTCCAGCTCTGCCTCCTGCCTTCTCCTCAGTGTCTCCAAACCAGACACCATGGTTGCTCTCACCTCCACCTTCTCCAGCTTTCCTTTCATTCAGATACTCTTTTATGACCATTCTCTCCACCCGCTCCAACCAGTTTCTTCACTTCTTCTCTACACCGTTGACCCTCGGTACTTAAAGTCCTCCCCCTTCTTCATCTCCCGTGGCCTCACCGTTCCACCCGGG
Source organism: Fistularia commersonii (assembly GCF_037954325.1). Classification (NCBI taxonomy): domain Eukaryota; kingdom Metazoa; phylum Chordata; class Actinopteri; order Syngnathiformes; family Fistulariidae; genus Fistularia; species Fistularia commersonii. Next base: position 255,040 of record NC_141305.1, on the reverse strand, counting down.
TTCCTCTCATTCACACATTGTCTTGTTGCGACTCACCTTCATACCCCCACCACTATGGATGTTCCTCAACCTGTTCCCCACTCTCGCAAACATCATGGTCCTTGGAGATTCCTGTCTAACCTCATCTGCCAGCCTGTCCATCACCACTGCGAACTAGAAAGGGCTCAGAGCTGATCCCTAATGGAGTCCCACCTCCACTTTGAACTTCTCTGTTACCCCTACAGCACACCGTACCACTGTCTCACAGCCAGCATACATGTCCTGCACCAGTCTAATAAACTTCTTCACAACTCCAGACGTCCTTATACAAACACAGCTCCTCACTCGGCAGCCCGTCGTATGCTTCTTCTAGGTCTACAAAGGCTGCAGCCTCCTGTGACCTCTGGACATCTCTGTCAGCACTGTCAAATACTGCATCTGTGGTACTCTTTCTAGGCTTGACACAATACTGCTGCCCTCCACCCTTGGTCTATCTCCAGCCCTCTTTCCACACCTTCACCGTTTGGCATACCAACTTTATTCCCCCGGTTGCTGTAAGTCTGGATGCCCTTGGACACCCCAACTCTGTGGAGAAACCCTGCCTGGGGTCTGGACTTGGGATGTCTGCTCCCACCAGAATGGGACCTGTAGCTCCACTCCTGGACCCGTTTTTTGACAGACCTCGGCAAACCTCTGGTTAAAACAGGATCGCTCCCCTCAGTTACTGCCGCCCAACACTTTCAACCGCAGGGCCATGATGACAGCTTTGCAAAGAAGTTTGCGAGAAGAGTTTGCAAAGAAGAAGCCGTTCTGGTCATAACGGTTCAGATCAATGTAGCAGATCAGAAGGTCCGATAGAGCCCGCCAGAACTTTCCCATGAGCCGCTACGGTCCGGTTCTTTGTTAGCACGCTAACTTGTAAGCTAACTTAGCAAAGCCTGCAGGTGTGACAGCAGATGTTCTGGTGCTGAAGCTCTTCAAGTTTCCACAAAACACCAGGAGAGAAACACCAGTCACTTATTCATGGTCTGGTCCTTATCTTGTGGTCCAGGACGTGGTGGGACTGGAGGTCTCCAAAGAACCTGCAGCCATCGGTCTGTGTGTGTGAGTGTGTGACTGTAGTGCAGTGTGGAGATGTTTGGAACCACAGAGTGTTGGAGACCATTCTCCAGCGAAGGGCCTGCCTGTGTCTGGACTGTGGGAGGAAGCCGGAGAACCCTGAGGAACCCCACGTAGACCACGTGGAGGATCCGCACGGAAACACCCCCTGTGGGGATCCAAGCGGGGACCTTCTGTGAGGAGAAGCTTCTGACCGCTGAGCCACCATGACTCATCACTTGGAGGCAGGAGGTCTGGGGTTAACGGGCTGAGCCTCGCATCACTTCCTGTGATGAGAGCGAGCCGAAGAACCCGGAGCCCCCGGAACCTTCGTTTCGGTCCGACGAAGAAGCGGCGCGTCCGTCATGGTGGGGTTCATCCCGCTCCGGTTCTCCTCTGCGGTGGGACCACAGCCGCACCGGGCGCGGTCCTGATATCTACTCTCTCCGAGACTTCGGTTCGGCTCAAATGGCACAAGTCCTCCGCTTTGGTTGGGCGGCGACCGGAGCTCGGAGCACGCGGACCTCCTTACCTGCCGTCGTCTCCTCCTCCGCCGTCCTCGGCGGGAGGCGTGTCCACACGTTCCTGCTTGATCCTGCTGACGGCCAGCAGCAGCTCCTCGGGGCTGAGGGCCGGCTGGCCGGGGCCCTCCTGCCCCTGGGGGGCGCCGTCCGACGGCTGCAGCGCCGCCGCCGCTGCCGCCGCCGCCGCCTCGAAGCCCCCGAGCTCGTCCGCCGAGGTGGTCTGCGGAGCGGGAGAACATCTCCGTCACCGTCGGGTCTCCTGGGACCACGAGACCCCGGAACAGACCCTGGAGCCGCCGGTTCTGGGGTTCCCTTTCAGGACCAACAAGGCCACTCGGGGCTCGGCCTCTACCCCCTACGGTTTGACCCCGCTTGGGTTCTACCTGAGTGGGGTTCTACCTGTGTCGGGTTCTTCCTGTGTCGGGTTCTACCTGAGTGGGGTTCTACCTGTCTCGGGTTCTACCAGTCTTGGGTTCTACCTGAGTGGGGTTCTACCTGTCTCGGGTTCTACCTGTCTTGGGTTCTACCTGTCTCGGGTTCTTCCTGTGTCGGGTTCTACCTGAGTGGGGATCTACTTGTGTCGGGTTCTACCTGAGTGGGGTTCTACCTGTCTCGGGTTCTACCTGTCTCGGGTTCTACCTGAGTGGGGTTCTACCTGTCTCGGGTTCAGATGAGTTCAGAGGAGTTCCAGATCTTTCTGATTAGTTCAGTTTCACAGGAGACGTTCTCCTGGGTTCTCCTGGGTTCTCCTGGGTTCTCCTGGGTGGAGGAGAACCCGCAGCAGCTGCCCCCACCTGGCGGGGCCGGTCCAGGGTAGGACAGTGTGAGCGGGCAGAAGAAGGGCAGGTGTTGTGGACCACGCCCCCGGCCTCACACCTGGCCTCCGTCCCTCCGCCCCACGGTTCCGGGTCCTCCTGGAGGATCTCCCCGGTCCTGGTCTACAAGGTTCCTGCGCTAGCTTAGAGAGCGGGGTCGCACCTACCTGCGAGTCGCAGCAGAGCGGCGAGGAGGAGGAGGAGGAGGACTTCATCATCATGAGCTCCATGCCTCGCTCCACGATGTTCTGGATCTGCAGGTACCCGGCGGTGTACATGAGGACCAGCTGCTCGCTGGCCGCCATGCTGAGCCGGCCCGTGTAGCAGAAGGACAGGATCTGCTGGAAGGAGGCGGGCGTGACGGAGGAGGGCAGCTCGAAGACGGCCCGGGAGGACGAGGAGGACTCGTCGGCCGAGCTGAAGAGGTCCCTGAAGTAGAGCGAGGAGGCGGCCAGGACGGCGCGGTGCGCCTTGAAGGCCTGGCCCTGGACCAGGATGGACACGTCGCAGTAGTGACCCAGCAGGCGCTGCTGGTTCAGGCTGCCCAGGACGCTGCTGCCGAAGTCCGGGATCTCCACCTGCAGCAGACCCTCAGACATGGTGCCGCCGGGGGGGTCTATGTGTCCGGGATGCCGCGGGGACCTTCTCCGAGACGGGCCGGGTCCATGCTGGGGTCAGAGGTCACGGGCGGGGGGGGCGGCTGGAGGCGGGAGGGGGGGGGAGAAGATCGGGTCAGAAGATCAGACCGGCGTCCCTCCGGAGGAGGTCCTGGACGGGACGCCGGGTCCGGGGGGGCCGAGGCAGACGGACGGACAGAGACGGGCGGATGCGAACATAGCACACACACTCACACACACACATGCACACACACACATGCACACACACACACACACAAACAGACAGACAGACACACACACACACAGACAGACTCCCTCACCTTGTCAGCAGTCCTCGTCCTCCGTGCAGCAGCAGGACAGCCAGCTGGGAGGGTTTCTTCTTCTTCTTCTTCTTCTTCTTCTTCTCCTCCTCCTCCTCCTCCTCCTCCTTCTTCTTCTTCTTCTTCTTCTTCTTCTTCTTCTTCTCTGCTCCGTCAACGCATCGTCTGGCGTGACACAGAGGGGGGGGGCAGAGACACAGCAGACAGCGAGGGGGGGGAGGGGGAGGAGTCATCTGAGGACAGCCAGGGAGCTAATGCGGCTAACTGCCCTGCAGAGGACGAGAGAGGGAGGGAGGGAGGGAGGGAGGGCGAGCATCACGCGCTTACACACACACACACACACACACACAGACTGTGTGTGTGTGTGTGTGTGTGTGTGTGTGTGTGTGTGTGGCATGACTTGGTCAAATGCGCAGCGCTGCATTGCAGTGCCGAGCTGAGTTGGCATGCTGAGGACATAGTGTGCATCCTGCGACACACACACACACACACAGACACACACACACACACACACACACACAGACACACACACACACACACACACATTTGCAGTACATCAAGGACCCTGATGAAACTCAGGACCGGACTTGCAACACATCAAACACATCTCACTGTCTCCCTAAGAGTGTGTTTTCGTCCGATCCCAAAACATGTCCCGCCGTGTGGACGGGGGCAGACGGGGGCAGATGGGGGTAGACGGGGGCAGACGGGGGCAGATGGGGGTAGACGGGGGCAGACGGGGGTAGACGGGGGCAGACGGGGGCAGACGGGGGCAGACGGCTCCACCTGTCCTTTACCATTTCCGCCTGACGTCCAGACGCGGGTCGAGGGTTAAAGGAGGACACGGGCTGAAGTGTCGAGCGTGCGTTTTCCATGTTGTGACACCGGACGCCTTGGTGTCGTCCGCCTCGTCAGCGTGAGGCCAGGTTCCACGGGAGACGTTCCTCCGGCGTCCAGAGTGGACCGCCATCAGGACCCCGATCAGGACCGCCATCAGGACCCCGATCAGGACCACCATCAGGACCGCCAACCCGGCCTTCTTGTCTTTGGCGCCAGGGGACCGGAGGAGCGGCGGGACGCTAACCTGGGCGATGTACCGTGGGATTCAATAAAGTAATCAGATTACAAGGTCACCAGACCGGATGACAGGCGGGCGGCGGCGTCGGCCCCTCCCTCCTCCGGCCTCCGAGCTCACGGTCTCAGCTCCTGCGACCGGAGCTGGCGCCTAGCACGCTAGCAGTAGCATTGTGCGGCTAGCAGGACTTCCAAGAAAGAGGGCCGGAGAGCGGAGGCTGCGGGAAACTGATTTATTTACATGGTAGTTTCACGACCGGGAGACACCCAGGATTCATCCACAAGCAGGAAGGAATTAAAGACGTCGTCCGGCAGAACCTTCCGGTCCACTTTTATTGGGACTTTTCTTTTTCATGCAAAGACACATTTCCATTCCTCAACATTAAAACCCAAATGTGGACCGATCGGAGTCCGGCGTTCGTAGCCGTGGCGACGGCGGCCGAGGGCAGTGTGTCAGCTTTGGTCCGGACGGACAGGTGACCGGGTCAAAGGTCGATGCAGGTCAGATGTCAAGGTGGTGCTGGTGGTGCCTTCAGGGCCACAGTTGGACTTCACAGTTTGTTCACGGGCAGGAAGAGAAATACAATCTGTCGGGATTCGTTGGACGACGGATTCGTTCGTAAACCATTTCTAACGACCCGAGGGGTCACGGGACGTCCCGGCTTGGTCGACCTGTTACCGTGACGACGGGAACGTTTCAGCAGGTGGCATCATGGAGACGGACGTCTTCCTGTGGAGGGTCGAAGGGGCGCCGGAGACAGATGGAGGCGGGGCATGCTTTAGCCCCGCCCCCTCCAGAGTGACATGGACCCCCCACACACACACACACAGCAGGAGGAGCTTCAGTGTAAAACAGGTTTGACCAGCAGGGGGCGCCAAAGACGCCCAGTGGACGGTCGGCGCTTCACGGCGGGTACGACAGGCTCCGCCCCCAGGGGGGAACCGGCAGGCCCGTCCGTTCGTCAGCAGGATTCGGCACAAAGTCCGGCGGCGTTCTGACCCGGAACCTCCGGGGTCCCGGGTCAGACGTGGAGCCGATGGTATCTGAGCCTCCACCTCCTGGAACGGACTTTGAAGAAGAAGAAGAGCAGCATGAGGAAGAGGCAGGAGCAGACGTAGAGGACCACACACAGACTCATGTCCACGCTGTTGAAGCCGAGACCCAGGATCCAGATGCCGCCCCCCCTGGATCCCCCGGAGGCCCCGGAGGCAGTCAGGAGACCCCCTGAACCCCTGGACCCGCCTTCCTGCTCTAACGCCTGCGGCCGGCCGGTCTGTGCGGGACCGGGACCAGGACCCGGTTCGGGACCGGCGGGCGCAGGGATTCTTGGGGGGGTCAGATTGTACAACCCTGACAGGTTCGCGGCGCCGTAATGGCGGCACAGGAAGAGCAGGACGTTCTCCTGGTTCCAGACGTGGACGCCGTTCATCTCCTCGTGGCAGGAGGGACAGAGGGAGGGGCTCGGCCACGCCGCCTTCGGGAACTGGGGGTCGTCACTCAGGGAGCCTGACACACACACACACACACACACACACACACACACGCACGCACACGCACACAGTGTTTCTGGGAGGGCTCCCTCTGCTGGACAAAGCCATCATTACACCTGACATCTGCAGCCTGTGTGTGTATGTGTGTGTGTGTGTGTGTGTGTGTGTGTGTACCTGCCAGTCTGCTGTTGACCATGTTGTGTTGTCTCCACAGCCACAGGACCTCCTCCTCAGGGCTCTGAACCTCCTTCATGCTGCTCGCCGCCGCCACCTCAAAGTGGCGGCCACATTCCTGGCATCCAAAGAAGGTCCTAATGTACCGACGCATCACCTGCAAGACGGGGGCCACCTCGGCCTCAAGGGCTACACACACACACACACACACACACACACACACAGGACAATATATTTGATATCATCACTTTTCTTGCAGTGCCAGAGATCCCTCAGCTGCTTCTGTCCCAGATTCCACGATGGATTAGAATTTATTCTTCCTCCATCCTCGTGGGGAAACTGCTTCTCTGCAATGAAGCCATCACAGATGAAGCATCCAGAAGGAAGCCGCGGAGCAGCGAGGCTGACGGACCTTCTGCACTGAACCACATAGAAAGCCTCTGCTGCTCCTCTATGTTCAAATGACATCTAGTTTTACATCTCAATCTTCACGTCATCTTTCACCTCAGCAGCAGTTTGTATCTGCATGCATGTTTTGTCTCATTGTTTAACATAATAGTGCACTTTCCTGTTTCACGTGCACTCCGCTGTTATTATTTTGATCATCTCCTGTCACAGCTGATGTAAGAAACATCTCCGTTCCTTCAGCAGGGATTGACCATAAAGCTGACTAACCAGAGTAGGAGATACCAGACACAAGGTGTGTGTGTGTGTGTGTGTGTACCAGTGTTTTGGAGCGCTGTGGGCGCGGCCTGGTGCTGGACCGTCAGAACATGGAACAGGGTCCACAGACCACAGGGGTACCCCCTGAGTCCAGGCCTGCTGCCTTGGCAACCGACCCAGCGAAGCTCCGCCCCCAGGAACACACCTGAGATCTGGACAGACGGGTGGTTCAGGTTTGGGTTCTGCGCGGGTTCTGAAGAGGAACCGCTCCGGGTCCAGGTCTCACCCTCATCCGGTTGTCCACCAGGTCCAGGACGGCCTTGTAGGGGATTTGCTGCAGCGGCAAACTGAGCAGCCAATCAGAGAGCGTCTCCATCAGCTTGACGACCGAGGATCCGCCTGGATACAGCTGACACGGAGAGGGGGGTCACAGGGGGCGGGGCCGGGGCACAGGGGGCGTGGCCAGCGAGGCGCAGGGGGCGGGGCTGTGTTACCTTGGCAACCAGCGTGACAAAGTCCTTGAAGACCTTCAGCTCCTCCCCCTCCAGCGTGTGATGGGCGGCCAGCTCCACCCTCAGCAGGTAGTGTAGAGCTGATTCCAGATCAGCCAGGTAGACCTTGGAGCTGATGGAACGGAGGTCATAGGTCAAATGTCACGGGCCGCCTCTCACACTGTCAGTTTTAGAAGCTCCTTCAAACTTCCACCTCCTTCCTGCCGAAATCCATCCGGAACGGCGATCGAGGATCGAGAAGGTCTCACCTGTCGAAGTCCCTCCGGCCCTCGAACCCTGGACTCGCCGTCGCCCCCCGCTGGAGCCGGCTGGAAGCTCCTGGGCCGGACCGCCGCCGCCGCACGCCAGGGAGCGTCTTCAGCGCCGACGACAAGAAGAAACGCTGCCTCTTCTGACTGCCAGCAGCACCACGGAGACAACACACACTCATTCTTACTGCTAACACATACACAACAAACACACATATCCTGGCGGCTGCTAGTGTGTGTGTGTGTGTGTCTTTCCTCATACAGGCAGTAGTGTGTGTGTGTGTGTATGTGTGTGTGTGTGTGTGTTTCCTCACACAGGCAGCAGTGTGTGTGTCCCGTTGGGCTGCAGCAGGTAGAGGGCTGGGGTGCCTGTAGTTCCCAGAGCATCCAGCAGGGGGCGCTCTGCGCTGAGGGCCCTCCTCACCTCCACGCCAGAGAAAGGCAGAAGGTCCAGGATCACCTGGCGACACAGGACCGTCAGAGGGTGCGAGGCTCCGCCCCCTGCCGGCCGGAGCCTCGCACCGTCGCCACGGCGACAAGAAGACAGACCATAGCGGCCTGTGGTTTGCTGAGTGAGGTCGCCTTGACCTCTGACCTCACAAACATGACCAACTGGTGCGTTCATCTGGCAGTGAGCCGCCTTACACTGCTATCGCAAGAGGTGGTTGGCATGGCGATGATCTGATTGGATTCATTGAACCCCCCCCCCCCCCAGTCCACCTACCTCTCGGCCCACGTAGGACTCTGGCTCCTCCACGATGATGGCGGTATAGTGATCTGACCTTTGACCCAGCAGAGAGAGCAGCTCCTTGGAGCTACACACACACACAGGTATATGAGTGTGTGTTGATGTCAGACAGCTGGTCTGTGAAGTTCTGGTCTGGTACCTGAGGGGGTCCAGGGGGGGGCACAGGTCTGGTCGGTTCTGTCTGGTGTGGTTCTGCAGGATGTTCACCATCAGTTGTCTCACTGCCTGGATCTCTCTGTCCCCACCTGCACCCATGCTTAGGCCATCAATCAATCAATCAATCAATCAGCCAATCAATCAACCCGTCAGGGAGCAGGGCGCCGCCTCACCTCTGTAGGTCGTCCCTTTGTCCGACTCCAGGCTGTGAGCCCTGAAGTACTGAGGACAGATGGCACACATCAGTGTGTGTGTGTGTGTGTGTTTGTGTGTGTGTATGTGTGTGTGTCCTCACATACTTTGAACGTTGGGTAAAACTTGATGTTGAATTCTTTACACACATCATGGTGTTCTTCCTGAGCACAGTCCAGGACCCCGACCCGGATCACCTGCTGCCAGTCTGGAGGGGGGGGGGGGGATCATTTATACCCTGTTGTTGTTGAAGCCTTCACACACACACACACACACACACAGCTTCACACCACGCTGAGGGAATGTGGATTCAGCCTCCATCTGTCTATCACAGTCTCCTGGGACACATTCATTGGAGACCAGCTGCTTCTCTCTCTCACACACTCACACACACACTCACACACACACACACACAAAGACTTTCTCTCCTTTTGTGTGAACCACCTGCCAGACGCAGACCCCGAGAGACCCCTCCCCCCGGGACTGACACCAGGAGACCAGGACCGGATCCAGGGCCACGTCCTGGACCAGCACCAGATGCAGAACCAAGACCAGATCCAAGTTGCGGATCCAAGTCTTTAAGTTACTGACTTCTGTCTAAAAACTCGACGATGAAAAAGTTGTTCGAGAGTCGTGATATTTCCCCCCGTTCCTGAACGCATCAAAACAATGGCTCCGGTGTGACGTCACAGCCCGGCTCAGCCAATCAGAGCGCAGCCTTGAGTCACACCGGCCCTCCATGAAGAGCGGACGGTTTCTCTGTGATTCTTCCTTCTCTCTGACGCCTCAGTTTCAGAGATAAAACGCAAATATTTCTGCCCGAACGATCCGTCGGTGTTTCCGAGTGTCTCCTCCGCTGTTTCCGGCTGTTCCCTCCGAGCTCATGAACATTCATTCATTCATTCGTTCGTTGATCTGGGATCGGGAGAACAAGCGGGACCTGCCCGACATGCAGAACTCCGATCGGAAAAGTGATGATTTTCAGCGATTCGCGAGTTCAAACACACTTGGTTTCGTTTCCCCAGCGACATAAAAACCGAGCTACGGATATTAAAGACGAGCTTCCCCAAAATAAACCGCGCCGAAGGGCGGACGGGAGGTTCCGGAGAAAGAACACGACCAGGAATCCCGTGACGGATTCGCTGAAGTTTACAAAGACATCGATAATAAATAAAACGCTCGGAGTCCGGAAGCGGTACCTGCGACATCCTGTGCCAGCGCCTTCCAGGTGCCGGAGTACTCGATGCAGTGTCCGCACCAGGACGAGAAGAACTGGACCAGCCAGGCCGACGACGAGTTGCTGACGGCGGCCTTCAGGCTACCGCTGCCCAGGATCAGCAGCGGGTCCTCCTCCGTGTACAACCGGGCTGCGCCTCCCGCGGCCCCGCGGACACAGGCGAGGAGGGCCGCCGCCGCCAGCAGGACCCGGAGCCCCCGGCCCGACATCCGGCGTCAGGGAGCCGGGCGTACCGGGCCGCGGAGCGACATGGAAGCGGCCGCTCCGGTCACCGGGACGGAGAGCGTCGGCGGAAGCGGGGAAGAGCAACGTCTCGCCGCGACGGGGTTTCCGAGAGGCGGGTTGAAGCCGTGGAAGCGACCGGTGAAGACCTGCGGCCGGAGGAGACGCGGCGCCTCTGTGATGCGTTCACGGACCCTCGGAAAGCACATACACACACATGCACACTTACACACACACACACATATACACTCACAAACACACACACACATACACTCACACACACATACACTCACACACACACACACACACACATACACTCACACACACGCATACACATACACACGCACACACATACACACGCACACACATACACACGCACACACACAGATATACTCACACACAGACACACGTACACTCACGCACAAATTCACACGCACGCGCGCACACACACACACGTACACACACTCACACACACATACACGTACACACATACCCACACACACACACACAACTCGAAGGTCTCGGGAAAATGACGAGCACACAAAGTTTAAACTGCAAAGATTTAGGAAATATACTTGTTTAAAATTAAGGTTTTACATCTGATCAATATGTCAATAAACATCTCGCAATGCATGCGTTTCGGTCTGACTTAGTTTCCCGCCACGGGAAGAATCACTTCGTGTCAAAACCCAATGAAAGCGAGTGGAAAAGTGTCCACGGAACGCTGTGGAAAAAACACGACAGAAAACAACATTCTAGGGCCGGAAAGACAGAAAGCTGGATAAAAACAAAGACAGAGCGCCCCCTGCTGGCCGCACGAGGACCCGCCGCTTCCAGACCCGCGTGCTGGAAGGGTTCGAGGCGGCCGATCGGGTCTCCGATCGATCCCATCGATCCCATCGATCACAACGATAAACGGGAGGGAAGTGATCGGCGAACGTCTTCGGGACAGAAACAAGGAAACACCGAGCACCGCCCGCGCTCGTGCTGCCGCCTTTGGTTTTCCGGTGTTTCCGCGCCCTCACTTCCGGCCTTCGCGTCCCGTCGCCATAGCAACGGAGGTTTCGGACGCCGCAGGACGCAGCGGAGGCGGGTCGGACCGGACGGGCGGAGAAGCGGCAGTCGGAGTGATTGACAGGTCAGAAACCGAAGGTTCGCTTCCGTTCGATCGATGACTCGATCGGTGATCGATCGCGCTCGCGCCCTCGTCCCGGCCCACTTCCGGTGCCTGACGGCTTGCGGCCGAGGAGACGCCGCGGCGGAAGCAGTTTGAGCTCCATTTGCCTGCAGGGTTTTAATGTCGGGCTGTGATTGGCCGAGACCCGTGACGTAGCATGACGTCACCAACCTCCGCTCAGACCTGCCGAAACAAAGACCGGCCGCTGGGGGGGGGGGGGGGGGGGACCACGGTGTGGAACCCCATTAGAACCCAGAGAAGCTCCAGGCTCGTCCCAGATCGAGGCCAAAACCCTCTCAGGTTCCTGAGCCTCAGGACCTGCTCAAGGGTTTTGCTCAGACCCCGTCTTCCGGTCCCGTTCTGGACTTCCTGGTCCCTCTGAACGCTCAGTTCAAAGGACAGGCCGGTGACATCTGACCCGAGGGACCTCCGGTTCTTCTGGTTCCACCTCGGTGGAGACGAAGACCTCAGGGAGACGTGCAGGACGGAGGAGCCGACGGGAACCGATTCAGGTGGAGTCCGACGTCTCCAGGCGGACCGAGGACCCTGGCCAGTTCCTGAGAGACTTCCAGACCGGATCTGCAGCGCCGCTCCTCGGCCCCGGGGGCCCCATCGGGTTAGAACATCAGAGGAGGTCCGGAACCTTCTATATCTCCCGGAGGAGGTCCTCTGCAGGACCTCGACGGTTCCAGAAAGGCCCGAGAGGGACGAGCCCAGGGACGTTCCTCCAAGAAACGAGGCCGCACAGGTGAAGGTGGTCCGAACCTGCGGACGGACCATTGAGTCCTGCTCGGGACCCCAGAAGGTCCCGTCACCTTGGGGTCCGAGCAGAACGTCTCACGCCTGCAGGTCCACTCTCGAAGGCGGAGGGAAGCGTCCCAGAAGAACCCCGGGGTCGTGTCAGATCCACCAAGCAGAAACCTGTCCTATGTCTTCTGTCCCGCAGACCCTGGTCCTCCTCCTCGCCATGGTGTCTCCCAGAGTGGGCGTGGTCAGAGACTCCATGCTGACCAATCCCCTGCTCATAAAGGTGAGGTCGTCATGGTAACCAGACCGGGTTTCTCGGGTTCAAAGCGGTTCTGGTTGGAGATGCTGATCATCTAGGAGGACAAGTTCACCTGCCCTCTGACCTGAGCTGATGGTGAAGGTGGTCATGATGATGGAGATGGTGATGATGGAGATGATGTTGATGATGATGGAGATGATGATGATGATGATGATGATGATGATGGAGATGATGTTGATGATGATGGAGATGATGATGATGATGATGGAGATGATGATGGAGATGGAGATGATGATGATGATGATGATGATGTTCCCCCAGCCCCCCCTGGGTCGGACCCAGTCCAGCGGTCTGAACGTTCCTGGTCCAGAATTCACCTTCGGGATCCCCAGCGGATCACTGAGAGGAGGGGGTGTGGCCGAGGGTGAGACGTCGCCATGGAAACCACTCCTTGTGGCTGTGGGAGTGTGTATTAGGGAGTGTTTGCATGTGCGTGTAAATCTTTGTGTGTGTAAGGATGAGTGGTCATGTGTGTGAGTGTGTGTGAGTGAGTGTGTGTGTGTGTGTGTGTTTGTGTGTGTGTGTGTGTGAAAGAGAGGCTCAGCAGCGGTCAGCTGTCAGTGTGTGTTAGTGTGATGGAAACATTCCTCCAGGCAACAATCACTGCTGTCACTCAAAGAACCCTTGTTAGAACACACACACTCACACACCCACACACTCACTCGCTCACACACACACACACACACACACACACACACAGACAGACAGACAGACACACACACACACACACACACACACACACACTGCCTGGTGATAGCAGAGGAAAGTTCCTGCAGGACCTGGATGTCCGTCCAGAGTGCTGTGGAAGCTTGCAGAGGTCCTGCAGAGGTCCTGCAGAGGTCCTGTGAAGGTCCTCCAGAGGTCCTGCAGAGCTTCTAGAAGGAGGGGTTCCTCTGATATTGTCGTGCTCCCCAGTTCTGTCCAACTGGAGGGTCCAGTCCAGGCAGGGGGGCTCGGCCTCTCATCGCCGCCTGGTCCCGGACTTCGTGTCCCTAAACCGGGACGCGGTCCGGTCAGGCCTGGTGACGGCCAGGGAGCTGAGCCAGTTCAGGGCGCAGAGGGGCGGGGCCAAGCAGGGCCCCGCCCCCGGCGCCCGCGAAGAAAGGGCCTCGCGCCGCCCCGCCGTGCCCGACATCGCCTTCGGAGTCACCACCAGGTGAGGAGCTGTCACCCGTCACCATGGTTACCATGACGTCCCCTGACCCCTGACCCCCCCCAGACCGCCGTCCCCTCTGGCCAACCTGCTGGCGCACCAATATGGCCGCCGATGGCTGGACGAGCAGCTGCGGCGGAGCGGCGCCCTCAAGCAGCAGCAGAGGGTGAGTCCCCGCTCCCCGTCTCCATGGCGACGCCCCCCCCCCCCCAGGGTTCCCCCCCGCCCATGGAGAACGTTCTGTGTGCAGATGAAGGTCAGCAGGATCAGCGAGACCAGAACCAGCTTGCTGAGGAGGACCAAGGTTCTACCACACATAGAGAGCCCTCAGAGGACCTCCCGCTTCTCACAGGTGACACACACACAGACACACACACACACAGACACACACACACACACACACACACACGCATAGATTAGCTGTCTTCTGATTGGCCGCTGGTGGGTGTGCTCCCCAGGTGGCCCCGTCCCTGGACACCTTCCGGGACCAAGAGAGTCGGGTCCGGGCCTTCAGGGCCCGCTGGGCCGTCCAGGCGCTGCTGCCCCCTGCTGGACGGGGGCGGAGCCACATGTGAGCCAATAAAAGTGCAGAAACGAGTTTGGGTCTTTGTTGTTATCAGGGGACCAATCAGGTCACGGCGGGGGCGGGGCTTCCACAGGAGGCCTTGTTGGTCCAAATATGGTGATGGAACCGCAGGCGACTTGAATCGCCATCGTGATCTGACGGGGGGTTCTTCACACAACATGGAGTCATCGCCATGGAAACGGTCCAAGCCTGTCAGGACCGGACCAATCCAGAACCACAGGATGTTCTTCAGGAACCTTGGAGAACCCACACAGGTTCCTTTGCTACAAGGTTCTGGGAGCATCCTACAGACAGACTGACAAGTGTGTGTGTGTGTGTGTGTGTGTGTGTGTGTGTGTGTGTGTGTGTGTGTGTGTGTGAGTGCACCCGATTGATTATTGATCTACAATAAGGTCAGGTGACAAACCAGCCAATGATTAGAGGAAACAAGACGAGAGAAAAGACAGGAAGAGTAACAAAGATACAAGCAGGCAGGAGACACACACACACAGACACACAGACACTCACACACAGACACACACACACTCACACACAGACACACACACACACTCACACCCACCGCGCTCACACACCTGGAGGAGGAGGAGTTCTCCAGTGTGAGCTGGCGCGCCAGCCGCCGATCGATCACTTCCCGGGATCGATCCCCGCCGCCGGCTCCTCCGGTCCCGGCGGGTCTCCGGACCCTGGCAGGCCATGACGTCACGGGGATGTCGCTCTGACGTCACGGGGATGGACCTCCGCTCCAGCTTCTGCATCGACTCCCTGCTCGCCCTGCGCGCGCCCCCCGCGCCCCCGCCGCGGCCCGCCGCCGCCTCCTTCCTCATCCGGGACATCCTGGCGGCTCCGGGTCCGGGTCCTGCTCCGGGTCCTGGTCCTGCCCCGGGTCCTGCTCCGGGTCCGGGTCCTGCTCCGAGTCCAGGTCCTGCTCCGGCCGCGGAGCCGCGGCGGTCCGAGGAGGAGCGGGAGGACGGGGCGTCCGCAGGTGAGAGCGTCCGCTTCGGTCCGGGAGGGAATCGATCTTATCACCTGATTGGAAAAGTTTCAGTTATTGATCCAAGAGAATGCAGTGATCGATTGATAGGTTTTATGTCCGCAAGCGGCTGAAAACAATGAGGGAAAAGAGACAAAGTGGATTTTTCTCCGTCCGTCAGTCCTGGTTCCGGTCCCGGTCATTGAGGTCCCGATTGATCCCTGAAGGTGAGCCGCCCATCGATTAGTGATCAGAAAACATTACGATCCACTTCGATCAGTTTGGTTTTGGGTTTCTGGATTCTCTGAAGTTCAAGATCAGGTTCAGATCAGGCGACCTTTGACCCTGATCCGGATCGGGCCCCGGACCGGGGTCGGGATCAGACGGAACCGGGGTCGTACCGGATTAGGATTAGTTTAGAACGGGAGTAGACCGGGACCGGGAACGGATATGACCGGATCCGACCCGGATCGGTCGGACCGGTAGAGTAGACCGGGACCGGGGCGGAGTCCGGGATCGGACCCGGCCGGATCAGGAACGGGTTCTGAGCGGCGTGCTGTCCCCCCAGCGGAGGGCGGAGCCTGCGAGGCCCCGCCCCCCCCGAAGAAGGCCCGCAAGGCTCGGACGGCGTTCAGCGAGCAGCAGCTGTCCAGGCTGGAGAGGAGCTTCAGCAGGCAGAAGTACCTGAGCGTCCAGGAGCGCCTGGAGCTGGCCCACGCCCTGAGGCTCAGCGACGCACAGGTCAAGACCTGGTACCAGAACCGCAGGTGGGCCCGGGGGGGGTTCTCACATCTTTTGGGTCCAGGGACCTCCTGCAGGGGAGGACCTGCTCCGGGGAGCTTCATGATCCTCAGCAACGATCGATCCATCATCTTCACCTCCATTTGTCTGCATGAAAACCTTAGCAGGTATCACACATCATCTTCTCCCCCTGCGGTGGTCCTCCTGAAGACCCCAGGAACCCTCCATAGCATCCCTAGAGCTCAAACATCTCCACCTCCATCAGTCCTCCTGAAGACCGCAGGAACCCTCCATAGCATCCTTAGAGCTCAAACATCTCCACCTCCGCTGGTCCTCCTGAAGACCTCAGGGATGATGTTCTTTGTTCTCACCGATCATGTCATTGATCGCAGAAGCTCCGCCCCCGCGGCCCCAGATCCCATAACCAGAATTTTCACGTCCCTTTGAAAAACATGAAATTGGTTCAGAGCAAATATCAAAACAAATGTGTTTATTAATCCAGAAATAATTGATCAGAGATGAGTGATAAAAAGTCAATTAATAATCAGACCGTGTGGTAATCAATTCTCTTTGGGGTCCATCTCCAGGAGCCGGTCCAGGGGATCCATAGTCCCGACCACTTATTGATCCATGGCCCAAGGCGGGGGGGGATCAGGGGCTTCTGATTGACGATTGTTTATTGATCAGTCAAGATGTGGATCAATCTTTGCGGGATTCAATTGCAAGCTGACTGATGTTCTCTCCACGTTCCTCCAGGACCAAGTGGAAGCGCCAGTCTTCTGTGGGCCTGGAGGTCCTGGCCCAGAGCGGCAGGATGTTGGTTCCCGCCCACTTCCTGTACCAGCCGGCCCCCGGCCTCCACCTCTACCTGTGCAGAGGCTCCGCCCCCTCCGCCCGAGCCCCGCCCCCTCCGCACCTTCCCTGAGGACCGGGCGGACAGAAGACGCTTCTCCTCCGGGACGCCCTGACCTTCTGGTCCGACCCCGGGAGCAAAGACCGGACGTTTCCGGGTTCTTCTCCGGAGGAGCTCCTGCTTCCTGAAGGATCCACCAACGTGGCTCCGCTTGAGAAACCATCCATTATTGATCTGAGGGAGCCTTTGGTGGACGGAGGCGCGGCGTCCACTGGATGACGGGTCAAAAACCGATCGGACGTATTGATGATGTTTCTGACTGGGATCAATAAAAGTTGTCTGATTTTCAATGAATATCAACCGCTTTATTCCCCCCCCCCGTCCCCCCGCCCCCCCGTCCCTGAGTCCAGCCGATGTCAGGGTGGCTGGTTACTATGACAACAACCCCTGCCAACAAAGAAGTCCGTGATCCACCAGCGATCCAGTCTGTCCTTCTACTCCAGTGCAGGGTATCTGGGAGTAGGTGGCGTCCTCCGTCCTGCAGGAGGTCCACAGACGTCCGTCCTCTGTTGGGACGAGCGGCTGAAGGACGTGGAGATCATTGGAGATCATTGGAGATCATTCAGACCCCTTTTTCTGCTTCTTCAGCCTCTTCTTCCTCGCCAGGGTTCCTTCCATCCCACTGGAGAACTCCGACTGGAGCAAGTGGCGTTCCCTGCGACCTATGGACCTGAGTGCACGCACGCACGCACGCACGCACACACACACACACACACACACACACACACACACACACACACACACACACACACACACACACACACACACACACACACAAACACACACACGTGATAGGAAGCAGTAATGAGCTGGGTGTCCTGACACCGCAGGGAAACACTTAACGCAGAACCTCCCTCTACACCTGCACCACACACACACACACACACACACACACACACACACACACACAGGCGACCCCACACACCCAGAGGGTGGTGGGAAACACACACCTGTAATGAAGTCCCTGTTGACCATTGAGTGTGTGTGTGTGTGTGTGTTTGAGTTGAGACCGTTTTCTTGTCAGACCTTGTCCAGACAAGTATGCTGTGAAGAGCAGCTGCTCTGATTCACACACACACACACACACACACACACACACACACACACACACACACACACACACACACACCGTTTAGAAAGGGGGGTTCTAATGACAACTAACTTGTAACACCTGTGTGTGTGTGTTAAATTATGATGACCACCCCCCCGACACAGTCACATAATACGCTTGGACCCAAGTGTGTGTGTGTGTGTGTGTGTGTGTGTGTGTGTGTGTGTGTGTGTGTCTCCCCCTGGCCCCCCTGCACCCTCTGTAACTTCTGCTTCAGCCGCTGACAAAGTGCTGTCAGACCAGTATCTGATCACTCATTAATACCTGAGGAAGCATGGAGGCACTCACCTCTTCTGCCCCCCCGCCTGCTTCTTGGGGTCCCTCTTCCTGCTGGGGTCCCTGCTGGGGGCCCCGCGGGCGGCGGCGAGGCCTTGTGGGGCGTCCCGGAGCCCGAAGCTCTTGGCGGCGTGGCCCAGGTGCAGCGAGCGGATGTGAAAGATGTGTTTGAGGGGGGCGGGGTAGGCGGTGTACGCCCGCAGGAAGGACTGCAGCGCTGGGGAACACACAGCATCATACATCACACACACACACACACACACGTGCACGCGCACGCACGCACAAAATACTTACCTTTTTTAGCCGTTTGCACCGACTGAGCATCGCTGTGGACAAAGTTCTCAAACTCTGTCTGCAGGACGGTGGAACGTTCCATCACCTCCTGTTCCCTCGCCCGGGCAGAGCTCTGACACACACACACACACACACACACACACACACACACACACACACACACACTGTGAGATGAAAGCCCAGCAGGGACAATGTGTCTGGAAGCTTCCGAACCAGAGGCTCCGCCCCCAGAGGCGTCACCTTGCTGTGGTATTTGCCCCGCCCCTTGTATGTGTCGTCCTTCATCAGAGTGGACAGGATATCAAGGAGCTTCATCTCTGATAGGCTGGAAGAGACCAAGCCCCGCCCACAGGGTTAGATCCAGGAAGTAAACCAGGAAGTAAACCAGGAAGTGGACCACAAGATGTCCTACCTGATGTTGTGATTGGCCAGTTCGTCGATGAAGGCGGTCTCGGAGGGCGTGAGGAAGAGGAGGCTGCTGCCTCGTCCTCCGATGCGAGCCGTGCGCCCGACGCGGTGCACGTACTCGGTGGCGGCAGCAGGAGGCGTGTACTAAACACACACACACACACACACACAGATTAGCCCGGCCAGGGGGTTGGTATCCCTTCGGCATCTCGACGCCTACCTGAACAATCCAGGTGACCTGCGGCAGATCCAGACCTCGAGCCGCCACATCCTGAAAGACCACGAGCAGCAGTCAGACCTGAACCGAAGCTGGATCCACAGGACTGATCACACAGATCGATCATCCGATCGATTAACGGACAGATGGATGGATGGATGATGTCACTACTGACCGTGCAGAGAAGAACACCTGACAATGACGCCGAGAACTGGAGGAACACCTCAGAGCGCTCCTGGTGGATGGAGAACACACACCCCTGTGACTGCAGCTGACACACACACACACACACACACACACACACCCTGGTCTCACCTCTTGCTTCATGTTGCCGTGGAGACGCAGGAAGTTGATCCTGGTCTTGTAAGTGGCCGAGGGCCGGCAGAGGACGGAGGTGAGGAGATGGTGGAGGAACTCGACCACCTCGCAGCTGGACACGAAGACGACGAGCTTGTTGTCCTCGGAGAACTGAGACACAAAGGCAGAAGGTTCTCCTGACGTGGACAGAACCTCAGACAGGGTTTCTGCGGCTATCAGCTCAACTTATTTAAGGCTTCTGCACAATCGTAATGCCCGCGTCCACCTGTGGAGTTTATCCTGAATAACGTTGGCGTTCTCCGTCTGAAAGGACACCTGAGCTTCTGAGAGAGGGTGGACCTAAAGAAGCGCACGGACTGAACTCTGCGTACGACTATCAGTGAGCGTCACAAGTCGGTTTCCTTGTTGCTCCTCGTATCTGCTCCTCGTGATGATCGGAGCGCCGAGTGCACCTCCGGTTTTCTCAGAAAGTTCATTTGCGTCCTCCTGAAGGTCCGTGCGCACCTCCGTGACACGGCCCTTTGAGGGCCTCGGGGCTTTTCTTGCAGTCCGGCGTTGCGTCTTCACTGCCTCAGGACAGACAATCGGACGAAAAATCACACTTTCCCGTTTTCCGGACGCCGCCGCTCTTTGGCGTTTTGACTTTGTCAACGACGGCCAGCGACGGGTCCCGTCTGTCAATCATCTCCGACCATCTCGTTCTTCTGCTCCAAATGTGTATCCGGCCTCGGCAATAAAGCTTACATCGAGTGTATTTCAATTTTCAATCCCCTTTAGACGCTCGTTCAGAACCTCCTTCGTGCTCCGAACCGACCAGGAGGTCCTACCTGACACTTGTCCAGGATGAAGGCGGCCAGGCACACCAGGCGGACCTTGCTGGGAACCAGGACCACGAACTGGCTCAGCTCCTCAGGAACCGTGAAACTCTCCGCCGGGGCGGCGGCCTCGGGGTCAGAGGTCACCGTGTCAGCGCTGAGGTCACAGGGGGCGGATTCACACACCTGGATGCTGACCGGCTCCTTCAGACAGATGTCTGCTAACCGAGTCACACCTGAGACACAGGTGTGTGTGGGGGGGGTTAACCTCAGTGACACACACACACACACACACACACACACACACACACACACACACACACTTTACCAGAGGTGAGAGTGGCCGACAGCAGGACATTCTGTCGGCTGGATCCACTGGAGTTCAGACTGTTTAAGATGATGGTCAGGTCCTTCTCAAAACCCAGATCCAACGTCCTGTACGCACACACACACACACACACACACACACACACACAGGTCAAACTGATTAGATGAAATCATTTCTGATCAGTAGTGGTTGGTTATTGATGCTGTGTGTGTGTGTGTGTGTGTGTGTGTGTGTGTGTGTGACCTGTCGGCCTCGTCCAGCACCAGCCAGCGGGTGGCGCTGAAGGCGATGCTGAGGGTGTGTTTGATGTGATCCACCAGGCGTCCCGGGGTGGAGACCAGGATGTTGATGCCTTTCCGCAGCCTGCAGGAACAGCAGGAGGTTCTAGAGGTTGGAGGACACCTGGAGTGTTCTCCAGCTCGTCCAGGACCTACAGCGTCCCGTGAACAAGGCGGCGTCTGACCTGGCCTTCTCCGCCTTCCTCTTCTCGCCCCCCATCAGGACGCCCGGGACGATCCAGGTGAACGGCTGCCACGGGAAACACGAGGAACCCTTTCACATTTAGAGCCTGGCGATCGTGAGGAGGACGGAGGGTTGCGACGCCCCGTTACCTTGAGAAGCTTCTGGAAGGTGAGGTAGGTCTGCAGGGCGAGCTGACAACACAAGACAGAAAGTGACATCATCGGCAGGATTTCTAATCGACAACCAACAGCCGTCCAATTCAGACCCGTCTGTGTTCTCTATCAGTAATTCTGAGCAGAGCCGTCCGATGAGACGTGGAGAAGCTTTTCACAACGATCTACAGGAACCCAGGAGGAACCCGGGAGGAACCCAGGAGGAACCCAGGAGGAACCCAGGAGGAACCCGGGAGGAACCCGGGAGGAACCCGGGAGGAACCCAGGAGGAACCCAGGAGGAACCCGGGAGGAGGGAAACACTGCCTTCAGCCGAGAGGAACCCAGGCAGGCTGAGCTCGGCCAGACCTTCTGGGTCCAGCGGGCCGCCGGGCAGAACACACACACACTGACAGGGCTGGTGTGTGAAGAAGCTGAAGAAGAGTGGGGCCATGAAGACCGAGAGGACGGGTGCCGGCACGGTCCGGGTCCAAGGTCTACAGGCTGAGGTGGACCGGGGTCGGCCCGGGAAGACGGAGACGCCACACACCTCTCTGGTGGGAACCATGACGACGGCCAGCGGCCCGTCGGACCTCTGCACCTTGGGCCGGACCGCCTGGAGACTCTGGACCACCGGGACGGCGAAGGACAGCGTCTTCCCTGCACGGGAGATGGGTTGTCATGGCGACGCACGGCCACAACACAACACAACCATAAGCGACCAGATTCAGAACCAGAACCTCACCTGAACCCGTCTGAGATCGAACCACAGCGTCCCGTCCTGACAGGAGAGCTGGGATGGTCTGCTTCTGGACACTGTACACACACACACACACACACACACACACACACACACACACACAATCATGTAAACAAAGATAGAGATGTTCACAACTACACACACATCTGGGGATGCACACACACAAATATCCCTCACTGTAACACCACACAGCATTTAACAGTCTCAATAAAACAGGTGTGTGTGTGTGTGTGTGTGTGTGTGTGTGTGTGTGTGTGCATTAACCTGGTCAGGGTGGAAACGTTCAGGACCTTGCTCAGCGTCGCCACCTGGTGGACAAAAACATTTGGAGGCTTAAAGTGATGTTTCATCAATCAATAAAATCAATAAATGTTTGTGTGTATATGTGTGTGTGTGTGTGTGTGTGTGTGTTTGTGTGTGTGTGTGGGGGGGGCCTCGCTCTGGGGAGTGTGTCCAAGTTGATGTGTGTTTTGGTGAGAGGCGTCTGTGTGTGTGTGTTTCAATACCAGGTGAGGATGAAGGTGGAGGTCTGAAAAGGAATCAGAGGTGAAGATCTTCTCCTTCATCTGGAGAACATCTGGTCTGAGGAGGACAGAGGGAGAGGTTGAGGCAGGCTTGGTCGTCATGACGATGACATCACTGCGACGAGCCAATCAGAACCTGTGGATGTCAGGGATGTCCGGATTGTTTCTGAACAGCGAGGAGGTCTTGATGGAGCTCCTTCCGTCCTTCTTCTTGGGTGGCGTCTGCAGGAGCGCAGCTTCAGAGTCCTCCTGCCTCGGATGCGGGACGGACGGACGCGCGTCCCGCACCGCCTCCCGCACCGCCTCCCGCGGCCTCCTCCGCTTGGCGCTGCTGATCTCTGGGTCCCCGCCAAACCTCCTCTTCTCCGCCATGGTCTGCGGGTCCCCACACACACACACACACACACACACACACACACACACACACACACACACACACACACACACACACACACACACACACAGATCAATAGTGCTCTGATGAATCCATCAATGACGGCTCCGCCTCCCTCCTCACACTCACTCCGCTCCATCGGTTCCGGTTCTTCCTCCGGTCAGGCGACCCGCCGCCGGTGATGTTCAGGCACAGCTGCTCGTCCGCTGACGTCATCGTCCACGCGCCTGAAACACACGCATGTTCAGTCCCGGTTAAGCTCGGATGTTTCCGTTGACCGTCGTCCATCCCGGCCCGGAGGGTCCGGACCGAATGGACCGAATGGACCGAGGTGAACCGAGTTTGGTCGAATGGACCGAATGGACCGAATGGACCGAGCCAAATCTCACCTCTTCCTCCGGAAGCAGCACGCCGGCAGCCGTAACGCGAGGCTCCGGTTACTTCCGGTCGATAAACAAACGGGCTGACGGACACAAACTCACCGGAGGCTCGAGAGGTCGGCGGCACACGTGCGAAGGCTTCCTGCTACGTCACGCTGACCCCGCCTCCTGGAGGCCGGCCCCCGCGCATGCGCAGCGGTGTCCCGTGACCGCTCACCGATCCGATCGATCGCGCCGATTCCCGGGGGATCGGTGATCGATACGAGCACAGGTAATACTAACAGCGGGGGTACAAATACTACAAGAGTACTCTTAGTTCTACTCTAACTGGAAGTAGTACTAACAGTCGTAGCAGACGTCGTACTACTCATAGTTACTGTTGAGTATGCCTACTACTACGACTAGTAGGAGTAGTAGTGGTAACAAGGCATACTACTACTACCAGTAGTAGTAGTAGTGGTAACTAGGCATACTACTACCAGCAGTAGTAGTAGTAGTAGTAGTGGTAACTAGGCATACTACTACTACCAGCAGTACTAGTTGTTGTAGTAGTAGTATTGGTAGCTAGGCATACTACTACCAGCAGTAGTAGTAGTAGAAGTAGTAGTGGTAACTAGGCATACTGCTACTACCAGCAGTAGTAGCAGTAGCAGTAGTGGTAACAAGGCATACTACTACGAGCAGTAGTAGTAGTAGTGGTGGTGGTGGTAACTATGCATACTACTACCAGCAGTAGTAGTAGTAGTAGTAGTGGTGGAAACTATGCATACCACTACCAGCTGTAGTAGTAGTAGTGGTGGTGGTAACTATGCATACTACTCCCAGCAGTAATAGTAGTAGTAGTGGTAACTATGCATACTACTACTAGCAGTAGTAGTAGTAGTAACTAGGCATACTTCTACCAGCAGTGGTAGTTTTGGTAACTATGCATTATACTACCAGCAGTAGTAGTAGTAGTGGTGGTAACTAGTCATACTACTACCAGCATTAGTAGCAGTATTAGCAGGGTTGAAGGGTTACCAGGACAGGTGGACTGTGGCTTATTTAGAAAGGTGTTTCAGGCGCCCGTCACTTCCTGTTTCCTGTCCACGCTTTTCTTGTGAAGCGTCTCCCAATCACAGGGTGGCTTTGCCAGACAGCTGAGGACAGGAGGTGTGGAGGACCTGAGGACCTGAAGACAGGAGGTGTGGAGGACCTGAGGACAGATGGTCCAGGTCTCCTGGTCAGGTCAGAGCTCCTCCTGGCCGCCAGACGCCGCTGAAGCCGGAGGCGCCGCTCCTGATTGGTGGATCCGAGATGGTCAGTGCAGAGGCCGGCGAGGAGCCGGATGAAGGCCGGACGTGGTCTTCTTGGTCTCCTCCTCCTCCTCCTGCCTCTCCGTGGTCCTCCTGTGTGGATCTGATGTCCAGGTGTGTGTAGCAGGTGTGTGTGGTCTGCAGACTGTCACGGTGACGGCGTCCGTCCGTCATCCCATCAGCGGCCGTCACCTCCCATTTCCACGCCGCTCCACTTCCTGTCGCTGGCAGCGCGGCTTAAAAATAGAGCTGTCAATCAGGCGGCGGCGGGAGGGGGGGGGGGGCCCGCTGGGAGTCGGACCGTCGCCGCGGCGATTAATTATAGTCCTTTTCCAAAAATGGTCACTTTGAAACGTCGAGCGGCGGCGGAGCGGCGCTCAATCATCTACCAGGAACCCTCAGGGAGGGGCCAGTAGGCACAGGGAGACCACCGGGACCGGGACCGCCAGAACCAGACCCGCACCCAACACCCACAACAGAACCACAACCAAAGCCAGGAGAAGTCACGGGAACCTGAGAAGCTTCCGGAACAAACAAATGGTTCAGACCATCTGAAGGAGGCCGACGGTCTCGTGGGTTCTCCTCGAGGTCCCACACCTGGACCGGCCAGGACAGCGGGATCTCCTCCCGC
>NC_141305.1:222500-225000 GCF_037954325.1 Fistularia commersonii | reverse complement strand
CGAGACGCAAAGTTCACAGCCTTTTATTTCTCACCTTTTTTAAGTTTACATCGGAGTCTCCGCGGGCCGAGAGGCCCTGCAGGGTCTCTCGCCTCCGGAGGGTCGGCGGGCAGCAGCTGAGGCGGGAGACCCCGACACCACGGAGCCCGTTAGCATAGGTGCTAGCGGCGGGTCAAAGGGTAAGCCCGGGCCCTTCGGTCACATGACCTGCCGGTCAGCGTGCGGTCGGCGCGGATGAGTGACCATCGGGGATCAAAGGATATCGAGGCGGGGGCGGGGTGAACGGACCAATCGGGTGAGGGGGGAGGGGCCTCCGCCGCCACCTTCTCCGCCTCCTGCTTTGGTTCTGACGCTTCCGGTCCGATGCTACGGGCCGTTAGCCTATTAGCCCGTCTGGCTCGGGGGTCGGCGGCGCCCCTCAGTACTCGGGCGCCGTCTCGTCGTAGTCCATGATGCTCAGCTCCCGCCGCCGCCGCCGGACGGCGAAGGTCAGGTCCGGGGCCTCGGAGGGAGACGGGGCTCGACCCGGCAAACGGTCCGGCGGGCTTCCCGCCAGGAGGAGGGCCTCCTCCGCCTCCTGGCCCAGAGGGGGGCTCTCCGCCTCCAGCTCCACCTCCGACTCCTCCCCCTCCGACTCCGCCCCCTCCGGCTCCGCCTCCGAGCCCGTGGGTCTGAACAGACGGCGTGCTCGCTGCTCCAGGAAGGAGCCCACGGTGAGCGGCGAGTCCAGGGGGGAGGAGGACGCCGCCGGCTCCAGGCTTCCATTCAGCATGCTGTGGGAGGAGGGGCGGGGCCCGGGGGGGCCGGGGGCCACCGGCAGGGCGCTGCTGCCCCCGTGTGGCCTGGGACACACACACACACACACACACACACACACACACACACAAAAACACACACACACACACACACGTCAGCAGGAACAACAGGAGACCAGAGGGAAGAAGGCAGGGACTGCGGTTACCGAGTGACGTCCAGCGGGCGGCCGGCAGCGAGGCCTCGGCGCTCGCCGCCGCCGCCGGGCTCCGTGGGGACCTGGCTGTACAGCTGCAGCATCTCCGTCTGCAGCTTCTGAGTGACCAGCCTCAGAGACACGTAGCGACTCTCACAGGCGGACAACTCGGCTCTGACACACACACACACACACACACACACACACACACACACACACACACACACACACACACACACACACACACACACACACACACACACACACACACACAGGGCAGTCAGTAACACAAAGTGAGCTCTTCTTGGGACTGGGACAGGGACAGACCTGCTCTGGGTCTTGGCATCATCCAGCAGCTTCTTCTGGTCCAGCAGCAGCTGGTCCCTCAGCGCCAGCTGGCCCTCCAGGTCTGCTGCTCTCTGATTGGCTGCTTCCAGCTTCTGCCTCTGCTGCATCTCAGCCTCCTTCAGCTGGTAGAACTCCTTACCCACAATGCCCTGCAGCAGGGAGGCCTCCTGGAGGAGTTGGCAGGATCAGCCTTCACTCTGCTCGTGTGTGTGTGTGTGTGTGTGTGTGTGTGTGTGTGTGTGTGTGTGTGTGTGTGTGAATGGGGGTCCTCACCGCGGCGGCCCCCGCCCCCGCCTCCTCCAGCTGTTCCATCAGGAAGGTGTTGTTTCCCCTCAGAAGAACCAGCTGCTGGGTCAGGAAGAAGATCTGCTGCTGCAGCTGCTCGCTGCTGCTCAGCTGGAGGAACGTGAGGTGGTCAGAGATGTTTGAGGTGTTTGGCGGCGGGCGGCTGACAGCGGAGGCCTCACCTTGAGCGACAGCTGGCCCAGCTGGTGCTCCGCATTGTAGGCCTTGTTATTGGCTCTTTGGAGCTCCGCCTCCAGATCTCTGAGCCTGCTCTGACTCTCCTGCAGCTCACTCTGCGGCCAATCACAGGACAGACTATCACAACCTGTGTGTGTGTGTGTGTGTGTGTGTGTGTGTGTGTGTGTGTGTGTGTACCTCCAGCCTCTGGTTGTGCAGCAGCTGCTGCTGTTGCTGCTGCAGCAATGTCTGGATGTGTGTGTGCAGGTGTGTCGTGAGGGCGCTGGAGTCGGCCTGCAGGACGGCGTGCCGCTGCTGCTCGGCCTCCAGGCTGCTCCTCAGCGAGCGGATCTCCTCGTCCTGGACGCCCAGCTGCCCCCTCTGCAACACAGGGCGGACCGTCAGTGCCCCTCGCCGCTGCCCTCGCCTGCCCAGCGGGGCCTTCGTTACCATGGCGACGGTATGCTCCTCCAGCGCCGCGGCGTTGACGACCCTGCGCAGCAGACGGCGGTTCCTGACGGCGTGCTGCTGCCTCTTGAAGCGCTCGTACTGCAGCTGAGCGTGGAGGAGCTGCAGTTGGCTGCTCAACACCTGCACCTCCTCCACCCCTGACACACACACACACACACCAGCGTCATGATGTCCACATGCAGTGTTACCTGGGGAGGTCAGCGTGTCACACACTGAAGGAGTTTGAGGTGGCTGCAGGGGCTCAGGTGAGCTACAGATACTTCTTAGGAG
>NC_141305.1:177500-217500 GCF_037954325.1 Fistularia commersonii | reverse complement strand
TCAGGGTTTCAATGTTGCATCCAACTCAGAGGGGATATGAAAAAAACACAGAACTCGGAGAATTTTCTCTAATTTATAAAAAAAAATATCAAGACGTAACAGATCAATTCAGTGATCGGTTTCCAGTGTGAGCAGGTGTGTGTGTGTGTGTGTGTGTGTGTGTGTGCAGCTCGGGGTGGTGCAGACCGAGGGGGGGCTGGTGGAGGGCGAGAGCTACAGGATGGGTCTGCTGAGGAGGGTGGACGTGTTCAAAGGTGTGCCCTTCGCTGACGTCCCCGGACGGTGGGAGAAACCTAAACCTCATCCGGGATGGAGCGGTAGGTCAGCTGACACAGTGTGTGTGTGTGTGTGTGTGTGGGTCAGAGTCCAGGTCCTGTCTGAGGTCTAAATCAATGACACTAAAGTCATTAGTGTGTAATTATTCAGACCTGAAGGAGAGCCGGGTCCCAAGTCCAGAGAAGGTCCTGGAGAGTCTGAACGGATGGATGGATAAAGATGACCTGAAGGTGATCGATGAACTGACCCGACGCTGTTTTTTCCCAGGGGTCCTGAAGGCCACCAAGTACCGTGAGCGCTGCCTCCAGGTGACGCTGCTGCAGCACAAAACCCACGGCAGCGAGGACTGCCTGTACCTGAACCTGTTCGTCCCGCAGGGACGCTCGCGTACGTTCTCCTCGGCTGCTCCACGCGTTCTCGCCGTGACGTTCCAAGGCACTGCCTTTGAAAAGGCCGGGTGTGGTGACGCCGCCCCCGGTGACCAGGGGAGGAGGGGCTCCGACAATCGGCGGCTGACACCCCCTTGTTGTCCCCGCAGTTTCCTCCAACTTGCCGGTGATGGTCTTCCTGTTCGGCGGTGCCTTCCTGCTGGGGGCGTCCAATGACATCGCGGTGTTGGGCGAGTCGCTGTACGACGGGAAGGAGATAGCGGACAGAGGCGGCGTCATCGTGGTCACCGTCAACTACCGCGTTGGAACGCTGGGCTTCCTGAGCACTGGCGACGGACGGCTACCAGGTCGGGCCACCTCCATGCTCCTTCATGCTCCTCCATGCTCCTCCATGCTCCTCCATGCTCCTTCATGCTCCTCCATGCTCCTCCATGCTCCTTCATGCTCCTTCATGCTCCTTCATGCTCCTCCATGCTCCTTCATGCTCCTTCATGCTCCTTCATGCTCCTCCATGCTCCTTCATGCTCCTCCAAGCTCTGCCATGCTCCTCACGCTTTGGGCTTCTGTGTGAAAGGCAGGCGGCAGAAAGGGAACCTCGGAGACAAGATGTCACCGATGTCATCCTTCAAGATCTCCACTGTTAGCAGACAGCTAGCGTAGCATAGAATGGATCATTGCTTTCATGGTCCCACAGTGAGAAAGTGCACAGTGCAAGAAAAGTTATCAAAACTAGAAAACTAAGAATACACAGTAAACAGCGTTAACAGGACGGGCAGGTAAACGATGTGAGAACGTGTGCCAAGGTTGCATCTCACGAACAGCGGCGATCCGTGCGGCGGTCACACCCATGTGACCCGCTGAGCGGGAAACTCCATGAATGAATGAATGAATGAATGAATGAATGAACGGAGCGTCTGGAGAGCAGGGCGGCTGATAAATAGTGCGTTGGCCGCTGGCGGGAAGGATGTGTGCTTCACACGCCTGGGTTGAAGAGGCGGGTAGCGGCGTTCATCAGGGTTGATAGTTTAACCGCCGCCATCCTCTCCCCCGCCGCCCGCTGGCCGAGCGGCGAGCCTCGGAGGGAGTTGCACCTCCTTGATGTTTGTTAGCCGTGGGTTCCCAGGCAGCTGGCGCTCAGCTGATAAGAGGCCGAGGGTCAAGCCGGGACGCGTCATCAGCCGCTCACACCTGCACAGCACCTGCGCAGCACCTGCACAGCATCTGCACAGCACCCACGCCCTGGACGGCAGCGGCCAGAGGGGCCACACAACATTCTCTAGAGACCCGAGGGTTCTGGAGAATCTTCTCCGTCCGAAGAACTGCCGGATGCAAATACTGGAACTGGCTGAATAATGTGAACTTCAGTCACCGGGTGACCGGCTCACACATGACCTTTGACCCCAGGGAACTACGGGCTGTGGGACCAGCACGCCGCCATCTCCTGGGTCCGCAGGAACATCCGGGCCTTCGGGGGGAACCCCGACAACATCACCATCTTCGGACAATCGGCCGGGAGCGCCAGTGTCAACTTTCAGGTCAGAGGTCAACTGTCCTGTCTGGACCGGGGTACTTAGGGGTCATCAGAGGTGATCAGGGGTCATTAGTGGTGATCAGAGGTGATCAGGGGTCATTAGTGGTGATCAGAGGTGATCAGGGGTCATTAGTGGTGATCAGGGGTCAGGGTTCAATCCTGGTCACATGATTTCAGCTCTTGAGATCAACACCTGACCTTCTCATCGAGGTAAGAAGCTGCTTGTACTGATAACACAAGGAGATGGATGGAGACAGTGATGTGTGGATGCAGCCCTGACCCCCCCCCCCCCCCCCCCCCCCCCCCCGTACCCCCAGATCCTGTCCCCCCACAGCCGAGGCCTGTTCCGCCGGGCGGTGTCCCAGGGGGGCGTGGCCCTGAGCCCCTGGGCCCTGCAGAGGAACCCCCTGGCTCTCACCAAGAAGGTGCGTGATGTTTGTTCTGGGGTCGGTGATCCAGAGGGTCCGCGGGCAGGAGGGGCCTCGGTAACGCCGGCCGCTGCCCTCAGGTCGCCAGGAAGGCCGGCTGCGCCAAAACCAACGAAGAAGACATGCTGACGTGCCTGAGGATGAGCGACCCGGTGGGCCTGACCATGGCGGGGAAGGTGGACTTCCTGCAGCTTCTGGGAGGTAACTTCCTGCGACGCCCCGGCGCCGCTTCCGCGTTCTCCCCCCGGATCTTTTGGAGGACGCTCCGGGTCCGACCTTCTTCGCCGCGGGCCGGTCCCGGTGTCGGCTCCGCCCCCTCCGGCGGCGCAGGGGAGAGCCTTGGGGCGGCGCGTGGGGCTGCGAGGGTTAACGCGGTGGCGTGCGGTCCCAGGCGTGGTGGTGGACCTGCTGGAGCTGGCGCCCGTGGTCGATGGAGACTTCCTGCCCGAGGAGCCCAGCCGGCTGTTCCACAACGCCGCCCACTTTGACTACATGGCCGGGATCAACGACATGGACGGGCACATCTTCGCCGGCGTGGACGTTCCCTCTATCAATCGCAGGAAGGTGGACACCACCGTGTGAGTAGCCCCTCCCCCCCCGCCTTCCGCCGCCACCATGATGCTGGGTGTGGTCGCCGTGGTGACGCACGGCTGTCCCGCCCGCTCAGAGAGCAGGTGCGGGGTCTGCTGTCGGGCCTGATGAAGGAGAAAGGGACCGCCGCCGTCTCCTCGGCGTACAGCCTCTACTCCGCCCCCTGGGGGTCGGTGCCGGACCCCGCCGCCGTGAAGAAGACGGTGGCCGACATCGAGACGGACTTCCTGTTCTTGGTGCCCACGCAGATCGCCCTCCGGCTCCACGCCGACCGCGCCAGGTCAGTCCCGCCCCAAACCCCCGCGGGGACGAGAGGTCCGGATCCAAGATGGAGGAGCTTCTGAAGGAGGTTTCACACGAAGGGAGATGAAGTCAAGTTTACAGAAGCAGTGGGAGCCCGTTAGCATGTCATGCTAGCAGTTGTTAGAATCGCAAGCGCCTCGTTTTGTGACGCCGTCAGCGATCTGCCGCCGGCCGGGCGGAGCCAACAATACTGAGGCGCTAACAGGTTTGCTAAGGTTTGCTAGCGGGACTTAAAACCATGTCCACAGTTTGTCCCAGAGCGGCGCCAGGACTTTCTCCTTCCTGTTCAACATGAAGACCAGGATCCCGGGGTTCCCCAGATGGGTCGGGGCGGAGCACGCCGAAGACCTGCAGTACCTGTTCGGGAAGCCGTTCTCCACCCCCCTGGCCTACCTGCCCCGACACCGAACCCTGGCCGGCTACATGATCGCCTACTGGACCAACTTCGCCAAGACCGGGTACGTCCGGGTCGGGAACGGGTCCGGTCCGGTCGGGTCCGATCCGGGCTCATCTTGTCCGATCCGGTCCCGTCTCCCTCCCCAGCGATCCCAGTATCGGAGACCACAAGGTCCCGGTGGTCTGGCCCGCCTTCACCAAAGACCGTCGGGCCTTCATACAGATCAACAACAAGATGGGCAAGTCCTCCATCAGGTGAGGGTCTCCGTGTCCACAGGTGAGGACGGATCCAACCAGAACCTTGAACCCAACAAGACGCCGACCGGGTCCGTGAGGAGACGAGTTCTCCGTGACCGGGCGACGGTCCAACACCTGCGTCAGCATCTCGACCAGGTGCAGGTTGAACCAGGTCCTCAGATACAGGTCGCATCCACTGCAGGCCATGGGATCTGCTGTCCAAATGGAGACATTCAAAACTGGCAGAAGGTGTTAGAAGGTGTTAGAAGGAGGTAGAAGGAGGTAGGAGGTGGTAGGAGGTGGTAGGAGGTGGTAGAAGGTGGTGGGAGGAGGTAGAAGGTGTTAGAAGTTGGTAGAAGGTGTTAGAAGGAGGTAGGAGGTGGTAGGAGGTGGTAGGAGGTGGTGGGAGGAGGTAGAAGGTGTTAGAAGTTGGTAGAAGGTGTTAGAAGGAGGTAGGAGGTGGTAGGAGGTGGTAGGAGGTGATGGGAGGAGGTAGAAGGTGTTAGAAGTTGGTAGAAGGTGTTGGAAGGAGGTAGGAGGTGGTAGGAGGTGGTAGGAGGTGGTGGGAGGAGGTAGAAGGTGTTAGAAGTTGGTAGAAGGTGTTAGAAGGAGGTAGGAGGTGGTAGGAGGTGGTAGGAGGTGGTGGGAGGAGGTAGAAGGTGTTAGAAGTTGGTAGAAGGTGTTGGAAGGAGGTAGGAGGTGGTAGGAGGTGGTAGAAGGTGGTAGAAGGTGTTAGAAGGAGGTAGAAGGAGGTAGAAGGTGTTAGAAGGAGGTAGAAGGAGGTAGAAGGTGTTAGGAGGTGGTAGGAGGTGGTAGAACATCCCATAGTTGTTCTGACTCACGTGTCTTTGCTTTCAGCTACGACCTGAGACAGGACTACGTCTCCTACTGGACCGACACCTACAGCCAGCTGCCCTCCAACAACTCCACCTCCACCCCCTGACCCCATGACCCCATCCCTGACCCCGCCCCCTGACCTCTGACCCACCGGTAGAAGGGGTCAGAGAAATGAGATGAGATGAGATGAGAACAACTTTATTAATCCCGAAGGAAATTGTTGTGCCAGAGTTTCAAGCAAAAACACAACAGTAATAGACGACAGTAGGAAGGAGGAAGAATAAGAAATACAATGAAATATGAATCGTTTAACTGTTAGCAGTAACTACAAAGATTGAAGATTCCCTGCGTTAAATGAGTTAATTCACAAATCTAAATAGCCTGTTTGGCCGGGGAAACACAAAAAAACACAGGAAGAAAAAACAGGCGGCCACTTAAAAACTAAAACTAAAATCCTTTAAACACTAATATGCATTTTTCCAAAATAAAATGAGTTCGTCCTGCCTTCTGCTTCCGAAGTCCATTTCTTGTGGCGGCTTCTTCGTCCGTTTCCTGCAGACAAACTGAGACCTTTGGTTCTCCGTTCATCCGTCCTGAATGTGCAGCGGCAGGTGGACAGAAGAAACCCAGCCTTTCCTCCAGACCAGAGAAACCAGAGAAAAAAGAGAAACCAGAGAAAAAAGAGAAACCAGAGAAAAAAGAGAAACCAGAGAAAAGCTTCCCGACCTTCTTCTTCTCTTCTTCTCTTCTTCTCGGAGCCGCTCGGACGTCCATCGGCTTCCAGAAGGCCTTGCAGCCTCGGAGTGGGGGGGGGGGGTGACACGCTGACGCTCACACGGCTGCTTCGTGCAAGACAACTCACTTCGTGCACGACAACTCACCTTCCCCTCCATTCCAGCTGCAGAGGAAAGCGGGACTCGTCGCGCCTCTCACGCACGTCCCCCCTAAAACACACCGAACATTCGTGACGCGCCACGGAAGACACACAGAGCGCGGGAGTCTGTGCGTGGATCTTGGATCTCCGCGTCCTCGCTACTCACACGCACGCACACGCGCCCAGAGGAAACGCATTTATTTTCCGCGCCCGCGATGAGCTCGAGCGTCCGGCAGGGGCGCACGCGGGCAGGAGCGTGCGCAGCACACGACGAAGAGGAAGCGCTTCAGTATCCGCTCCCGTCCGCTCCCGTCCGGTCACCATGTCGGTCCCGGTCCCGGTCCCGGTCCCGGTCCCGGAGGTGTTCGTGGACCTGCTGTCCCAGCCGTGCCGGGCGGTGCTGCTGCTGCTGAGCGGCGCCGGGATCCCGCACCGCGTCCGCACCCTGGCCCTGAGGAAAGGTGAGGCCGCCGACCCGCTGCGGGACCTTGGACCCAGATCCGCTGGGGGACCTCTGGGTCCAGACCCGGTGCGGGACCATGGACCCAGATCCGCTGGGGGACCTCTGGGTCCAGACCCGGTGCGGGGACGCGACTTCCCGTGGAAAGTCGTCCCGCACCAAGGAGCTCGTTGTGCCCTGCAGGAGAGCACCGGACCGAGGAGTTCTCCAGGCTCAACCCCATGCAGAAGGTCCCGGTGCTGGTGGACCAGGGCTTCGTGCTCACCGAGAGGTGCGCGTACACGCACGCAGCGTGTTTGTACTGGTGTGGCTGTCAAGGCTTCATGTTTAATCGTGCTTTTAATGCGTTCATTTCTGGATTTGATGGTTTACTTAGTAAAACTCATCAGGTGTGTGTGTGTGTGTGTGTGTGTGTGTGTGTGTGTGTGTGTGTGTGTGTGTGTCAGTGACGCTATTCTCAAGTACCTTGTCACAAAGTACAACGTGCCAGATCACTGGTATCCACGGCAACCGGAGAGCCGGGCCCGAGTGGACGAGTACACGGCGTGGCATCACAGCAACATCCGGCCCCACGCCGCCAAGGTCTTCATCCTGGAGGTGAGCCGCCGCCGCCGTGCACCCGCCGTGCACCCGCCGCGCACCCGCCGCGCACCCGGCCGTCCCCTGATCGACCCCCCGCCCGTCTCCAGGTCCTCCTGCCGTCCGCCTCGGGCTCGGACGTGGACGAGGAGCGGCTGAGCGCCGCTTTGTCCCAGCTGGACGCCACGCTGGACAAGCTGGAGTCCATGTTCCTGCGCAGGCGAGCCTTCCTGTGCGGCGATGACATCACCGTGGCCGACCTGCTCGCCGTCTGCGAGCTCATGCAGGTCAGAGGTCGAGACCGCAGGCCTTGGCGCCGCGAGGCCGCGGTCTGAGGCGCGTCTGTGTGCAGCCCTTAGGCGGCGGGCGGGACGTCCTGCGGGACCGGCCTCTGCTGCGGCGCTGGAGGACCCGGGTCCAGGCGGCGCTGGGAGACGCCTTCCATCAGGTCCACCGGGTCCTGTACGCCATCAGGGACCGCCGCCGCGCCAAGCTGTGACGGTCGCCGGGGTAACGGACCCCCGACCGAGCGCTGCCTCGCGGGGAGGGAGGGGCGGAGCCTTCGGCCTTTCGGCGCCCGCCGATTAAAAGCATCAGGTTGACCAAGTGATCGTCTTTCCCCGTTATTGATCGGCGAGGCCGTCCCAGACGGACCGATCAGAAGCCGCTTCAAGTCCATATTAAAAAACTTTATTCGTCGGCGGGGGCGACGGTGCCTTTTATTAGGAAAGGTCTCAGACGGAGACCCGAAGTAACAAAAAGTACAAAAGGTTATTTCAGCAGTTCAAGTCTTTCAGGTGTCAGTGAGCAGCGATTGGTCTAGAGGACAGGGGGCGGGGCCTGCTTGGCCGGACGCCCGGCGGCGTCTCCGTCGTCCCGTGGACGCTTCCTGCCCGACGGCGCCGGCTCAGCCTCCTGCGGGAAGGGGCGGAGTCAGGCTGCGGAACGCTCCTCTTACATCATCGACGGACAGCAAATAAAAGCAGGTGTGGTTACCGTGACGACGGCGGCCCCAGCTCCAGAACCTTCTCCGGCAGCTGCACCGTCAGCAGGGGACGACATGAGTCTGTGGGCCGTCTCCAACATGACCGGGTCCTGGACACACACACACACACGATGATTGCCAGGGTCATGATGTCACAGTGACATCACAGTGACATCACAGTGACTGACAGCAGGTCACCTGGAGCCAGACGTGCTGCAGGGCCTCCTCGATGCTCATCCTCTTACTGGGATCCACAACCAGCAGCTTCCGGACCACGTCCTTTGCTGACACACACACACACACACACACACACATTATTCAATGGGGGGGTCACAGACATGTGTGTGTGTGTGTGTGTTGTGTCTCACCGTGGGAGGAGACGTGGCTCCACTTGGACGGCACCATGGTGAACTCCCCTCTGATGATCTGCTCTGTGATGGACTGGCGGCCGAAGTTCTCGTGGAAGGGGGGGTAGCCCCCCAGGCTGGAAGACCGGAGGACACGTGACCCCCCCCGCCCCCCCGAGTGGGGCTTCGGGGGGGAGGGGGGGGGGAGCCTACCAGACGAACAGCAGCACGCCGAGGCTCCAGGCGTCCACGGCCTGGTTGTAGCCCGTGGTGGTGGCGTGGGTGAAGACCTCGGGGGCCAGGTAGGACGGGGTCCCACACAGGGTCCTCATCAGGACCCCCTCCTCCAGGATCCTAGACTGGTTGAAGTCTGTCACCTGCACCGCACACACACTTCAAACATGTCCTCCCTAAGACCTGGCCGTGAGGGCGTCCCTCAGGGCTTCTTCTGAGGTAGTCTCAGATCTTCTGGGGGGTCATTATGGACTCCAGGCGTGAAGAGAAAAGTTACCTTGATGAGACAAACGTCCTCCTGCGAGGACAGAAGGACGTTCTCTGGCTTCAGGTCTCTGTGGATGATGCCTTTACTGTGGAGATACTGAGCGTGCGCGCGCACACACACACACACACACACACACACACACACACACACACACACACACACACACACACACACACACACACACACACAGAGTGACTCCTCGTCCTCTGGAGTGGTTTCCGTGGCGACAGGATGAGGACTCACCTGGACGGCTCTGAGCATCTGGTAGAAGTAGAGCTTGGCCACGGGTTCTCCGAGCCGCTGCTGGTTCTTCACCCGCTGGAAGAGTTCTCCGCCCTCCATCCTGCCAGAGACCCCGCCCAGACGCTTAGCCCCGCCCCCGCCTGACCGGCGAGGGGCGGGGACAAATACGGAGCGTTACCATGGCGACGGGGGGGACACTCACAGCTCCAGGACGATGAAGTAACTGTCTTCTGTCTGGTAGAAGTCCTCCGTCCTGATCAGACAGGGCTGGGGGGGACGAGGGGGCGGAGTCGGGGTTAATGACATCATCCCGCGCCCCGATTCGTGAGGCCGGTCGGTCCACTCACGTGGTCGATCCGCCGCAGGATCTCGATCTCCGTTTGAGCGTTGCGTGTCGCCGTCTGGAATAAATAAATCATTCATCCTTCATCAATCATCTTTGGGTTCCAGGACGAGCAGCCGGGACACCAAAGCAGGAGGCGGGAATCCAACCGGGAATGTTCGTTTCCAAGGACGACGCCTCGACCTCTTGGAGGTGCAGATGGGGGCGGACCTTCAGGGCCTCGCGGTCACATGGGCGGAGGCCATGTTTGTAGGCCGAGCGGACGACACTCACCCCTTCGGACTTGAAGTTCTTCTTGTCGATTATCTTCACAGCAAACTTCCTACAGGTGGATCTCTCGAAGCCCAGCTTCACCTCTCCACACACCCCTCTGGAACACACACACACACACACACACACACACACACACACACACACACACACACACACACACACACACACACACACACACATCAGCCAGGTAACGGGGGCAGGAAGTGACATCACAGAGGCCGGCGGTCACTCACACTCCGATCCGCCGAGTCAGCAGGTATTTTTCGCGAAGCTCCTGAGGGAGGCTGGACTGGCTGTCCGAGATCAGGTCGATGAAGACGAAGACTGCGGACAGAGAGCCTGGTCATGTGACAGGCCGAACATCTGGACTCCTCGGCGAGACCTCGTACATTCATAATAGTAACAACAATACGTAAATCCCAGAGGTCCTCCTGTCACAGCAGAAGATGGAGGTTCATTCATTGTGATCCTCTTGTTCTGGCCGTCACTGGAGGAGCGGGACGCGTCCTCCACCTTCACGCTGGCGTCCCTGACGGGTGTGGAGGACCCCCGTCAGAGGGCAGCTCAAAGGTTTCCAGGACAGTCCGCCCCCCCTCCTC
This sequence comes from Fistularia commersonii, assembly GCF_037954325.1. Classification (NCBI taxonomy): domain Eukaryota; kingdom Metazoa; phylum Chordata; class Actinopteri; order Syngnathiformes; family Fistulariidae; genus Fistularia; species Fistularia commersonii. The sequence continues at coordinate 207,307 of NC_141305.1, read as the reverse complement.
GCCGTCCGGCGCCGCAAACCCGCTCGGTCTTCTCCCGGGTTCTCCGGGATGCATGAGGAACCGCGTGAGGAACCGCGTGAGGAACCGCGTGAGGAACCACGCGGTGCCGCGCCCGTCTCGTGCGCTCTGACCTTTGTTGTGTTGCTGCGCCAGCGCCAGCACGGCGTTGTTGACCAGCGGGAGCTTCTTCTGCTTCCCGATGAGGATCCCGTCAACGAAGGTCCCGTTGTTGCTCAAGTCCTCGACGAAGACCTCGCTGCCCTCCTGCGGTGGAGACAGGAAACGGACGGTCGGCGGACAGGAAGCGGGAGACGGGAAGCAGTGGAAGAAGGTTCTCACTCTGCTGATCCTGAAGTGTTTCTTGCTGTAAATCATGAACTTCTTGGACTTCGGATGAGCAGGATCAGCCAGGACGTACTGACACTTTGGGTCCCGTCCAAACAGGTACGAGTCCTCCACACAGTCTGCGACACACACACACACATTTCTGTGAGTCCGTTCGGTCCGGAACTCGCGCACGCCGAGGACTCGGCCCCCTCACCGTGGGCCCTGAAGGCCGCCGCCATGGGCAGCAGGCGTCCCCAGGGCCGGGGCTCCTCGGGCTCCTCGGCCTCCTCGGGGACGGACGGCAGGGTGACGGGCAGCGTGTCCACGCTGCTCAGCGTCCCAGAGCCGCTGGACGACTGGCTGGCCGGACCGCTGGACGAACTGGAGCTGGACTTGGACTGCGACTGGGATTGGGACCGGACCTGGGACGGGGACTGGGTGGACTGGGTCTGGGAGGTGGACGGGACCTGCCCCCCCTCACTCGGACTCTCCTCATTCATCTTCTGCGGGACAGAAAGATCGGAGATGAACCGTCAGGCTCCGTCCGGTGCATCCGCGACGGTTCCCGCTTCGACCGGCACGTCTGGGCGGTACCGGCCGGACTCACGACCCGCCCGTCTCCTATCGCTTCAGTGCGGTTCGGCCGGGAAACTCCCGGGATTCCTCGGTGTCCTCCTGGAACATCTGGACCACCAGATGTTCTCCTGCCGAGCAGCAGCTCACCCGCCGGCCGGGACCTCCGCCGTGCGGGCTTCACATTTAATGCTCCGGTACCGAGCAGACGGTCCGACCCGGGCGGCCGGACCCGCGGACCGGGCGAACCTCCGCCGTCCCCGCACTATTTGTGTTCGTGCGGTGACCTTTGAACCGAACCGAAGCCTGTTGCCGCCGCGCTCGCGGTGCGTCCGTGGCGGCTTCGTGTTCTGGGCGGAAGCGGATGTGACTTGTCGAGCTCCGAAGCCGAACCCGTCTATGTGTGGTCACTCACCGGTTCCGGTTCCGGTCCCGCTGCCGCCGAACTCGGGCGGGACACGTGCTGCTCCGGCCGGGCTGCGCGGGAAGAGCCGCGCTCCACTTCCGTGTTTGGCTTTGTCGTCACGCGCCGCTCCGACCAATCGCAGGCCGGAGCCGCCGGTCACGTGAGGGGCGGGGCCTGGCTCCGGCTTCCGGGTGGGTCCGGCGCGAGGCGTCGCGGAGACGCAGCGGCTCCGGACACACTCGAACCCGCGGCGTCTCCCGTGACGTCACCATGGCTACGCCGCGCGGCGCCGCCAAGACCCTGATCATCGCGGACGGTGAGTTCCGCCATCCAACCGGAACCGGAAACGGGTCGCGTCAGGGGCCCTCAAGGTTCTGGAAGCTCCTGCGAGCCGGTCTTCATCACATGACCTCTGACGACCCGACGCTCCAGACCTCCAAAGATCTTCTCTGGGACACCAAGGGGTCAGTGTGTGTCACCATGTTCTTACCTCCATGGATCTTCATCTCCAGGTGACCAGTGTGTGTCACCATGTTCTTACTTCCATGGATCTTCATCTCCAGGTGACCAGTGTGTGTCACCATGTTCTTACTTCCATGGATCTTCATCTCCAGGTGACCAGTGTGTGTCACCATATTCTTACCTCCATGGATCTGAAATACACTCAGACAACTGTGATTCTGGCTTCATGACCTGCCCGGCCTCTAGGGGGCGCTCACGAGTCGCCTCTCCAGGGCGCCGTCGACCCGCCGTTAACGTTTTACGATGACTCAGGAGTATCGTCATGGCAACGGGGACGCCTTCCGCCGTCCGGGGTGACCTGCTCTGACCGAGGGTGTGTTCCTCCTCAGATGAAGAGCAGGAGGCCGAGGAGCTCAACCCCTTCTCCTTCAGGGAGTTCCTCCGCTGGAAGAGCCAGGACCAGCACCTGGACCAGGACCAAGACCAGGACCAAGACCAAGACCAGGACCAGGACCAGGACCAGCAGGAGCAGCACTGGAAGGTTAGGAGACCTTGAGAGAAACAATCCAAATAAACTTCCGGTCTGAGAAAGAAGGGGGTGGAGCCAGAGGGGGTGGGGTCAGAGGGGCGGAGTCAGAGGGGGCGGGGTCAGATGTTCCTCTGTCTCCTAGGACGGGGAGCGTGTGACCTTTGACCCCATGCTCTGCGGCAGCTTCTTCTCGGAGCCCTCCGTCAGCCTGGTGGCGCCGCAGGTAAAGCCACATCGTCGACGACGTCACTGACGGCGCCCAGGGTTTTACTGACGGCCTCCATCCAATCAGGAGGAGGCGGAGGAGTGGGGGCGGAGCTTCCAATCTGCTGTGGACAGCACGTTGTCTCTCACCGAGGAAGAGGAGGAGGAGGAGGAGGAGGAGGAGGAGACCACCAGGTGCGTCCGTGCTGCTCCACCATTGGCTGTTGGCCGTCATTGTAAACGCTGCTGAGCGTTGTCATTGGTCATGGGCAGTCATGTGACCCGTCTACGGCCCAGGTTCTCCTCCAGACCTGAGGGGGCGTACGAGGGGGACGCCGAGACCTCCTGCACGGATGATGTCACTTCCTGGACGAGGGGGGACCTCATACAGCAGGTGACACACACACACACACACACACACACACACATACATATGAAGATAAATGACAGGTTATCATGACATCGTCTGAGTGAGTGTGTGTGTCCGTGTGTGTGTGTGTGTGTCAGCTGAGGAAGGAGAACCAGGTTCTGAAGGAGACCCTCAGAGATTTCCAGAGGAGGTCTGAGGCTGATAGACGGAGGTCAGAACCGATCAATCAGAGACCTGGAAATAAGAGCAAATGGTCTGCCGATCTCAGCGTGTGTGTGTGTGTGTGTGTTTGCATCTCAGGGTGCAGCAGATGAAGGAGGAGCTGCTTCATAGGAGACGTCAGGAGGAGGAGGAGACGAAGGACCTGGAGACCATGGTGGAGACGGTGGAGAAAAACCTGGAGTTGATGACTGTTAGTTTCATGTTAGTTTCCTCCTAGGAGGAGCTGCAGGTCCTTCTGGAGGTCCCCGGAGGTCCCTGGAGGTCCCTGGAGGTCCCTGGCCTCTGGAGCTCCTCTGACTCCAAGCTTGATGTTGCAGAAACGGGCGCTGAAGGCTGAGAGTCACGTGACCAGGCTGAGAGGAGAGGTGCAGCTCCTGCAGGTGACACACACACACACACACACACACACACACACACACACACACACACACACACACACAGACCAATCATGGCAGAAGGCCGCCCACATTGATCTGGCACCTGACCAGGGAAAAGCTGTTTCCAGCCTGTATCTCCAAGGTCTCCTGATGGTTGGGTCCGTTCATGAAGTGAAGTCTCTGGTCTAGATCTTGAAGATCCCGGTCCAGACCTGCTCCACACGGAGACACACACCGGGGTTGAGATGGTGACAGGCGTGTGTGTGTGTTTCAGACCCAGCTGGATGGTCTTCGGCAAGACAATGACCGTCTGAGGTCTTCAGAGTCAGATGTCATCATCACTATGAAGCAGAACGCTCAGATGGCGTCAGAGTGCCTGAGCAGGACGGCGAGCCACGCCCACTCCTCCATCCGGTCAGTGTGGGCGGGGCTTCAGGGACGCTTCCGGAGGAGCCAACAGCACACTGACCTGTGTGTGTGTGTGTGTGTGTGTGTGTGTGTGTGTGTGTGTGTGTGTGTGTGTGTGTGCAGTCAGCTGCTGGAAGACGCCGAGTCCCTCCGCTTGGCATCTCAGCTCCTGCAGTCCATCGACAGGGTATCTGAGGTGAACTCGGGTTCCTGAGACGGTGGTCGCCGTGGAAACAGACGGACGACGTCACAGCGGTTAAATACGGCCGCCGATTGGCCGATTTAGCCCCGCCCCTTCCGCGTCACATTAAGTGAAGTTGGCCAGTAAGTCACTGAGCAGATGAGTCATTGGGCAGAAACAGGAAGTGACATCACGGGTCCGGGTGAAGTCATGTTTTATTTACCACCCGAGAAGAACAAAAAAACATCTCCAGAAGAAGCAGAAGGTCACAGCGTTCGACTGGAGAGCAGCTCAGCTCTTCAGGGGAGAAGAGGAAGACACTTTGTAGGTTCTCTTTCAGGTCTCAGATGATACAGATCAAAGGACGCCCTCCTCCACAGGAAGATCACATCAAAGGCCCAGTGACGAAAACCAAAAGAAGTTCAAAGGATGGCTTCAGTCCTCAGAAGCTTCTGGAGCAGAACCAACGGCGTCTGACGGAACCCCGGAGAACAATCTGTGTGTGTCTGCTGGCGGAGTGTATCCCTCTGTTGCCAGTGTGTATCAGTGTGTGTGTCTGTTGTCAGTGTGTATCAGTGTGTGTGTCTGTTGTCTCCAGTGGGACCTCCAGCTCTGGACGTTGCTCAGTTGTCTTTGTCTTTCAGCATCTGAATGTGAAATCTCCGACCTGACGACCTGCTCAAACCGCTGACACACACACACACACACACACACACACACACACACACACACACACACACACACGGGTATGAACCTGGTGGTGTTCTCTTAGATTGTCAATAAAACTCTTTGAACCTCGAAACTAGTGTGTGTGTGTGTGTGTGTGTGTGTGTGTGTGTGCGCACCTTCACGGTGGCGTCTCTCTGCTCTATGACCACCAGGTGCCCGGGGGTACACATGGCCGTGGTGATGGATGGTGTGGTAACCATGGTAACCATGGAGTCAGCAGCTTCGTCGGATGGAGGCATAAGATGGGGGATACCTGGCCAGGTCCTGACACACACACACACACACACACAGTCAGTATTTCTGGCAGCCAGCAGGGGGGCTTTATTTTGAGTCAGCTCAAGAAACAACCTGCTTCTGTTTGTGACCAGTCTGGTCTCCATGGCAACTGCTGTGATGTCAGCCGGATCCTTCTGGACTGGAAGGACAAGGAGGTTTAATGCAGGCAGGCGTGTTACCTGCACAGGTGTGTTACCTGCAGACAGGTGTGTTACCTGCACAGGTGTGTTACCCACAGACAGGTGTGTTACCCGCAGACAGGTGTGTTACCCACAGACAGGTGTGTCACCTGCACAGGTGTGTTACCTGCAGACAGGTGTGTTAACTGCACAGGTGTGTTACCTGCAGACAGGTGTGTTACCTGCACAGGTGTGTTACCCGCACAGGTGTTTTACCCACAGACAGGTGTGTTATCCACAGACAGGTGTGTTACCTGCACAGGTGTGTTACCCGCACAGGTGTGTTACCCACACAGGTGTATTAACTGCAGACAGGTGTGTTACCTGCAGACAGGTGTGTCACCTGAACAGGTGTGTTACCCACAGACAGGTGTGTTACCCACAGACAGGTGTGTTACCTGCAGACAGGTGTGTTATCCACAGACAGGTGTGTCACCTGCACAGGTGTGTTACCTGCAGACAGGTGTGTTACCCACAGACAGGTGTGTTACCCACAGACAGGTGTGTTACCTGCAGACAGGTGTGTTATCCACAGACAGGTGTGTCACCTGAACAGGTGTGTTACCCACAGACAGGTGTGTCCCCTGCACAGGTGTGTTACCTGCAGACAGGTGTGTTATCCACAGACAGGTGTGTCACCTGCACAGGTGTGTTACCTGCAGACAGGTGATCCAGCTGCTGGAACAACTTCTCGGTGAGAGACGCCAGCGCTGCCGTAAACTCCTCCCCTCTGCGCTGCACACACTCCTGCACACACACACACACCGGGGTCAGTCTGGGCGGTGGGCCGGCGTGGAGGAGGCCGTCCTACCTGCAGGTCTCGGTGGCAGCGGCAGATGGCGTCGTGCAGCTCCTGCTGCCTCAGCTCCTCGCCGCGGCTCAGGGTTCGCAGCTCGCCGTCGGAGAGCGAGGCCTTCAGCCGGGCCACGTTCCTCCTCTGAAAGCAGCGGCGCCGGTGAGACGGCGGCGGAGGCCGGCCGGGGCCTCGGCCTGCCGTCTCCTCACCTTCTGCTCCTCGCCGGCCGCCAGCTTCTCGTCCAGCGCGTCTCTGACGGCGGCGGCTTCCCGTCGGAGCTCCTCCCCCTGCTGGCGCTCCAGGTTGCTGATCAGAACCCCGGGCAGCGAACACAGCATCTCGGCCAGCTCGCACTGCTGCTGCACCAACGCTGACACACAGACAGCGTGCAGCCGGCGTGAAGGCGCGGCAGCTCAGGCCGACCCTTCGCCAGCTGAGAACCCTCGTACTCTCGGTCCACCTGGACCGGGACCCTCCTTGTGGTGGACCGGTGTCTCCGAGCGGTCACTCCTCCGCCGCTGCTCGCAGTCGTCATGGCGCCCAGACAGGAAGTGTCCCGATGCACGCGTGTCTTTTATTTACCGCTGAGTCACAGCGCCGCCCGCTGGCCTGGTGGCCGCACTGCGGCAGCTCTGGCGTCCACGGACCTTCCGGAACATCTGAATGTGGACCCGCTTGAACCGTGGAAACGGAGCCCTAGATGCTCCTTCTCAGCAGCGCCTCCTCTGGGAGCTTCACGCTCCCTCCTTGGCCCACAAGGGTGGACCAGACAGAGGTGCCTCCGCCACCTCCCGTTCCACAGCCCAGCGGTGAAGGTCCACACCGCTCCACGCTCCGACTAAACCCGCAGGCCTCTGATATCGGATTCCCCGGGAGAACTGGGCCTGGCTATCTTGGGTTCGGCCCGCGTGGAGGCCAACCGAGGTCCTTACCTTCTCGACTGGTGCTCAGCAGCGCCGTGGCCTCCTCCTGGTACCCCAGCAGCCTCTGCTGCATGTTCTCCGCACACTGGTCCAGACAGTCGGGCAGCAGGTTGAAGCCGCCGCGGCGCTCCGTCTGGTAGAAGTCCTGGGTGACACACACACACACACACACACACACACACACACACGGGTTACAAAGCTCCCTGTCAGTCAGCACTCGGCTGTTTGTGTCTGTTACCTCGGCAACCAACAGGAGCTCCTCGTTGGCTGTCCACAACACTGAGGTCACCGTGGAGATAAAGGAGCTGAAACAGACGGCGAGTGGGTACGTGATGATGTCACAGTGATGTCACACCTGGGGGGGCGGAGCCACACTCACTCAGACTTCCTGTTGGTCTCAGGCTTGGAGCCAAACACCTGGAACCTTCTGTCGGACCTGATGAACCTGTGACGCACACACACACACACACACACACACACACACAGAAATGCCTCATCATTCAAGTGTGATGTCCTCAGAGAAGGTCCTCCAGGGGTGGTGGTACCTCAGCGCTCCTGCCGACAGCGAGCACCTCTGCTGGAAGCGCTGGATGGGACTCTGGCCTGCGGAGGAGAAGCACTTCAGCATCTGGTCAGAAGATCTGCGTGATGGTGGAGGTGCGAGGCTCCTTACCGGCCACGGTCCTCTGCTCCCTCTCCACCGCCGCGTCCTGGACCTGACCCAGCCTTCGGACCGCACAGAAGAGGAGAGGTGAGGAGGCGAGCCAGGAAGCAGACCCGAACCCCCGCAGACGGGCCGTACCGGCTGAGGGACTGGACCACGCCCACCACGGGGTCGTCCAGGATGTTCATGCCCGAGCGGCTGGGCTGCAGGAACCCGGCGGGAGCCTGGTTGCTCGGCCTCCTGGACTTTGGACCGGACGTCCGGCAGGAGCTGTCCTGCAGGAAGCCGTCCCCGCGGGACCGTCAGAGACACGCGACTGCTTCTGGAGGTAGAAGAGCAGATCTGCTCACCAGGTACCGATGACGCCTCCTGAGCTCCTGGCTGACGGACGACAGGAACAAGAACACCCGATCGGCTGACGCCTGCACACACACACACACACACACACACACACACACACACACACACACACGCATACGTACAACATGAAGATCCTGCATAGGGAAGATCCACGGCCACCAGAAGAAACGGGACGCCATCAGACTTCCGAAGGTCCGAGGAGACGCACCCTGTGCCGTCCGGCGGTTCGGAAGCCTCCTGCCTACCTGACCGTCGGCCATCATGGTCCTCAGCTCCTCCAGCCTGCGGTTGATGGACGTCTGCTGGTGGTTGCTCCCCGCCACCTATCGGCGCCGGCACGAAGGTCACCGCAGAGCGACGGTGACAAGACGAAGCGGCGAAGACGGCGACTCACCTGAGCCTTGATCTGCACCTGCGACCTGCTGATGATCCTCTGGACCTTCTCCAGGAACTTGGCCTCGGCCTGAAGGAGTGACAGCTTCTCTTCCAGATGTCCAGACGCCTCCTTCACCTTGAGGAGCACAAAGCCAACCTTCAGTACCTGGATCCTGTTGGTCCACGGGCTTCTAAGTTTCAAAGCGGCCTTCGGCTCCTCGTGAAGTCGCAGAGGACCTCCGGCTCCTTCGGGTACTTCTGAGTGACCCCGGGGCTCTGCTGAGGTTCACGGGGGTCCTGGAGTCAACGTGATCTTCTCGGGCGGTCCAGGGTCATACCTGCTTGAAACTCCTGCACTCAAAGGCCTCCAGCTCGGTGAAGATGGACTCCTCCGTCACCTGGATCTGCTTGGTCTCCTCCTTCAGACGCCTCTGGAAGGACCTCACCTCAGAAGGAGCGCAGTCCCCTCCCTCGCTGAACAACCTGCAGGAGCAGCAGCCAGGTGACCTCCTCCACCGGACAAGCCGGGGCAGAAGAACCACGCGCTCACCTGAAGGAGTCCAGGAGGCGACTCGTCTGGACCCGGAGCTCCTCCAGTCGGACCTGGACGTTGCACCTGAAGCTGGCCTGGCGGTGCTGGGTGTTCTTGATGTGGTGGTCCAGGCAGTCCTGGAGGGCCGAGCTCAGAGCCTCGATGCTGCGGGGACACGTTGGACCGGAGACATTGTGGTCCAGCTGGAGCTGAAGCTTCTTCTGCCTCCCAGGGCTCTGTGCTGCAGATGGTGGGGGGGCGGGGCCCATACGTGTGTGTGTGTGTGTGTGTGTGTGTGTGTGTGTGTGCATGTGTGTTACCGGGACCGTCGGTCCGCCGTCCTGACGGTGTCCTCCATGTTGGCCAGAACCTCGATCAGCTCCTGGTTCTTCCTGCTGACGCTGGCCTTCAGCTCCTGAAGCTCCGCCCTGCAGGAGGTCAGCATGCTGGACACGTCCTGACAGTGACTGTCCACACACTGCCTGTGGAAACACAGCTCAGCTACACACACACACACACACACACACACACACACACACACACACACACACGCACACACACACACACGCGCACACACACACATGCATGCACGCACGCACGCAAAAAGGGATTTGTACAGGAGTTCACACTGTAGAAGTGTGTGTATGTGTGTGTGTGTGTGTGTGTGTGTGTGTTACCCAGGCGTGGCTGGTAGATGTGTGTCTTGATGTGCTCAGGGTCCAGCTGCAGCAGCTGCAGCTCCTGGTTGGAGCGCACCTCCTCCTTCCTCTCCATCACCATGGTAGCGGAGGAGGTCAGGACGTTGTGGAAGCGCTGCTCCAGGTGGTCCAGGTACAGGGTCCTGGTCCTGGACACAAAGTCAGCCGTTAGAGGAGCCGCTGCTGGCGCCCCCTGGTGGTCAGGAGCTTTCACTCATGGAGGAGGGCAGGTCACAGAGGTCACAAAGGTCACAGAGGTCACAGAAGTCACGGGACTATGACTCAAGCCGAAAGAAGAACTAGAAAAGTGGAGTTTTGAAAACAAAGCATTTGTGTGTGTGTGTGTGTGTGTGTGTGTGTGTGTGTGTGTGTGTGTGTGTGTGTGTGTGTGTGTGTTCACCGGCTCAGTGTGTGTGACAGCAGCTCCACAGGAAGCCCAATGAGCCACGTTTCCTGCAGGTCGTCGTCGGAGACGGGGGCGGGGCATCTGAAGGTGGGGCCCGTGTAGGCCACGCCCCCTGAGGATGCAAAGGTGTCGGGGGTGCTGATGTCATACAGCTGGAGCAGGGCTGACTGGGCCTGCACGCACACACACACACACACACACACACACACACACACGCACACACACACACACACACACACACACATAAATACACATAGAAATCCTCTTTTTCGTGAATCAATCAGAAGCCGACTCACCTCGCTCATCCAATCATCAGCCGCAGACGGATCTTCATCCTCCTCTCTGACAGGACCAGGTTCTGGATCCTCCTCCACCGACAGAGAACCTTCTGGAGACAGAAGACCTGCTCAGATCCACACCTTCAGACCTTCGCTGTGATTGGTCAGACCTTACCTGTATGACTGGTGACGGTGTCACTGGTCTTGCTGGGAAGTGGCTGGAACCTCTGCAGATCTTCTGGACTCTGAAGATTGAGACAGCATCAGCGGCCCGTTCCTGGTTACCATGGTAACTTGAGTAACTGCCAGCAGGTCGGTGTGCGGTTACCGGGGTAAAGGTGTGGTCCAGGCAGAAGAAGGTGCTGAGATGGCGGCTGTAGATGATGAGCTCATGTATGTGGAGGGAGGGGAGGAGGTCCACCGCTGCACACTGGTCAGACACAAACTGTTCACAGCTACACACACACACACACACACACACACACACACACACGTATGAAGATCTACGTACCTGCATCTCCACAGTTTGGACTCAGTCCACACTGCACGTAGCGTCAGCATTAGCATGGGCACTCCCTACCTGAGCTGTACATCCATCAGGTATCGGACGGTGGCCTCCAAGGAGGTCCTCAGAGCCTCCTCGCTGCTCTCCTGACGGAGTCCTCCGATCAGCTTGTCCAGGACGGCCTTCTTCTTCTGCAGGCGGCGGCCAAACATCAGACCCGACCCGGCCCCGGGGGCGGCGCTGCCTCCCGCACGCCCTCGCTCACCTGCACGTGCTGCTCTCTGGAGCTTCGGAGGTCATCCAGCTGGCGCTGCACTTCTTCTTCTCTGCTCTGGAAGTTGTGGCAGTGTGTCTCCCACAGCGTCGCTGACGCCCGCATCACCTCGGAAATACACCCGCTGAAACGGGCCGCCGTGCCGGACAGAGACTCCGCCCACCTCTGAGGTCACACACACGTGCACGGCGCCTCCCATCAACTCCTGCTGGCTGCCTTGGAGACAACGTGCACGCAGGGCGTCTGGAGCTTCTGAGCAGGAGGAGGTGGGACCCACCTCCAGCGAGGCCAGACGCTCCTCATCCTCGTTCTGCCTCTCGGTGATCACGGTCAGCAGCTCCGCGCCCACGATGTCGCTCACCTCGCCGCCCGACAGCTGCAGCGCCAGCAGCATCTCCTGAGGACAGGAAGTGACATCACAGGAGTCCCTCCTATCAAATCCCCCCCTTATTGGAAAGAAACCCAGCCAATCACAGCGAGGGGCGGGGCTTCGCATGGACGGCTGGCCGTCAATCATTCAACCATCAACCCTGTCATTCACTGCTACCGACCATTTACAGTCCTCAGTGAACCTGGAGAACCCAGGCAGGAGAACATGGAGAGAACATGTAGAGAACATGGAGGGAACATGTAGAGAACATGGAGGGAACATGTAGAGAACATGTAGAGAACATGGAGAGAGCATGGAGAGAGCATGGAGAGAACATGGAGGGAACGTGTAGAGAACATGGAGAGAACATGTAGAGAGCATGGAGAGAGCATGGAGAGAACATGGAGAGAACATGGAGAGAACATGGAGAGAACATGGAGAGAACATGGAGAGAACCTTCATGACAGGTTGGTCATGAAGAAGGTGAGGACTTTGAATGAAGATCTAAAATAATCCTTCAGAGAGTCCTGGAGGACCCAGCTCTCCTCCTTCAGGTCCAGCTTGGACCTGCATCAGCCCTGGTTCTCCCGCCGTCGATCGCTCAAAGGCACGTCGGCGGTTCGGGAGCGCGGTGGACACAAAGTCTCGTTTCCATGGCAACGTTACCTGGCAGAGCTTCACCTCTGAGAGGCGGTCCTGCCACACCTGCTCGTAGCCTGCACGCAGCTGGAGGAGCAGCGCTGAGTGGAAGCTGTCTGCACACACACACACACACACACACACACACACACACACACACACGTCAGAGCCATCACACACACACACACACACACACACACGTCAGATCCATCACACACACACACACACACACACACACACACACAGACACAAACACACACACACACACGTCAGAGCCATAACACACACAAACACACACACACGTCAGAGCCATCACACACACACACACACACACACACACACACACGTCAGATCCATCACACACACACACACACACACAAACACACACACACACACACACACGTCAGAGCCATAACACACACAAACACACACACACACACACACACACACGTCAGAGCCATAACACACACAAACACACACACACACACACACACACACACACACACACGTCAGAGCCATAACACACACAAACACACACACACACACGTCAGAGCCATCACACAAACACACACACACACACACACACACAAACACACACACACACAAACACACACGTCAGAGCCATCACACACACACACACACACACACACGCACACGTCAGAGCCATAACACACACAAACACACACACACACACACACACACACACACACACACACACACACACGTCAGAGCCATAACACACACAAACACACATATACACACACACACATACACACACAAACACACACACACACACACACGTCAGAGCCACCACACACAGTCTGAACCCAAACAGATCCAACTCACCAATTTGTTGATTGACGTCCGTCAGCTGCTTGAACCAATCAGAGACCAGGTCTGTGGTGCAGAAGGGCGGGGCCAGAGAGCTGCAAACACACACCCACACCCACACCCACACACACACACACACACACACACACACACACACACACACACACACACACACACACACACACACACACACACACGTAGGTGACATGGTCCGAGCCAGGAGCTTCAGAGAGCTGGACCAATCGGAGTCCGGCTCCCGTACCTGATCTGACTGATGATGTCGCCGCGGCGATCGATCAGACGGCTCTGGTTCTGAGTCACCACATGGAGGACCTGCTGCTCCAGGGCCAGGTGGTCGTCATGGTCACCGAGGATGCTCCTGGAACACAGAACCGCTGAGCCCGTGGAGAAGGTCCACCCGGACTACCTGCACTGCGGTACGTCTCCATCGGGGTGCCCAGTGTGACGCTCGCGCCCCAAGGTGATGTTGGTAGATGTTGCAGCCCCACGGAGCCGCAGGTTGGGTCCGGCTGGCGGCCCGGCTGGCGGTCCACAGGTTGGGTGCGCCCTGCAGGTTGGTTGCGGCCTGCAGGTTGGTTGTGGCCTGCAGGTTGGTTGCGGTCCACAGGTTTGGTCCGGCCCGCCAGCCGACCAGCAGTCAGCCGTCAAGCCTGTCATTGGCCCAATGTGAGCGCGGGAGACGAATCAAGAAAGAAACGCCAAAAAAACCCGGCGAGAAACAGACCTTCTTCCACAACGTCGCAATCCAAGCGCATTTGCTCGTAAAGTACCTGAACTGTCTAAGGAGTTCAGTAGGTCTGTAGGTCAGGAGGTCAGGAGGTCACCACCACACCTAACCGGAGCTCACCCTGGTGCAGTCACCAGGTCACAGGGTCGGACCGTGACACGGACAGGATGTTTTTTCATCGGCCCCCGTGAAGGAAACCGGAAAGGGTCACTGGACCTTGGTCTAGATGCTCCTGAGCTGGAGAATGGATCATCTCATGGAGGAAGGACCGGCCCAGAGGGCCAGGGGTCCAGAGTTCCAGAGGTCAGGAGGTCAGGAGGTCCAGAGCCAGACTGCCGGCCTGGTTCACAGATGTGCGCGGACCTTTCCATTGGCCGAATGCTCTCCAGCAGACCAGGGCCTGCTGGACGCCGTGCTTTACTGATGAAATCTATTGATACAATCAAGGTGGTTTCAACAGAATCTTCTACATCATCTTCTACATCTCTCCATCTAGTATCAGCACCCATACTTCTTCTTCCTCGTCTTTCGTCTTTTCCCTTCAGGTGTCGCCACAGCGAGTCCACTTTCTCCATCTAACCCTATTCTCTGGATCCTCCTCTCTCACACCATCTACCTTCATATCTTCTCTCACCACGTCCATAAACCTTCTCTTTGGTCTTCCTCCAGACCTCTTGCCTGGCAGCTCCAACTCCAGCATCCGTCTACCGATATATTCTCTATCCCTCCTCTGTCCATGACCCAACCATCTCCGTCTGGCTTCTCTGACCTTCTCTCCAAAACATCTAACATGTGCTGTTCCTCTGATAGACTCATTCCTGATCCTCTCCATAAATATCCGCACCCATACGACTCCCGTTAATCCTGTTTGAGGTCCAGGGTCCGGTGAAGGACTCACCGGAACCAGTCCAGGACCTGGCGGACGTTGCGGCCCCTCCACCTCCTGACCCCGTCCTCCCAGTGCTGCCGCAGGTGACACGTCTGCCGCAGGTTGTCCTCCTCCAGGAGCAGCAGCAGGTGGGCCACGCAGCGCCGGTTCCCCAGCAGACTCTGGTTCAGCATCTGACGGGGGTCACAGGTCAAAGGTCACGGGTCTCCAGCCAAAGGCCACCACCAGAGGTCAGAGAGGTACCGTGGCCTCGTTGTGCATCAGTCTGTGGATGTCGGTGATTGGAAGAAGGCTGATCGTCTCCAGGAGGCAACAGTACTTCCTGAGGACCGTCCGGATCTACACACACACACACACACACACACACACACACACACACACACACACACACACACACACACACACACACACACACGCACACACGCCTTGTAAGGGCAGGACAACTGACTTTTCGGACGCCTCCGGCCACAGAGTGACGTCTCGGCCTCACCTGCTGTGTTCGCTGGGTTTCACATTCACTCAGTTGAAGTTTGAACTCAGCGATTCTCATCTTCTTCTTCATCACCTCCTGGTCCACCTGCTGCCAGAGGTTGTACAGATCCTGCATGCCCGCACCAACACACACACACACACACACACACACACACTTACTGTTTTTGAATTATTTCAATGAACTTTCAGTTTTCCTCTTCTCAGCAAACAATGTGTTCACATGTGATAAAGTGTGTTAAAGTGTCCATGTGTGTTCACACACCTGCAGACTGACATCTTCAAAATGGTCCATTCTGACTCGGAGCTGGTACAGCCGGAGGTCCAGGTCCTGCAGAGAAGACAGCAGCTGCAGACTGACACTCCTCACCTGAGACTCGTACACCTGCAGAACAAACACATACCCCGTCAGGCGTTTACATGTGTGTGGGTGTGTGTGTGTGTGTGTGTCAAAAACAACACTGCGGTCCAAAGATGGAGGCCCTGTGATGGCTTGCAGACCATCATGAGACCATGTTCTGCTCAAGCACTGAACCCTGGAAGCTCTGGCTGCCAGTGGTGACGCTTCGGTATCAGACGTGGCTCTAAGCCTCCCACGGCTGGACGGACGAGGCAGCGGAACGCACCGTTTGCGTTTCCGAGCCAAGACACGCCACGGCAGAGCGTGCGACCACGGCAGAGCGTGCGACCACGGCAGAGCGTGCGACCACGGCGGCCCACACTGTCCTTCGCTCTGGACGGGAGACGCAGAGACTCCTTCGTTGAAATAAACTGGATAAAGAACGGATCGGGAAACGAAGGACGTCTCGCTCCGCATCAAAAGTTGGACACCTGTAAATACCTGGGTGTCCACTTGGACAATAAACTGGACTGGACCTTGAACACCAACACCATCTTCAAGAAGGGTCAGAGCTGCCTGTTCTTCCTCAGGAGGCTCAGATCTTCCAACGTCTGCAGGACCATGCTGCAGATGTTCTACCACTCGCTGGTGTCCAGCGCCATCTTCTACGCTGTTGTGTGCTGGGCAGCAGGATCAAGACAGCTGACACCAACAGACTCAACAAGCTCATCAGGAGAGCTGGATCTGTCCTGGGAGTGGAGCTGGAGTCTGTGGTGCAGGTGTCAGAGAAGCTCCTCAGCATCATGGACAGCGTCCATCACCCCCTGCATGCCACGTTGATGTCCTGTCAGAGCTCTTTCAGTCGCAGATTGATTCCACCAAGGAGCTCCACTGAACGCCACAGGAGGTCTTTCCTACCTGAGGCTATCAGACTTTTTATTCCTCTTCCTTCAGCCGAAGGGAATCTTCAAATCTCTGTACTTGAAACCTTAAAACACTTTATGGCCTTGACTTTGACTCTTTATACTTTTATTTGTATTTCTTATTCTCCCCCTTTTTTACTGTTTATACAATTTCCTACTATGATTTATTATTGCTATGTTTTACTTGAAACCCTGGCACAACAATTTCCTTCGGGATAAATAAAGTTGTTCTTATTCTTATTCTTATAAAGATGCACTCTCCTTAAGTTGATGAGTAACATCCACGCCAGCGAGGAACCACTGAGGTCACACTGGAAGAGTGAAGACCACAACACCGAGCAGATGTGCTTCTCGTGAGGGAAAGTACATTGTTTCTGGACTGAAGTTCACAAATGGACACAAGAGAGAAGTTGTTTTGTGTTTAGCCAGGTTTTACATACACAAGACAGCATTCTCCAAAATTACTCTTTCAAACTGAGGAAAAGAACTAAGAGCCATACATGTCCTGCGCCTTGGACCGCCAGAGGTCAGTCCTCCTGCCTGTTAGCTCCGCCTCCAGGGGGTTACCTGGGTGAGACCTGTTAGCTCCGCCTCCAGTGTTACCTTGGTGAGACCTGTTAGCTCCGCCTCCAGTGTTACCTTGGTGAGACCTGTTAGCTCCGCCTCCAGAGTGTTACCTGGCTGAGGCTATTAGCTCCGCCTCCAGTGGGTTACCTGGGTGAGACCTGTTAGCTCCGCCTCCAGAGTGTTACCTGGGTGAGACCTGTTAGCTCCGCCTCCAGTGGGTTACCTGGGTGAGACCTGTTAGCTCCGCCTCCAGAGTGTTACCTGGGTGAGACCTGTTAGCTCCGCCTCCAGTGTTACCTGGGTGAGACCTGTTAGCTCCGCCTCCAGTGGGTTACCTGGGTGAGACCTGTTAGCTCCGCCTCCAGAGTGTTACCTGGGTGAGACCTGTTAGCTCCGCCTCCAGTGTTACCTGGGTGAGACCTGTTAGCTCCGCCTCCAGAGTGTTACCTGGGTGAGACCTGTTAGCTCCGCCTCCAGCTGCTCCACCCCTCCCCGGTGTTTGAGCAGCTTCTTCTCCTGGAGCCTCTGGATGATGTTAGAACTGGCTCCTCCCAGCCCTGGGCAGAAGAGCGCCGCCATTGGTGGACGGCCGTGACACCGGCGCAGAGGCGGAGCCAGGATACGAACCCACACAGTCGGGAAGTCTCATGACGTCATCCACGTGGTCGTCCCGGGGGGGCCCGGCCGTCTGCTGCCCCCTGCTGGACACACAGCGGAACTTCTGTCAGCGGCCGCCGTGGATCCACCGGACGGAGCTTCCGGAAGGATCTGCCCGGCGGCCGCGCTGCTGTCGCCATGGCAACGGGCCTACCTGGCGGCCGAGCTGGCGGCCGTGAGTCCGCCGTCCCTCCGCGCGGCCCGCAGGCGTCTGGACAGCTGCACCTGAGGACACACGTCACACGTCGATGACGTCACGGGCCGGAAGCCGAGCGGCCGCGACAACGCGGCTCCGCGGGGACGGACGGACACCGGAAATGAGTCCGCCCGGTGAAGGACGCGAGGCGGCGGACGTCGCCGGAAGCCGGACCCACCTGGGCGTCGAACAGCTGCCGGTAGAACTTCCCGCTCGGAACCTCCCGCGGCTCCGCCATGGCGCCGGGCCGGTGCGAGTCAGGCCGTTACCATGGCAACCGGGCGACGCGGGCCTCCCGGGGCCCCGGCGCGCGGGATTCGTCCAGCTTGGAGCCTTCCGTGGCCTGCGCGGATTGGTCCGCCCGCCGTGACGTCAGAGAGCGCCGCTTTGAAACGACTTGTCACATGTGACGTCACTCCCCCCCCCCCACACACAAACCTCTTTGAACAGATAAATACATGAAAACCACAATTGCAAATTTTTATTTACAAACTTCAATACATTGTATTTTTTTCTCAGCGCATTATAAAAATGAACAACTGTCCCTGAAGGCAACAGAACCTGATGGATGCATTCAGGGACATCCAAGAACTTTAGAACTTAACACGATTTAAAGTCCACGCCAGGGGGGGGGGCTCCCGGTGGGCGGGGCCGGGACGCTTCCTGAGCTGTGATTGGCTGCGGCTCCTTCCCCTTTGCTCAGCAGCAGCTGACATTTCTGGGCCAAACAAAACAACGGCATTAGAACCTTTTCCTTTCCTTTCCTTTCCTTTCCTTTCATTCCCCACAACAACACAAACATGCAGCTGCTGGACCACAACCAGCTGTTAGCAGGCCTTGCTAACATCCCACCACCTCCAGGGGGTGCTATTCCTCTGACATCACATCTGGGGGGGGGGTGACCCCAGGAAACATGCTTATGGTGCGGCATTAGCCCGATGATGTACCATCAGCCCGATGATGTAACATTAGCCCGATGGTGTACCATTAGCCCAATGGTGGGGCACAGAGCAGGAAATATGAAGTGGAGTGAACAAACCATGAAAAATATTTAATAGGGATGATAAGAAAGGCGTCGAGAGATGGAGATAATTACACAAGCCAAAGTCACCCGGAAGCGAAGAAGAGGAAATATGAGGAAGGGTATGCTTGGCTTCACTGTGACTATGGCAGGAGATCAGGAAGGACCGCTGTGTTTACTGGGTCTAAAAGTAATGTGAGCGAACAGCATGAAGGCAAATAAATGAGACATCACATCCCTATTACGCTGATAAGCCACTTGAGTTTTTTGAGCGAAAAAAATGCCAAATGTTGGCAACAATTATCCCGCTTTGTGAAAGCTACTTCTGTAAAGCAGCGAGGACTGTTATAGGATTAAGACTAAGAATAAGAATGGTATGGTATATATATTAAGGTGATTAATGTTAAAGTTATTCTTTGTTGCAAGTTGATCTATATGTCTTTCTATTGTCTTCTCTTTCATGTTAATAAGGATACAAGTAGCGGCAGAGAGTGGGGGGGTGGTGGGGCGCAAATAGCACTGGATTAGACCGTTAGCTAGCTTGCTGCTGCTGCTGCTGCTGTTAGTGAGCCAGCTGTGCTAACTTAATCCACAAAGTAAGAAATAATAAGACTGTGTGTGTGTGTGTGTGTGTGTGTGTGTGTGTGTGGGAAGCTCACGTTCACAGAAAGGGCTATTGTTAGCATGCAGCATTCAACTAGCATTGCAATGGCAACCGTCTCAGGTGAAGCTCACCTCCACCCTCCTTCGTTTTCTTTTCTCCTTAATCATCTCCATCTTCTCCTCCATGACGGCCACCTCCTCGTCCGACGCCGAGGCCCTGGCGTCGGTGACTGGCTGCAGTGTGGCCAGGAGGGCGGGGAGCGTGAAGCAGGACAGGAAGCGAGCCTTCAGCAGCTGGTAGACGGGGTTTCCTCCAAAGCGCTCCGCCACCAGCCTCCGCACCCCCAGCACCAGCTCCTCCTCCGGTGGGTGGACAGCAAGGCTTGGGGGGGGCTCTGGGAGGCACACACACACACACACACACACACACACACACACACACACACACGACTACCTTTGGTAACTGAGGTATCAGGAACAAACCAACCAAACAGGAGAGCAGTTGTGATGGTTGATCATTCATTAATTGACTGATGGACAGAAACCCTGGCTTCAAAAGCCCCGCCCCTCTTGTAGAAAACCCTGCTCTGCGATTGGATTGTTTAGTTTTGCAAAACATGGTTGTGTCCTGAAGTGTGTGTGTGTGTGTGTGTGTGTGTGTGCGTTACCTGTGCCGCTGTCCAGCGGGGCCCCGGAGGTGGAGTCTGGCAGGTCCGAGGGGTTCAGGAGCGTGAAGGCGTCCCTGCTGATGGCGGCGCTGGCGACCAGCAGCGCCCGCAGCGCGTTCAGGCTGCTGACGAAGGGCGGCAGGTACGGCAGGGAGGGGCGGAGCCCGGGCACGGACACGCCCCCGCCCCCGCTCAGCCAATCGGCGACCTCCTTTCCGGGCTCCGGGAACACGAGGGCGGGGTCGAACCCGAGGGCGGGGGGGGCCCCGGCTGTCCGGAGGGGAGGAGGGGTCGAGGGAGGGGCGGGGTCACACGAGTCTGAGGATTTCACCTGGGCGCCCTGTGGGGGGGCCGCCCGCAGACCGCCGGACACCCCTGGAGGCGGAGCCTTCACCAGCTGGCCCAGCCCTGCCGGCGCCATCACCAGCACCGGCTGACCAGGGAGCAGGCGGGGCCACCGAGGGGTCGGGGCCACCTGCAGCGCCACAGCGTGAGGGGGCGGGGCCACCTGCAGCGCCACAGCGTGAGGGGGCGGAGCCACGGCCACCTTCTTCTGGGAGACTTTGGCCGCTCCACTCTTCTTCCGCCGCTCCTCCGCCTGAAAGCCAGGAGGGGGGGTGAGACCGCGGGAGGTGTCCGAGGTTTTCGGAGGACGCTCAGGAAGCCCTACCTGAAGCGCCGCCCGCAGGTCTTTGGCCTTCTGGCTCGGCTTCCTGATCCTCTTTCCTTCTTGGACCGCCGCCGCACAGGCTCCGCCCCCTTCGCCGCCGGTCCCGACGACACTCTGCAGCTCCGACTCCCACCTTCGCTTCCTCCCCCTACGCTGGGGGGCGGGGCCAGACTGGGGGGCGGGGCCAGACTGGGGGGCGGAGTCAGGACCGCTGGAGGAGTAGTTGTGATCACAGAATGAAGGTGAGCAGGAGGCGCTGGAAGCTTCTCCACTGGAGGCTGGAGGAGCGGCGGGTGGGGGGGCCACCGGCCCTGGGGAAGAAAGTACAGTCTGACACTGGACCAACACTCGATCATCTCGCCGCCCTCTTCTTCACCGGCTCGTTTCCACCAAAGTTATCTTCTGTCGACCGACGCCAGCCGATCAAAGTGACCCCAGAAGGTCAGTAGCCTTCGGCGCGAGCGGCGCCGCCTGAGAAGGTACTGAACACCGAGGAAGCTCTTACTGTTGGCCAGAAGACGCTAGAGGTGGTTACCTGCTTTATCCAGAGGCCCCGAGGGGGCGGAGGAGGACACGGCCGGCGAGGACCTGATGGAGGTCCACCGCTCCGAGCGACGGGGAGGAGATTCTGTCGTGGAGGAGATGCCGCCTACGGCGAAGGCTGTTTGTGTTGGAGGCGAGGTGAGGACCATGGCGGGGAGGAGCCTCAATGTGGCGGGAGGAGGAGGAGGAGGAGGAGGAAGAGCAGGACGAGGAGGAGCAGGAGGCACCGCCGCAGAGCCCGGCGTCCCGGTCGTCCACAAGATCACGGCGCCGTGAGGAGGAGGGACCGAGACCATCTGCCGCTCGGGCAGGTGGAGGTCCGCGCCCGCGGTCCTACGTTCCTTCTCCGGAGCCTGGCGCCGCAGGACCCCGGCCAGGGTCCCGGGGCTCCCGAGCCGGGGGGAGGCCGGCGTCGGGGCGGAGGAGGACCTCCTTTGGGTCCGCTGGTCGATGGTCCTCTTGCAGCCCGCCGTGTCCACGCGCAGGGTCTGCAGGAAGAGCAGGAAGAAGGAGGTGGAGCCGCACTCGCGCGCCGCCGCTCGCTCCTGCAAGGCGGCCGCCACCGTCTGCTTGGACGGCGCCGGGATCAGAAGGTTTCCCACCAGCGGCGTGACGGCGCTCTGCAGCTCGTAGCCGAGCTTCTCGTCTTTGCCGTGCTTCTTGCTCCACGAAGCCCGGTGGTTCAGGTGGAGGCGAAGCTGCTCGGGTGACACCATCGTGAAGGAGGCGGCGCCGAGAAGCTCCTCCCCCCGCAGCTCTCTGGGCGCCGGCCCCACCATCACCGAGCGTCCAAACTTCCCCAGGACGGTGGAGCGCACGAGCCCGGCGGCTCCGGGCCCCGCCGAGGACGGCAGGGCCACCCGCCGCACCTTCTGGAAGCAGGAACAGCCCAACTTGTCGTCCGGGATCCACGTGTTGAAAGGTGGGATGGCGTACTCCTCCGGCTCCTCGTCCTCCACGACGCTCTTCTCCTCCTCGTCACTCTCCATATATGGAACCTCCATCTCCTCGCTGCTGAACTCCTCCTCCTTCACTTGAACCCGCTTCTTAGCCCGCCTCCTTCTTGGACCGACCTTCTTCTTCACGTCGACTTTCTCTTCGCCGCCCACCTCCTGCTTCATGACTAGCTCCGCCCCCTGCCGGTGAAAAGGGCAAGAAACTCCACGTTGGTCACGACCGCGTGCTTCTCCAACGTTCCCGATGTTCACGAGAAGACAATGTATCTGGTTACTATGGCGATGGGTTCTCTGACCTGCCCCCTGGACCTCTGCCTCTGTAAGGTGTTCCAGCTCCTCATGCACTGAGCGTCCGTGCGGTTCGGCATCTCACTGGCGATCTTTGCCCAGTGGCCTGACACACACACACACACACACACACACACACATTAAGACCCGCTCATAGTTGCAATGTGTTCCTGCTTGGTCAGTGATGACCTCCGGGGTTCGGAGTCTGAGCTCGAACCCACCGACGCCATGTTTGTCCACCAGCCGGATGAGCAGCGCTCGCTCCTCCTGGTCGAACGGCCCTCGCTTCGTTCCCGCCTTCAGGACATCTCGGTACCTGCGTACGAACCAGGACTCAGACCGGGTTCTCGCGGCCGCCCGTCAGGCTCGCCGGCCCCGGCGGCGCCTCACCTGTCTCTGCAGGAGGCGTCGGTGCGTCCGGGAACCTCCAGCCTGATCTTCCACCAGTTCTTCTCTCCGTAACGAGCCACGGCCCGAAGCAGCAGCTGAAACACCCGCGCCATTTTACTTCTTCTGCACCGAGTCAAGGAGGAGTTACCAGAGAGCTCTTTGAAGAGAGGTAGACCCTGGTCCAGAGCAGGGGTAGACCCTGGTCCAGAGTAGGGGTAGACCCTGGTCCAGAGCAGGGGTAGACCCTGGTCCAGAGCAGGGGTAGAACCTGGTCCAGAGCAGGGGTAGAACCTGGTCCAGAGCAGGGGTAGACCCCCAATCCAGAGCAGGGGTAGACCTCTAAATCCAGAGCAGGTCCAATAACCCCGCAAATAAGACAAATAACCCCAGTCTGCTCAACCACTTCGGGCCACCCTTCTTCTGGAGCGCCCTCTAAACCTAGCTAGTCCAAATACCACCAGGCCCAGAAATCCCTGGCACCCCAGAGCCTCTCCTCACCTGGTCTTCATGTTTGGACCAGGGCCCCTTCTTCAGGCTGGGATCCAGAACCTGATTCCACCTGTAGACCAGCTGAGTGGTGTCACGGCCTTCCATGAAGTAGCTGACTGTGGGATGGAGGGAGAGGGAATGGAGAGTGTGAGGTCAGCATGAGGTCTGCAGGAGGTCAGCCTGTGGTCTGCATGGTGGTCAGCGTGAGGTCCTTACTCTGGGTGTAGGGGATGAAGTTCCCCATTCTCATCAGCTCCACCAGCTGTCTCAGCTGATCGTCCTCCGCCGGCGTCCAGGCCTTGCGTTTCAGCGAGTCCGAGACGAAGCGCTGGAAGGTCTGGAGACACATGAAGGCCGTCCTGTCCGTCTGAGGGCACAAAGCAGGAGGTTCCAGCGACACGTTGAACCCGAGAGCGCGAGATGATCCGCGCCTTCCCACTGAAATCTGCTCCGAGGGCCGCGACCCCACTCACCCCCAGATCCTGGGCGATGCTCTCCCAGTCCCTCTCCTGGTGCTCCTGACTGACCTCCTTCAGACGCTCCACCTCCTCGGGGGCCCAGCGGCTCTTGTTGATGCACGGATGCAAGAAGTTCTGCCAGAAGAGACGGATGTCCTCGGAGTCCCTGGACCCTTCAAACTGGAGGGGGTCAGGGGCGGGATCAGGGGCGGGGTCAGGGGCGGGGTCAGGGGCGGCTCACGGCCAATCGCGTTGCAGATGGAAACAGGAACTCACATCGATGTTGGAGATTTTCTGCCAGTCGTGATCTTCAAAGCGATCCCCCATCAGCTCCGCCTCCTTCTTCTTTCTGTCCAATCACAGAAGGACACTGTTCACACACACACACACACACACACACACACACACACACACACACACACACACACACACACACACACACACGCACACGCACACCTGAGCAGCTGGATGTCTTTCTCCAGGTTGTCTATCTGCAGCCTCAGCTGCGTCTTGTCGTCCTCTGCAGCGACGGACATCTTCTGGCTGAGGAAGTCCAGCCTGAGGACACACGAGGTCACGGGTCAGATGACGGAAGGGACGCCTCCGTCTGGACGTGGGATTTGTGTGTCTTTGGAGCTCTTGTGGTCCTCACGGTGACCACTGGCACCTGGAACCCCTTCTCTGACTACGTCTAACCGCCTGCTACGCGGACGCCAGGATTGAGGAAGTCTACGGAGACCGAGGTTCTGAAGGACCCACGTCGGCGTCCCGTCCTCCAGACCATCAATAATGGCTGATAGTTACTTGGAGAGTTTGGGCTGGACCAGCCTCTTCAGCATGTCTCCAGACACCGAGTGGATCAGCAAGGTCTTCTGCCAGCTCTCCCCTGGAGGACACACAGAAGCACGGAGGAACGTCAGCCGGCTCCCGGAGAACCTCCGGCTCGAAGGCCGCGGTCCTCACATCGTTTCACTTTCACTTTCTTCTTGTCCAAGCTGAGGTTCATCCTGCTGGCCCTCTCCTTCGTCTCCTGATTGGCTGGAGGACCCTGGACACACACAACACAGCCTCAAGCCCAGTCCAAGGTGGGTGTGTGTATACATGTGTGTGTGTGTGTGTATGTGTGTGTGTGTGTGTGTGTGTGTGTGTGTCTCTCACCAGGCCGGTCAGCTTGTCCTTGAAGTACGGTTTGAGGAAGTGGCCCAGGTACATCTTGAGGGTCTTCTTGTAGGACAATCCGGGATCTTCTCTGGGCGGGTCTCGGGCTCCGCCGGACAGCTGATGAAGCAGCTCTTTCTGAGGACACACACGCTGACCTTTGACCCGCCCGCCGCAGTTCACAGGATCCCAACCACGCCTAACCCTAACCCAAGGACACACAGGTCACCGAAACCCCGGACTGACCTGGTCTCTGAGGTTCTGGACCATCAGTATCTCCAGCTGGTTCAGTGTCTCCTGCAGTACCTCCTGATAAACCAGGTTCATCTGAAGACACGACTCCACAGACACAGGGAGGCCCACCTGACACACACACACACACACACACACACACACACACACACACACACACACACACACACACACACACACACACACACACACACACACACACACACACACACACACACACACACACACACACACACACACACGTTGGAACAGTGGATCTGGTGTTCTGGTTCTGAGTCTGCTGACGTCGCTGACCTCGCTGCTGCTGCTGCTGCTGCTGCTGCTGTCATCATCTGATGGACAGAAACAACAGAGAACTTGCCGTGAGGCCAGGTCAGCCAATCACAGCACAGCACCATCACCATGGAGACAAAGTGGAAATACATCAGAAGAGGAACCTGAGGACACGTCGATGGTCTCCTCCGGCTGCAAGATGTTCTCCAGGTTCTGGATCTCTGATTGAATCTTTTGCCTCTGAGCCAGAAGACCTGCTGCTGTCTGAATGGACACACACACACACACACACACACACACACACACACACACACACACACACACACACACACACAGGTTAGAACATTGGTTCTGGTTCTGGTTCTGGTTCTGGTGACATCACTGACCTCACTGCTGCTGCTGCTGCTGCTGTCCTCGCCGTCTGAAGGACACAACCACATCCAAGTCAGCCAATGACAGCGCAACACTGTTGCCATGGAGACAGTGTGTAAATACATGAGAGGAACCTGAGGACACGTCGATGGCCTCCTCAGGCTGCAAGATGTTCTCCAGGTTCTGGATCTCTGACTGAATCTTCTGCCTCTGAGCCAGAAGACCTGCTGCTGTCTGGACAAACACACACACACACGGTCATGTGTCCTGTTAAAACTGGTGTGTGTGTGTGTGTGTAATGTTTGATTGTGTGTATGTGTGTGTTACCTTTGTGTGTGTCTCCTCATGCTCCACATCGGACTCATCATCTGCAACACACACATGTCATCCAATGGAACACAAAGTAGAAACAGAGTGTGAATCAAACACTTTGGACGTCATGGTCTCCACTGCCACCATCCAGATTCATTCACACACACACACACACACACACACACACCTGACTCGCTGCTCAGCACCAGCCCTGGGTTGGCAGACTTCAGGCTCTGTTGGAGTTTCTCCACCTGGTGCAGGATCCTGTCCCTCTGCGCAGTCAGAGAGACTGACACACACACACACACACAAACACACACACACACACACACACACACACACACACACACACACACACACACACACACAGGGTCTGGATACCATAGCACCTCGTGTTGGACTCTTATTGATCATAAATAGTATGAAGATATAAACATATGTACAAACTAACATTACAAGGTAGACTCAAATGTCACTGAATCAACCAGAGATGAGGAAGCAAAGGACAGAAGGACATTCGTTCTGTATGTAATCACTTAACTGTACCAGTTAGCAGTATTAAAGGTTTGTGACAAATGTTTCATGCTAGAAGAAAAAGAAAGTAAAAGAAAATAAATAAATACATAAATAAATTGCAAGTGGAATATAACATATATTTAACTTGGTGGTTCACAAGGAATCTCAGACATAAACTGTATATTTTTTGGTTCTTGGATTTTTCCGTAAGTTTTAAAGATTTTTCTACATAAATCAAAATCGTTTATAAAGAACGCAAAACTAGGGGAACACTTTTGCATTCTATTTTTGTGAATGAAGAACTTGGCCAGGCCTAACATAACATTGACACAGAGTTCATCTGTTATGTTGCTTATAAGTAAACCAAATGTTATATCAACTCTTGAGAAGGAAACTGGTGACGATGGAAAATTATCTTTAACCCATTCTTGAGTTTTAGCCCAAAAGCCCTGTACTTTTTCGCATGAGAAAAATATATGGTCAGTGGTTTCAATGTGGTCTTCACAAAATGTACAAATATTATCTTCAAAAGTAAAGCGTCCCCTCAATAATTCCTTAGATGGGTAGATGTCAGTCATAATTTTGAAGTGGGTCTCTTTTGCCTCGGGGGGTATGGGTAGAGTCAGACACATAGTTCGCAGCGTGGCAATCGATTCCTTATCAAATTTATTTCAAATATTATTTTTGTTTTGACGTCCGGGGAATAAGTTTCCTGTGAAACATGTCCTAATAAAGGAGTTGCCGCACTTTCTGTCCAGAATTGAGATTCCCTGGAGTGATAGTCGGGGTAACTGTGGTTGTACGGTTCGGCGCGTCATTATATTTTTGGTCAGGAATACAAATTGTCGAGGCAGTGCGTTTCGTAACTTTATCAACTCTAATATGGGAGGCTTAAATCTGTGTAGTACAGAACTGTTCATAGTCTAGACGACTGCCATTGTCATCCATCAAGTCCATTATTAACCATATACCTTTCTCAAAGCATTCCTTGTAAAACAGAGATTTGTTGCAGTGCAGCACATATCTTTTGTTCCAAATTATTGTACTGTGTGGTGAGAAATTGTGTACATATATCATTTTCCAGTGTTTATGGAACACTGAAAATTTACAGTAATAGCAAAAAGATTGATGATGCTTGATCCAGGATTTCAAGCAGTTCACCTTCTATGTCCCACTCAGGCAGTCCAAATCCATCCCTTTCAGCCCTCCTGCACTAGTTCCTTTCACCAGATGTGAGTTTTTTGGATAATGTGGTCCGTTCCTCCAGATAAAGTTAAAATGTATTTGGTTAATAGATTTTATGAGTTGATTTGGAATACATTGGGTATCTAGAACCTCGTGTTGGACCGACTTGTCGCTGGCGTTCTCTTACCAGTGTTGTTATTTCCCGCCATCTGAGGCCGGATGTGGTCTGCAGGTGTGGAGATCTTCAGGTAGCAGACCTTCTCTTCTGCAGCGTGCAGTGCTTCTGTGAGGAACACACAGTACAACCTCTGAAAGCAATGCATGGCAGACACCAAAACAAGCCCAAAGAACACGTCTGTCATTATGTACACACACATTCTATGGATGTTTATATACATTTAAAATGCAGACAGTGAGCGCATCGTCTCTCACGTCTTTAAACTGAACTTTTCTTCCTTATTGCCGTTTTTTATCCATGTCTCGTAACTTTGGTGATGATCAGAAGTACTTACTTACTCAGGAAGCAATCCAGAGGTGATCTTTGTCGGTGACCTCTGACCTCCGCGGCTTCCGTCCCGCACGCGCCGCATCCTCCCCGGATGGACGCGCGAGCTGCCCGGTCACCGTCACGTGACGTCCCGGTAAGCCAGCGCGCTTTGAGCGGGAGATTCTTCGGTCCCGGAAGTCCGGCGGCGGGAACGCGCTCGGCTCGGGCACCGGGATCCGAGGCCCCGGTTCGCTTTCAGGGGGCGGAAAAGAAAAAAAAAAAAAACACAGCGACGGCGGCGGCGCCCGGTCCGACCGTCCGTCCGTCCTTTAAGTCCGTCCGCGGGTCACTTCCGGTCCGCTGTCAGGGAGACCGCGGCCGCCCGGTCCGTCCTTTAAATCCGTCCGCGGACCACTTCCGGTCGGGCCGCTCTATGGTTCCGGCTGCTTCCGTCTCACTCATCGATCTTCTCGGCAGTGGAACAAGAGTGTGGGAGTGAATTCTTTATTTTCCCGCGCCAATATTTGAAATTCTTTCCCGAATTGCATTTTCAACTCATTCAGATGATTCAAATATCTGTGAAAATGTGACAGCAATCCTGATGAACTGCCTGTGAAATGAGCTCTGCTGGCATCAAACATCATTTTTCACCCACAAATTATTACCTCTGGAATCGCAGGAGTATTCCGCAGAACAAGTAAATCGCTACTCCACGGCAGGGCGGCGTGTGTCGCTGCTACATTCGGACTCTTTTGCTTGGTAAAACTGGTTTAAAAAATAGAAAAAAAAGCTTTTACTTTTTACTTTCCCAGACACGTCCTCCTTCCAGCAGACAGAAACAAGAAGGCAAAATGCCATCGCTTCCTGTAGACACTTCTGTCCGAACCGTTCTTTATCAACAACTCTATATACACAGCAAATCTGTTCAGCCAAAATATACACAAAAACTCCAGCCTACCAGGGAGACATAAAAATATACATATATATAAAAAATCAGACAGCCCTATAAATAGAATAACGAAAATACTTTTAATGCCAATACACATACACACAAATATTCATATACATATTTACATATTAAGATATGTTGTATTTGTATTTGCTCTCGGGAAATGCATGCCACGTCCTGACAAGGTTTGGAACTTGTTTTGGTTTTTGTGACTGTTCGGCTAACTTGACGTTAGTTTTTACATCAGTGAAAACTGAGGTCGCCGAGAAACAATCAGCACCGTTAAGGCATCGGATCTCCAACTGAAGAAATCTAGTCCACCAATGGAGGGGCCGGACGGGAGCGGCGTAAACGTGGATGTCCTTCCGTCCCTCCCCGCCGACCCGCGGCTGCCACGGAAACGCCGGGAATCCGTACCAAACCGGGCCGTTAGCCGCGCTGGGAACACAGGCCACGATGAGCCGGCGGGCGGAACGACGCAACGCCGCTTCTGAAAACACACACCAGACCCCAA
>NC_141305.1:167500-172500 GCF_037954325.1 Fistularia commersonii | reverse complement strand
GGACAGGTGGGGTCAGGTGTGGACGTGAAGGTGTCAAAGGTCAGCCTCACCTGTGGGGCGTGTTGTGGAAGCGCAGGTAGAAGAAGACCGCCAGCAGCATGAAGAAGATGAGGACGGCCTCCAGCAGCATGAAGCGGGACTGGACGATCAGGGCGTTCTCTAGAGAGACGGCGGCGGGGTCAGACCCCGGGACGGACCCCGCCGCCGTCACCACGGCGACAAGACACTCACCCGTCAGCAGCAGCAGGGCGGCGACCAGCGCCGACAGGTGGGAGAAGCCCAGCTCCAGGGTGAGAAGGTACGTCAGAGGAACGCAGAGCGAGCCGCACAGGGCCGGGAGGAGGCGCAGGCTCCACACACACACACTGCTGGGGTACTCTGACACACACACACACACACACACACACACACACACACACACAGAGGGCTTACAACGCCTGACACAAATTCTTGCTCCTGCAGAGCGCCGGCCCTTGTCGCCGTGGAAACCAACTGACCTGCTCCAATCCTGTTCCACAGGAAGTTCCCATCGAACCCCCCCAAGTAGGCTGGAACACACACATACACACATGCACACACACACAGATGATTGAAACGCCCATAAACAGCATTAGTAGTAGTAGTCATGGCAACGGACCTCCAAGAGCCAGGATCATGTGACCGAGCGGCGGGCCGCTGTCGTCCACGAAGAAGATCCTCTTCATGTACAAGGAGACGAACTGGCCGTAGTAGACCTCGTCAAAGCTGCGCCCGCACACACACACACACACACACACACGTCAAGATCAAGACTTATTTTACTCTTTTAAATTCTGTGTGTGTGTGACACTCACACCACGGCGTCCGGGTGGCCCAGGCGGCCCAGGCGGGTCCAGAGGGCCAGCAGGAAGGCGGCCAGCAGGCCCAGGTCCACGCGGGCCGTGACCACCAGGGGCAGCCGCGGCATCCCGGGGCTCGTGGACGCGCACACGCGGGACGGCGGCGAAGGTCTCCGGCGTGTTAGCGGACGGCCGCGCCTTTCCCTCACGCACACGAGCCAGAAAACCGGTCCGCCGGAAGTGACGTCACTTTAACGGGACGGTTGAGCCGTTAGCCGTCCCGGGCTAGCGGCCGCTCGAGCTCACCTCGCGCCGCGTCTGCGGAAATACCGCCCCGCTTCCGGTGTGGCTCGAGCCGCCCGCGCTCCGCCGGCCGGCCTGTCGCCATGGAAACAGCGGGGCCTCAGGGAGATCGATTATCGATCGGGTTATCGACCCGCTCCGACGCCGCCATGTCACCATGGCAACGGGCAGCGGGCGTGGCTTAGAGGCTCCGCCGGCGTCTGATTGGTGGATCCTCGTCTGAGTGACAGCCGGAGCTCGCGGTCCCGAAGAACGACAGGACTCGGCTTCACACACACACACACACACTTTATTCACTGGGATCACACGACAATACACGCGCATACACGGTGACGCGCGTCCGACACAAATGCACTGGTGAGCGATGGATCCGGGCTGGTCCGCCATGCGACACCACGACACGACACTGATACGAACACACTCGGCGCCGAGACCCTGAACGCAGCACGACACCAACATGCAGGAGCTGCACCGGGCCGGGGCAACAGGGGGCAACTCACACCCGCAGGGGCATCTGGGGGGCAGGAGATCTGGAAGTCAGGGGTATCTAGAGGTCAGGGATATCTAGAGGTTAGGGGTATCTGGAGGGCAGGGGTATCTGGGGGTCAGGGGGATCTGGAGGTTAAGGGTATCTAGAGGTCAGGGGTATCTGGAGGTCAGGGGTATCTAGAGGTCAGGGGTATCTAGAGGTCAGGGGTATCTAGAGGTCAGGGGCATCTGGAGGTCAGGGGTATCTAGAGGTCAGGGGTATCTGGAGGTCAGGGGGATCTAGAGGTCAGGGGGATCTGGAGGTCAGGGGTATCTAGAGGTCAGGGGTATCTAGAGGTCAGGGGGATCTAGAGGTCAGGGGGATCTGGAGGTCAGGGGGATCTAGAGGTCAGGGGCATCTGGAGGTCAGGGGTATCTAGAGGTCAGGGGCATCTGGAGGTCAGGGGGATCTGGAGGTCAGGGGGATCTGGTGGTCAGGGGCATCTAGAGGTCAGGGATATCTAGAGGTCAGGGGCATCTAGAGGTCAGGGATATCTAGAGGTCAGGGGCATCTAGAGGTCAGGGGCATCTGGAGGTCAGGGGCATCTAGAGGTCAGGGATATCTAGAGGTCAGGGGCATCTAGAGGTCAGGGGCATCTGGAGGTCAGGGGCATCTAGAGGTCAGGGGTATCTAGAGGTCAGGGGCATCTGGGCGATCAGCGGTCACTGCTCTGGGAGGAGGCGATGGATTCACCTGTAAATACATCCTTTACTAAGATACTCTAGAAAGAAGAAGTCCATCATGAGCAGATGGTCTCTCCTGGTCCTGGGAGGTCCTCCTCCTTTCTCCTGACCTCTAGACTTGTAATCAGGTCTTCCTACTAGCCGTCCAGGAGCTGGCAGATGTTCGGCCTACCAGGACCAGGACCAACTGGCCACGACGGCCTGGTCCTCACAGGAGGTCTGCTGCCGAGGTCACCGTGAAGACATGAATCACCAATAGATCGATAAATATGGAAACGACACAGTGCAGACCAGCTCCTTGGATGAGACCTCACACGGGAACACCTGTGCTCCATCAGAAGGTGGATCAGAAGGCCGACCCATCAATACACATCCACGACAAAACCTAGATGTTCTTTGACACCGAGAGGGAAACACGCGGAGGTGGACAACTGGAGACCAGATCGGCCTTGTGGAGACCAGTGTCTGGAACCGGAGGTCGGCGTCCCTGCAGGACCCACTTCATCCAGGGGTCCGGAGGGCGCAGATGTCCGGGAGGCTCGGTGGGAGGAGAAGATGGAGTGGATGGAGAAGATGGTCGGGGTCTATCTGACACAAGTACTGCGGTGCTTCGGGGCAGGTTCTCGTGGAGCGGGTTCTTAGGGGTGCACGGGTTCACGAGGGGGACGTTCACACACGACGACGGGTTCCGGTCAACCTTCCAGGGACGACTGTGGACTCTCTCCGTGGGCGGGGCTTCCTTTGCTGGGTCGACTGGAACAGAAGAGCAGGGAGAAGGTCGGGGTCAAAGGTCACCTCCGGCGCCCCGGGGCTCCGGAACCCCTTCCGACCCGCCGGGACCAAACGGGGACACGGATGGACCCGGTTCTTCGGAACCGGACGGAATCGCCCGCCGAACCCCTGGTCTACCGGCGCCACCTCCTGACGCCGGCTCCCTCAGACAGAGTTCCCCGAGGATCGTCCGGGTTCTCCGGGCCAAATCATGCAGAAGACGCTTCCGACATGTTTCCAACATCTCGGAACGTCCGATCTGTGAACAACGGGTAAGTGGCCTCTCGGAGATCCCCTGAGGAACCCTGTTCTAGAGTCCCTTGGTTTCTACAGAGGAGCGGAACCCGTGTGGAAGGAGCCGCCACAGCCGTTCACATGGTGGCACCTCTTCGGGTCGAGGGAAGCCGGCGCCGCCCGGATCTCCGGGAAGAACCCGAACCCTGCATCTGCCGGGTCCTCAGCGGCCGGACTCTGAAGGCCCTCGCGCTCGGAGGCGTTCGGGCTCTTCCGGGAAAGACCGTCGGCGGGTTCATCCGATCGGACGTGGGACGGTCACGTCCGCCCGGAAGACCTCTGATGTTCCGAGACCGGAGTCTGGCGGGCCTCCTCATCGGGTTCTACGTTGGGACCGCAAGATCCGTGGAAACGCCGACGAGGGCGGCTCGGACGGCAGACCACGGAGCTCCGGGCGGGAGAAGGTCACGCAAAGGTCGGGTCGGCTCGGAGATGAGGTGACGACAGCAGACACACCCTGACCACGGTCTGCGGGGATGGAGGACGGGTCGGATCAAACACCGGACCACGGACCGGGTCAGATGTTCTTCCCGTCACAGCCGTCTGGTCCCAGAGCGGCCGGAGTCTCAAAGGCTCCGCGTGAAGATCGACCACGAGCTTTTCCACATGTTTCATCGGAAGAACCGAAACACCCCTTTTGTTCTCGTCTCCTTCGCCTTCTCGCGGCGCTCCAGAGGAAAGTCCTCTGGTGGAATGACGGGGTGTTGCAGAACGTGAGCTGTGAAACATGAAGGAACCCATCTGAGATCCAAAGTGCACGGTGGAACACACACACATAGACACCGAGGAGAACCCGCAAGAAGCGGTTCTTCATCCGGCTCAGGAGATGCAGGACCTGACGGGCGACGGAGGACGACGACGGGCCGATGAAGCTGCCAATCACACCTTCTGGTGAAGATGCTGGGGAGGTGGGCGGGCGCAGTGATTGGACGATGAGGCGCACACACAGATGGCGAGACAGTGACATCACAGGACAGCTGACGTACCATTGGCGAATCCTCACTGGTCACTGACAGAGATTCTGAAAGAGCAACCATATATGGTCAGCGGGGGAGAAGGGGCGGGGCTTCCTGCGCCGAGCGGAGCTGCGGCGCCGGCCTGCTTTCATAGGAACCGTCTTGGACTGACATGGAGACCTTCTCCCTCTCAGGGCTGGAGGGGACGGAGCGGGAAGCCGCCTTCTCCATGGAGAGGTCGTGGGGTCACGTGACCCCCCCCCCACACACACACAGGAAATCAGGTTTCATGTCCAGGAGATGAGGGGTTCATCGGCCCTACAGGTGATCCACGTCAGGCTCCGCCCCCGACCAGAACCAAGCATCTCCTGGACTTGAAACGTCCGTTCCACCCGCGGAGGCTCCGCCCCTGACCCCGCCCCCGACCCCGCCCCCGACCCGCCGCCGGCGCAAAGGTACCTGGGGACTCCTGGGGGCGGAGCTCTGTTGGGGCGGGACGGGACGGACGGGGGTCCGGGGTCCGGGGACACGGCGGGGCGGGTCGGAGCCGCGCGGCCGCCGGGTCGGGGCGGCCCGGGGGGGGCCCGGCGCTGGGGGGTCGGGCTGGACATGGGAGACCTGCGGAGAAGGTCCACGTCGGACGCTC
>NC_141305.1:110000-160000 GCF_037954325.1 Fistularia commersonii | reverse complement strand
GGCGGCAAACATGGACGGAGACCGTCCCTCCGTCCGACCATTACTCTGAAGGACTGCGGTGACGTCACTCGTCGTGTGACGTCAGCAGCCGCAGGAGTCCTGCGCGAGGGCCGGCGGCCACCAGGGGGCGCGGGAAGCGCGTGCCAGAACGTCGGCAGGCCGGCGGGTCGTCAGCCGATCGGCGTCCGGGATGGGGACGCGGCCAATCAGAACGGCCCACGTCACTCACAGCTTCCGGGGAGCTCTGACCTTCCGATAATTCACGCCACATCTCCGGAGGTTTGCAGCAGGTCTCCATCTCCATCTGCTCCTCTGGACCTGAGCAGCAGCTGGAAGAAGAAGTGGAGGGAAGTAGAAACAGGTCCAAAGAATAAAATGAGACGTTCCAGTGAAAGTGGCTTCACGGCCTCAGGAATCAGAGTCAAGCTGGTTCCTCAGAGGACCTCCAGCAGGTCCGTCTCAAAGCACCAGCAGAACGATCGTTTCTGAGAGAATCATCTTTTCACACACACACATCCTAACTCGTGCTCGGCGCCGGTGTTTTCCCGGCATGTTACGCGCCGGCTACAGCAGGTTGGAGGGCGCCATGGCGTCGGCCTTGTCTTCCCAGAGTCGTCCCTGAAGGCCACGCCGCCGCTTCTCCAGGCAGGACACTCTGGTGTTCTCCTGCGAGGGCGCGGACGGGCCGCGTCCGATGACCGAAGAGCGCCGGCGCCATCGCGGCCGACGGAAGAAAGCGGAACTCCTCGCCGGGGACGCTCTCTCTGTTGGCATGGCGACGGCAACGGCGCCCGACTCGGACTCCTGTCTGCGGTCTGTCGTTTAGGCGTCCGCTCAAACGGTGGAGAGCGAGGCCGAGACGACCCCGTGACCTCGCTGCCCCGGAGGCGTCGCCACGGAAACAATGAGGGAAAAGGTTTGACACATGTGACAAGATGTGACACATTTTATTATCCTTGATGCAGCTAAAGAACAGGGATCCTCTGAAGCTTCACAGAAACAAAGAAAAGCGTCTTCTAAGAAGCTTGGTGGAGGAGCAGCATCTCCATCTGAGGAGGCTTTTATTCCGAAGCTCTGCTTCCTGTCGATCCGGCTCGGCGGAGCCGTCGCCACGGAGACGCCCGTCTGGCTCAGGTGTCGGGATTGTTGGTCTGGGCGGGGCGGTGTGTGTGTGGCGTGTGTGTGTGTGTGTGTGCGCGCAGGTATTTCCAGCTGGCTCCGCCTCCAGCTGTCCTGCCTCAGGTGAAGCTCAGGCGTCGTCAGCTTCTTCAGCTGCTGAGATCAAACCCCAGGTGAGTTCCTCTTCCTCGGGGATTTATCGCGGGGTTTATGGATCGGTTTATTGATCGTCTTATTGATCGCCCCGTCGACCGTGTGTGTGCGAAAGTGCGAACGCTGTGTGAACGAGTCGGGCGTCTCCTGGTGCACCGGGAAGCCGCTGGTCTCCTGACTGTCAGAACTCCTTCCTGGTTTCTCCTGAGTCCAAAGCAGGAACCAAAGCACTTTTATTCTGAGGGATCCTGTGAACCTCTGGGGGGTGGAGGTGAGCATGTGTGTGTGTGTGTGTGTGTGTGTGTGTGTGTGTGTGTGTGTGTGTGTGTGTGTGTGCATGCGTGCGTGCGTGCGTGCGTGCGTGCGTGCGTGCGTGTGTGAGACAAAGACCTCCCCTTCAGCCACTCAGGAGTGGGTGGGTCTTACTTGCTTTTCCTCAAGCTCTCTGGGTCCAACAGGACCCGGAGATCATGTTACAGGAGGGAGCTTCTGCTGAGCGCTGGTCTGGTTGAACTCCCTGGAGGCTTCAGGACAATGTGAGGACCAGAGAAAACCAGCTTCATGTCATTGAAGGCTGAGGACGTTCTGTAGGACGGTGAACCTCCTGGACGTCTGCAGATGAGCCAGAGGAGCAGGGCTCGCGGTAGAGAAGGTCGCTGGTAGCCCCGGAGGGCATCGGAGAAGATGACCAGAAGTCGTGATGTCAGAGCGCAGAACCTCCAGATGACTGTCGTCCGTGTTGGAAATGTGAGAGCATCGGAGGAAAGTTGACCCGTGTTGTCGCATCAGAAGATCTGAGACGGACTCTCCACCGGGCCGCTTCCCTTCCTGCCTCGGATATGAGAAGCACACTGACCTTCTGCTGGAGAAGAACCCGGAGCCACGGGTCCACACTGTCGTGGATCTAATCCAGAACCTGGTCCTGCAGACCAGAGGCGGCGCATCCTCACCGGGACGAGAAGACGGGTGTTTTGAGGAGAAAAGCAGAAACCATATTCAACATCTCCAAAACCAATGGCAGGTCAGGATCATGCGGACATTTCTCCTTCCGCGCTTCATCTTCACATGCTGTCGTCTGCGTCCGAGGCCGGCGGGAGGAGCGGCTCGTATCTGGCGTGCGGCG
This sequence comes from Fistularia commersonii, assembly GCF_037954325.1. Lineage (NCBI taxonomy): Eukaryota > Metazoa > Chordata > Actinopteri > Syngnathiformes > Fistulariidae > Fistularia > Fistularia commersonii. The sequence continues at coordinate 157,605 of NC_141305.1, read as the reverse complement.
ACCTGGACCTCGGCCGGAGGTCTGAGGTCTCATTGCTTCGTCCCGCGGTCGCAGCGGACAACCGGGTTCTGACAGAACTCGGAGGACCACGAAATCCTCTCCCGCCGAAGCCTAACTCGACAGCAGACGCTCCTCCCGGCGCCGCCGAGGTTGGTCTCTCGCCGCCTGGTGACGCAGCCACGGCAGGACGCGGACCCGCTCGGCTTATGTGGCCGTCGAGGTCTTCGGACGTACCTTGGAGAAGACGGATGGTCCTCGCCGGAGTTGCCTGAAGGAGTCACTCGGCCGGAGCGCTCGCAGCTCCCCGGGGATCGGTGACTGGTCCGCGGTTCATCCGCCAGACCTGAAGCTCCGCCTCTCGACCTGCGGGTCAAAGCAGTCAGCGGACCTCGGTGTCCTGGAGTCCTGAGAAGATGTCTCCAGTCCACCCAGGGCTGTCCTCACCGCAGTGGAAGGTTCTGGCCACCTTTTCCCTCTAAGGAACCTTCAGGAAGGACAAAGATGGGAATCCTCGGGCCGCTTGAGATTCTCCGGCGGTTGCGGCGGGAACGACCTGCCCCTCGACGTTCTCGTACGGTTGAAGAGATTGAGGAGGTGGCAGAGCGTGAAGACCGTGAGCTCCGGCGTTCATACCAGAGGGGGAGGAGGCAGCCTCTGATTCTGGATGAAGCTCCGATCCTTCTCCAGTCTGGATGATGGCCAGCGCAATCTCTCGTGGTTAAGGGTCTCGTAATTGTGCTTTTTAATGTTGGATGGAACCAAAAAGGATCTCTGGGATCATCTGAAGAGGAACAGGAAGCCTGACTTCTCAGAGGGCTTGGATTTCTTCTTCCCAGGCCTCGTGTTGTCTGATCAGACCTTCTGTCTCCTCCTTCAGCGCCACGTACTTGTCCTCCAGAGCTTTGACCTTCTTCAGCTTCTTCTGCTGCTTGTTGAACTTGGTCTGGAGGGCGTCGTGGCTGCGGCTCATGATGTCGTTCTCCAGCGTCTCCGATTTGTACATGAGACCACAGACCTTCTCGCCCTGGAGTTTGTTGCAGGTCACATGAATCTGCCGCAGCACAGATTCATTTTCTTGTCTCATGGTCTCGTTGAGTCTCTTGAGATCCCGCCTGGACTTCTCCGAGGTTTCCTCCTCTCTGAGCTGCTTGGTCACCTCCTGCAGGCGTTTCTGCAGGACCTTGTTCTGGTAGACGATCGCGTCCTTCTCCGCCTTCAGCGTTTTGTAGTGAATCTCCAGGAAACTGGGGTTCCTCGGACACTTGTTGGAAGCCTCGAGTCGCTGCGTGAGGAGCTCGTTCTTCTTCCTCCACACTGCCGTCTCCTGCCTCAGTAGATCGCATTTCTGCCTCCAGTCTTCATCGCCGAGGAGCCTCCTGAAGGTGTTGCCGTGTGTTGCGACCAGGACTCTGTTTTGCTCCTGCAGCATCTTCTCCTCAGCTTCCAGATCCTCGTATTTCTCCCTCAGGTTCGATCGAAGCCGGAGCTGTTTGTGAATGTCCTGGATTTGTTTTTGCAGTCCATCGTTCTCCTTCCTCAGGGCCTCCATGGTGGCGAGTCTTTCCCGGAATCGGTTCCCACAGGGGATCTCGCTCTCGTTCTCCTTCCGCAGCCTCTGGACTTCTTTCTTCAGGACCTCGTTCTGCCGCGTCATGGCTTCTGTGGATGCTTTAATCCTGCTAATCATCCCGCGCAGAGCCTTCTCCTTGTGGATGTCCTTGTAGATCTGCTGGAGGTCCCTGTGGACCGCCTCGTTCTGTCTGCTCACCACCTCGTTGCTGCGTCCCGCGGGGGCTTTGAATTTTTTGAAGACCTTCTGCTGCTTCTTGAACTCGTTCTGGAGGGCGTCGTGGCTGCGGGTCACGATGACGTTCTGGAGCTTCTCCGATTTGTACATGAGACCGAAAACCTTCTCGCCCTGGAGCTGATTGCAGGTGTCGTGAACCTGGAGCAGCACCGACTCGTTCTCCTCCCGGAGAGCCTCGTTGTGTCTCTCCAGATCCCACCTCATCTTGTTCAGGTTTTCCTCCTCCCGGAGCTGCTTGGTCACCTCCTGGAGTCGTTTCTGCAGAACCTTGTTTTGGTTGCTGATGGTTTCTTTCTCGATCTTCAGTGTCTTGCAGTCAATCTCCAAGACGGTCGGACTGCCGAGACACTTGTTGGAAGCTTCTAGTCTCAACGTCATGTGTTCGTTTTCTTCCTTCCAGGCCTCCGTCTCCTGCCTCAGGACGTCACACTGGTACCTCCAGTCCTCGTTGTTCAGAGGCCTCTTGAAGGTGCTGGCGTGGGTTCCGACCAGGACTCTGTGTTTGGCCTGCAGGAGCTTCTTTTCTGCTTCCAGATCTTCGTATTTCTCCTTGAAGGTGTACCGAAGCCAGAGCTGCTTGTCGATCTCTTCGATTTCCTTCTGCAGACTGTCGTTTTCTTTGGTCAGAGCCTCGATGTGGGACAGCCTTTTGCGGACTCGCTTCTCCCAGAGGTTCTCGCTGTCGCTCTCCTTCCTGAGCCTCCGGAGTTCCTTCTTCAGGGCCTCGTTCTGACGAGTCATCGCTTCGGTGGACTCCTTCATCCAGTTGATCATACCGCGAAGAGCCTTTTCTTTGCTGATCTTCTTGTAGATCTGCTGGACTTCGTTGTAAAGAGTGTCATTCTGCCGGTTCAGGGCTTCGTTCTCTTTCCTCAGGTTTGTAAAACGCCCTTCCAGAGCTTTGACATGTTCATGCCTCTTCTGCAGCTCCATGGTAGTTTTGCTGTCATTTTGCAGCCTCATCCTGCCGATGGGCCTCTTAATGCTCCTCTTCTTGGCATCGGGGTTCGCCGCCTTTTTGATTAACTCGGGCTCTGGTTGGCCGCAACTTTCCAACAGGCCTTCGATGTCCTGGAGCTGGTTCTTCATCTGGTGAAGTTGGAGTTCGATGCTCTGGATTCTTGTGAGCATGTTGTGGTCGCTGTCTGTGTCATATTGTTCCTGAGTGCAGTCAATTTGTTGCTGGTGACTCATATTATTGGCTCGTCAGTCTGTGTCGTCTTTTGAGCAGAGTGTTTGATAAAATCTCGGAAAATGATGTTGGGGTAATTCAGCACGCTGTCGGGCTTCCTTCTCAGTCATCTACTTCTTCTGTGAGGTCTGGTCCTGTATGTCCTGTGCAGCGTATGTCTTATACAACTTTAGTTTCTGCGGCACAAAACGCTCTGAAAGGTTTGAGGTTGATGCGGCGGACGGTCGTCCTGTGGAGATCCACTGCGGTGTCTGGCTGTACCTTCACAGGAAAGAGGCTCCCCTATCTGACATTACAGCCTCGCCTTTCACAGCTTCAAGTCACCTTCCCCTGTCTACTCTGCGCTCACCTTGTATGACCTTGCGGCGTCCTCTGTCAGAGCATGTCCGCATGCCTTTGGTGACAGAAGGAAGTGAGGCGTCCGTGCACAGTGACATCACAGAGTGTTTCCATGACGCGACATGACAGCTTCGATTCCGATCTCAGGCCAGTGGAGGGGCAGCTCTCTGAAACACCCGTGGACAAAGATACAGTACTTTACGATGCCCCCCCCTCCCCCCCCCACAAAAAAAGAAAAAATTAAAAGGGCACTACCCGCTCCTGATGGGTCACATGTCACAATGGAACTGAAGGAGGCACTAGGATGAGAGATGAAAGGTCTTCAAGAAAAGCAACAAAGTATGGTGGCCACAATAACAATTGATAAAGGTCACCACAGATACTTCGCTGAGGTGCGGCCGCCTTCTGTAGCCGAGCCGTGAAGCAGCTCCCCTCCGATCCCATTCCACCTCTGCTGTCGAAGGGCTGAAGCTATTGACGCCCCGCAGTGACGGCCCTCACTTAACCCTGCCCCCAAGGATTGTCATAAGAGATACGATTGTCATTGGTAGTTCGGGTTTGGACACCTGACAGTGCAGACATGTGACATGTCCAAAAGCAATGGCTGGCTTGTGTTGGAGTGTTGGCCTCCTAATTCTCTCCAGAGCTTCAGACATGTTGAAGCGAGAAGTCAGGTGGTCCACTTTGGTGTGGAACTTTTTTGTAGAATTCAAGTGTTTCACCGCAGCCTTACCCTAACCCTAAACACAAGGAGTGACTCAACATGGACACTTGGAGGGGCTGTATCTTACTAATCACCTAATTTTTCAAGATTTCTGAATGGACAGTGAGATGAAGTCGGGGGAACACAGTATACACCTCGATTGATCAGGTTTCAGCTACTTTATTTGACATTTGTTGAAACAGTGGACTGTAAGGAGAAAGTCCAAGAGCCTTATAGAAAACAAAGATATTAAAAGGCAAGAGTTGTCCAAGAACCGACTTGAGTGTTGTCATGTAGCCTCTTAACAGGTTTCTGGACTTGTATGCTCAGAGGCAGTATTCTACCCCGGTTTGCACTTGTTCTTTTCCCTCAACCAGACCGATTCAACTCAATCACCAAGGTGCCGTCCTCCTGTTGCCGCTTCTGAAGATGCGCATCGTGCTGGTCTTGGTTGGAACGGCGTCCACGCGTCCATGTTCTCCATTTGGGTTTTGCTTTTCAGTGCCCTTGAATCCACCTGCATCCCCATCCCTCAAAAGTTCCATGTGCAACCTGCTCACACCTGCTGCCTGATTTCCCGCTTGTTCTTCGAAGATCGAGCGTGCACTTTTCCCTGGCTGATCACGACGGGATCTGACCATCTTTGTTTGAGCCGGACCAAAGGAACCGGGCTCGTCTCTCCAGCCAGATGTTTATAAATCTTGACGGACAGTTTGCTGGAGCACTTCAGGACACGAGGACTCCTATCCTTCTTTATGCTGACTTGCTTCCACGGTGGACTGCATTTCTTCAGCCAGAGCTGGACATCCTCGAGGACGGGGTCCAAGTCGCCACTCGGAGGAATCCCGTTGGTCCAGGTATCCGGTCCAGACAATGGACCGCGTGACTCTGGGACAGAACCTGGCAGCGCATGCTCCTCAGCTCCATCGACCTCCCTGCCGGGCGCAGCCCGAACATCTCCACCGGAGTGCTGCTCATCGACATGAGAAGCAGGTTCCTTGTTTTTAAAGAACCGGATCAGTATCCTGATTCTCCAGTGGGCGTGAAGGGGGTGCGGTCTTATGACCGATGGAAGCTCAGTCTCAGGAGGTTCTCTCTGTTGAGACTAGTGTCGCGTCAGCAGCGACCAAGTTGCCCATCAAATGTCTGTCATGGCACCATGTGACCTGATCAGCCAATGGGCTGCAGACTCAGCTTGGTCCTAGGCCATCACAGGAGATAGAGAGTACAGTCAGTGGAGAAAAGAGCACTGTTGTTCATGCACATAGTGCCAGAGGTAATAGAACCTGAAGATGTAGTACTGAAATGAGGCTAAAAATTAGGGGGGCGTGGCGCAGGAGGTGGAGCGATCGTCTTTGGAGCCAAACGTTCCTGGTTGGTGCTTCTAAGTGTTGTCGAGCAAGACACCGAACCCTTCCCTGCTCCCCTGGCGCTGCTCGACGGCAGCTTACTGCTCAGGGTTCATCCATGATGGGTTAATTGCAGAGAACGAATTTCCCCACAAGGATTAATTCAAATGAATTATTAAATTATTGTTATTAAATTCCCTTGATGCCCAAACAAATTGTACCTCAGTTGTCGTCATGAGCCATCAAAGAAGTGCAGCAGCGTATTGTGGCCCTGCGGTACCCTACAGGGGGAGTTCCAGTTCCTGGACGGTGGTCATTGGACACTGTGCCAGATGTCCTGGAGAAGAAGCTGATGTCGCACACCGAGGCGGTGCGCTGCCTGTGACGTGAACGCAACCTGCATGACTCCGATGTCAACAGCAATCGAGTAGTTTGACGTCTCAAAGAGCTTGGATTTCTTCTTCCCAGGCCTCGTGTTGTCTGAGCAGACCTTCTGTCTCCTCCTTCAGTGCCACGTACTTGTCCTCCAGAGCTTTGACCTTCTTCAACTTCCTCTGCTGCTTGTTGAACTCACTTCGGAGGGCGTCGTGGCTGCGGCTCATGATTTCATTCTGGAGCTTCTCCGATTTGTACATGAGACCACAGACCTTCTCGCCCTGGAGTTTGTTGCAGGTCACATGAATCTGTCGCAGCACAGATTCATTTCTTTGTCTCATGGTCTCGTTGAGTCTCCAGAGATCCCGTCTGAACTTCTCCAAGGTTTCCTCCTCTCTGAGCTGCTTGGTCACCTCCTGCAGGCGTTTCTGCAGGACCTTGTTCTGGTAGACGATCGCGTCCTTCTCCGCCTTCAGCGTTTTGTAGTGAATCTCCAGGAAACTGGGGTTCCTCGGACACTTGTTGGAAAACTCGAGTCTCAACATCATGTGCTCGTTCTCTTCCCTCCAGGCCTCCATCTCCTGCCTGAGTAGATCGCATTTCTGCCTCCAGTCTTCATCGCCGAGGAGCCTCCTGAAGGTGTTGCCGTGTGTTGCGACCAGGACTCTGTTTTGCTCCTGCAGCATCTTCTCCTCAGCTTCCAGATCCTCGTATTTCTCACGTAGATTTAATCGAAGCCGGAGCTGTTTGTTGATCTTCTGGATTTGTTTTTGCAGTCCATCGTTCTCCTTCCTCAGGGCCTCCATGGTGGCGAGTCTCGCCCGGAATCGGTTCCCACATATATTTTCTCTTTCTTTCTCCTTCCGGAGCCTCCGGACTTCTTTCGTCAGGATCTCGTTCTGCTGGGTCATGGCTTCTGTGGATGCCTTCATCCTCTTTATGATCCCCAGCAGAGCCTTCTCCTTGTGAATGTCCTTGTAGATCTGCTGGAGTTCCCTGTGGACCACCTCGTCCTGTCTGCTCACCACCTTGTCACAGTGTTCCTCTGACACTGTGAGTTTGTTGGAGACCTTCTGCTGCTTCTTGAACTCGACCCGGAGGGCGTCGTGGCTGCGGGTCATGATGATGTTCTGGAACTTCTCCGATTTGTACATGAGACCGAAAACCTTCTCGTCCTGCAGTTTGATGCAGGTCACTTTAATCTGGTGAAGCACCGACTCGTTCTCCTGTCGCAGGTCCCTGTTGTGTCTTCTTAGCGTTCCCCTCAGCTGGTCAAACGTCTCCTCGGCCCTGAGCTGCTTTATCACCTCCTGGAGTCGTCTCTGCAGGACCCTGTTTTGGTTGCTGATGGTTTCTTTCTCGATCTTCAGAGTCTTGTAATTTGTTTCTAAGACACCCGGAAAGCCGAGACAGTTGTTGGAAGCTTCTAGTCTCAACATCATGCGGTTGTTTTCTGCCTTCCAGGCCTCCGTCTCCTGCCTCAGGACGTCACACTGGCACCTCCAGTCCTCGTTGTTCAGAGGCCTCTTGAAGGTGCTGGCGTGGGTTCCGCCCAGGATTTTGTTTTGTGTCTGCAGGATCTTCTTCTCTGCTTCCAGATCCTCATAGATTTTCTTGAAGGTCAACTGGACTTTGAGCTCCTGGCCGATCTTCTGGATATCTCTCTTTAAGTAGTCGTGTCTTTTCCTCAGCACTGCGATGAAGGTGAGCCTTTTCCTGAAGTGCTTCTCCCAGGGGTTCTTACTCTCGTTGTCTCTCTTGAGCTTCTCCAGTTCCTTGTTCAGGGCCTGGTTCTGACGGCTCATGGCTTCCGTTGCCTCTTTCATCCAGGTGATCATTCCGTGCAGGACCTTTTCTTTGCTGATGTTTTTGTAAATGTGCTGGACCTCCTTGTACAGAGAGCTATTCTGCTGGACCAGGACCCTGTTGTTCTCTTTCAGACTTGTAAATCGTCTCTCCAGAGTCTGGAGGCGTTCCCGAAGCTCCGGGATGATTTCCCTGCTGGCCGTCCCGTCGGCAGAGGCTTTCGTAGCAGCACATCCGCCCCGGGCCTCCGGAGACCGATCCAGATGTTTCTCCAGAGGCCGCTCAGCTGCTCTCGAAGCCCGGAGCCCCTGATGCTCCTGGATCTTGTCTTCTGGAATGTTCCTCCGGTCTTCCCGTGCGGAATCGACCACCTCCCGGTGGATCATGTCGGCGGCTCACTGAGCGTGGACGGAACCCGTCGGACACCAGATGGCGGCCACAGTGCCGGCTGTGTCGGACCCGAGGAGGCCCGCAGACTCATTTATAACTTCAGTTGTGGGACTTTATTCTCTCAGACTATGAATGCTCCCGCTCGCCGCTGTGAACTTCTCCTGAAGTTCCAGACCCCTGTTTACTTCCGGCTGCGGGTTCTGAGCGACGCTCCGTGGTGTTTGCGCTGTCCAACCACCCGGGCCTTTCTCCGTCCAGTGAAGCGCTCACTCCTCTGCCTCTGCCTTTCACATCAGAGCTGAGCGTTTGCTCCTGGGAGGTGGTCGTCCTGAGCAGCAGCTCCCTCCGCCCGGGTTCCAGCTCAGACGCTGAGGACGGAGGCATCGTGCGTGTGGTCCGGGGTTCCTCACCGCCGACATCCGCCCTGAACCTCCGTGGACTCTCCCCGCTTTTGTGCCGTTACTGCAACCACAGGAGATGAACCACGTGCACCTCCTCATCTCCAAGAGTCGGACGCACAGATGGTCGGGGTAGCGTTTGTACGTCGGATCAGACGGCTGTTATTTTGCCGTCGCATCGAGGTGACCAGCTTGGGGTGACAACATCACAGTGATCACAGCTTCTCCTTCCCGTCGGGGGTGGGAGCAGGACTTCAGAATCGCCGAGTCGTCGGACTGGACGGGCCTCCGGCGTGGGAGGATGAAAATATGAGGACGGGTTAGGGTTAGAGACTATGGAATGAGAAAAAAAAAAAGAAGGTGAAGGGCCAGTTTTAGATCAAGTCATGGAGGAGAAGGGGAAGTTAGAACATTTGACCTAGAAGGAAAAGATACCTCGGATAGAAAGCAACATTGAACTTGGAGCTTGTGGACTAATGGTTGAACCTAAAGATGAAGAGCAGGAACACACACATGAAGAACGAGTACTTGCCCAAGACGTGAACCCTTGGGGTTGCGGTGACCGTGAGGAAGAAGACGGGGAGGCCGGGAGGAGATGTCAAGGCCGCCGCCGGCCGCAGGAGATGTCAAGGCCGGAAGGAAGAGGCTGAAACGCACTGCTGAAAGCGTGGGACAGAAGAGCATGGAGAGTTCTCGGGTCATGAAATCTGAGCGAATACGATCAAATATCTCAGAGAGGAACATCCAGAGAAGCTGCCGCGACTCCTCGACAGCGTGGTGAGAAGGGAAGCTGGCAAGAGGGGCGAGGGTCTCCCATTATGAATTCCATGCGTCTTTTACTGGTGGGGAAAAATGTGCTTGCAGGTGTCCCTGCCTGGCTTCACAGTGTGGAATGGCTCTGCTCCTGCAGGTGACAGCATGGTGTTCCATCCAGAGTTCGAGAATGCAGGTCAGGCAGCGGGGCTTCAGGTGTGGCGGGTGGAGAACATGGATCTTGTCCCTGTTCCAGAGAGTCTGTACGGAAGCTTCTACAACGGGGACGCCTACCTGGTTCTCCACACGACCGAGACCCGCGGGGGGAACCTGCAGTACAACCTGCATTACTGGCAAGGTAATTGAAAACGTACGTCTTCACCAAGCACGACCCCGCTAACCTCACTCAGCCCCCAAACCCCCATGAGTGCACAGTATGTAAGTATATGGGTCTGAGATGGTCATTTGGTCGAGTGGTCACTTCTGACTTCCGACTACTGCTACTTCGGATCTTCGGTGACTGAATTGCACTTCTTGTGAGTCGCTTTGGATAAAAGCGTCTGCCAAATGACCGGGATGTAACCTAATAACTCGCGCTCCAGTAGCAGCGGGCCGGCTCGGCGCAGGAGGTGGAGATCGTCTTTAGAACCCAACGTACCCGGTATGAGTCTCGGTTCCTTCTAGCCCGTCGAAGTGTCTTGAGAAAAGACACCGAACCCCTAAGTGCTCCTCAGGCGCCGGTCGACGGCAGCCTTCTGCTCCTGGTACATCCGGGACGGGTTCATTGCAGAGAACGAATTTCCCCGCGGGATTACTAAAGGATAAATTATTATTAATTATCATTAGTCTGGACTCACGTCACAGCTGAGTACACTGATACTATTCCTCGAGCTGGTGTGGAACACGGTGCAGCAGATCACCGGAGGAACCCCCTGCAGTGCGCTAGTAAAAGTATCAGCAGTATCAGCAGCACTGCAGCGACTGTGCGAGCGGTACTATTAGTATCACAGGTCCTGCGAGCCAGTAGCACAGCGATGGCGGCGGCAGCTGCGCAGAGACCGTACAATCTCAAGGATGTGAAATGGGCTCTGCTGTCCGATTGCTTTGTGTTCCTGTAGGTTCTGAGTGTTCTCAGGATGAGAGTGGGGCGGCGGCCATCTTGGCAGTCCAGATGGATGACTTCCTGCAGGGGGCGCCAGTCCAGTACCGTGAAGTCCAGGGTCACGAGTCCAGTTCTTTCACCGGATACTTCAAAAGTGGACTCCGGTATCTTGTGAGTCTTGCTCCGGGGCGGAAGGGGCGGCGAAAACGGCCTGGCGATCCAAGACGTACGAACGATGCAAAAACGGGCGAGAAAATATCCGAGGACCTGAAACCGCGAAGCGGCCGGTGGGAGGAGTGGTGGCGACAGCGGGGCGACGAGCGGTCTACCTGCCGCCGCCGCCGTAGACATGGTGTTTGTATTCTGACCTCAGGCTGGGGGCGTGGCCTCAGGCTTCAGACACGTGGTCACCAACGATGTGGAGGTCCAGAGGTTGCTGCAGGTCAGAGGGCGGCACGCTGTCAGGGCCACCGAGGTTCCCGTCAGCTGGGAGAGCTTCAACCGCGGAGACAGCTTCATTCTGGACCTGGGACTCCATATCATCCACTGGTCTGGTTCCCATAGCAACCGTTTTGAGAAGTTCAAGGCCACCGTAGTGAGTGGAGACGGGGCTCGTGAGATCTCCCGGGTTCGATGACGTCACACTGACGAGAGTCGCCGATTGGCAGGTGTCGAAGGGGATCCGTGACAACGAGCGCTGCGGTCGGGCCCGGCTGCTGGTCTGCGACGAGGGCGGCGAACCGGAGATGATGCTGGAGGTGAAGTTACACCTTCTTCCCCCAGGACTCCCCGGAACACACCGGTGTCGAGATGGACGTCAGTGCGACGTCCCAAACCGTCCAATCACCATCCAGGAACACGAGGGAACGTTGTAGGACGTCGACTCCGTGTTCGCATCCCAGAATTTCATGATGCCTTTGAGGTCTGACCTGGGTCGTGCCTCTGACCTCTGACCCGTGCGTCCAGGTGCTCGGCGACAAACCGGAGCTGCCGGAAGCTCAAGTTGACGACGCCAAGATGGACGCCTGCAACAGGAAGCTGGCCAAACTCTACCAGGTGAGTCCGAGGGAAGATCTCTGAGGGCCAAGTCCAAGTTTCCACCCGAAAACGCCAGGATGGACCTTCCCGTGTCTCCTTGGCCGCAGGAGACGGCTTGCATATTTTCACTACTTTTCCACATCAGGTGGGCGTGAGAAGATTCACTGATCTTCAGTGATGTTCTGCTCCATTATTAACATTATTATCCCTTGGTTTGGAAGGTCCGGAGATGTCCATGTCCTCAGCGTACGTTCCTGCAGGCTTTTGTTGTGAAGCAGAAGCAGGAAGTAGAGCGTCCTCTCTTGTGTGTCTCAGGTGTCCAACGCACACGGAGAGCTGTCGGTCACCCTGGTGGCAGAAGACAACCCCTTCTCCCAGGACGCCCTGCTCTCCAGCGACTGCTTTGTCCTGGACAACGGGGCCGGCGGCTGCATCTTCATCTGGAAAGGTTCCTGCCGGTTCCCCGGGATATACTTTCTGAAGCACCTAAGACTCGTCTGACGTGTGCGTGTGCGTGTGTGTGTGTGTGTGTGTGTGAGCAGGAAAAGATGCAAATCAGGAGGAACGTCTTGCTGTCTTGAAAACTGCTGAGCTGTTCATACACAAAATGGATTACCCAGCACACACTCAGGTGCGCGCACACACACACACACACACACACACACACGTGTACAGGACAACAAAGACCTCAGTTGAAACTATCAAGGACCCAAAGCTCTTGAAGTCAAGCCCTGCCCCCTGGATGGTTTCTGGCCAGTGATTGGTTGGCTCCGTGGAATGTGCTTGAAGCTCATTGGAGTGAGTGAGGAACCATCAGGAGTCCTGGTGTCGAGTGGGGGGGCACAGAGGGACCTTCAGGACCAGGTGGATGAGCCTCAGGCTCAGGACAGGTGGTCCTTCTCCGCCGTCCACAGCCTGAGAAGCCACCACCGTCGTTCATGGCGACCAGAAGGTGGAAGGATCACCCGCGGGTGAACTTAAAGAGCACCGGGTGGATCCTTGAGGAGCTCCTCCGTCTCCTGCCCACCACAGGTCCAGGTTCTCCCTCAGCATGGAGAGACTCCGCTCTTCAAGCAGTTCTTCCAGGACTGGAAGGAGCCCGACGCCACCGTCGGCACGGGAACGGCGTTCGTGTCCAATCGGATTGCGAAGATTGAGAAGGTAGCCGGTCCGATGAAGCTCATGCTGTTGCGCTTCAGTGTTGCCACGGTAACAGAAAGTGACCGTCGCTCTGACCGCACAGGTGCCGTTCGACGTGTCGTCTCTCCACCGATCGGAGGCCATGGCGGCCCAGCACGGGATGGTGGACCGAGGGGACGGAACCAAACGGGTGCGTCTCCGGCCGGGACGCCGCAGGTCCACCTGTCCGGGTCTCCACCCGGGAGGAACCAATCAGGACACGGAGCTCATTGGGATATGAGCTCCGAACACGGAGGTTCCGGGCGCTCGCGGCGGCGCCACCTGCTGGTGAGAAGGGGAAGAGCGGGCGGCGTCCGTCTAAGCGTCCCTCTGTCTTCAGGTGTGGCGCGTCGAAGGCTGCGACAAGGTTCTGGTGGACTCCGCAAAGATCGGCCAGTTCTTCGGAGGAGACAGTTACATCATCTTGTATCAGTACCAACACAAGGGCAGGCGAGGAGATATCATCTACACCTGGTGAGGTTCTCCGCCTGTCGGGTCGACGCCGTTCCCGCCGTCCAGACGATCGGGGCGCAGGCTAACTGCCGGTGTCCTCAGGCAGGGGGCGGAGTCCAGCCGGGACGAGACCGGCGCGTCGGCCATCTTGGCCGTGCGGCTGGACGACGAGCTCGGGGGCGGAGCCGTTCAGGTACGTTCCCGCCGAGCGCCGTCGGGTGCGACCTTTGACCCTCGGCCCCGCAGGCCTCACGCCTGTGTCTGCAGGTGCGGGTCGTCCAGGGAAAAGAACCCAGTCACCTCATGAGCTTGTTTGGAGGCCAGCCGATGGTCGTCTACAAGGGCGGGACATCCAGAGAGGGCGGCCAATCAGATGCGCAGGACACCCGTCTGTTCCAGGTCCGAGCCAATCAGGCGGGGGATACTAGAGCCGTGGAGGTGAGAACACGAGGTGGTGTTTTCCCACACATCCTCTCCTCGGTGGGGTGTGTGTGTGTGTGTGTGTGTGTGTGTGTGTGTGTGTGTGAGACTCCCTGTGAAGGCAGGGCTGTGATGTCACAGGTGTGTAGAAGACAGCGGCTGGTCTTTGGAAGGAGATCTCTGTGAAGATCTCCTCCTCCCAGCAGGGTGAGAACCTGAGCTCTGCTCTCCTGCTGTTGGTCCTGTGATCTCAGGTCATGACAGAAACATGTAAAAGAGCGACGGTCAGGACCTGTGGTTGAGTCGGTGAAGATCCCTTGAAGACGAGCGCCTCCGTTCACCCTCAGCGTCCCGCCCGCCCGCCCGCCCGCCCGCCCCCGTGAGCCCGCTGAGATGGAGATAAGCCCGATCTCCAGGGAGGCTCTGCTCACGCTGGTGGAGAAACATCTGAAGAACCTGTCCCGAGCCCAGTGGAGATCGCTGAGCGCCGGGCATGCGGACGCCGCCGCTCAGGTTCCAGTGATGGACCTGTGCTGTGAGATGGTCCAGACCGCCGGCGCCAACGCTGTGAGGACCACGATGGCTCTCCGCCGGGTCAGGAGCTCCACGGAAAGGCAAAGGACCCCCGTGGTTTCCACAGCCACCCTGGAAAACACCATCGCTGAGAGCTTGGCTGAGGCTCTGAACGTCCACCTGCAACCGTGCGAGAGCTTGGGACGTCTGACGGCGTTGGTGGAGGAGGAGGTTTCACTGAGGGTGAACGCCGTGTCTACAGAGCTCCTCGGCTCCCCGGACGGGTCCTTCAAGAAGACCTTTTATATCCCGAGCTCCATTTCCAGCGTGGACAAACTCTGTCAGATGGGGGTCCTGGTCTCTAAAGTGATTGAGATCTATTTACGTGGCACCGGCTCTACTGGGCTGAAGTGTGTGTCGGCAGGTCACCAGGACACCGATGGTTCTGGACCACGCGTCTCCTCTCAGACAAAGAGAAGGGACGTCTACTGTGACATTATCAAGACTCATTTCCAGAGCCTGAAGACAAAGGTGTCTCAGACTTTCAAAAGCAAGGAACCTGCTTTTCTGGTAGATGCGCAGCTCTGCGGCGCAGATGTTCGAGCTTCGCCCGGCAGGGAGGTCGATGGAGCCGAGGAGCATGTGCTGCCAGGTTCCGTCCCAGAGTCACGCGGTCCACTGTCTGGACCGAACACCCGGACCAACGGCACTGCTCCGAGCGGCGACTTGGACCCCCTCCTCCAGGATGTCCGGCTCTGGCTGAAGAAGTGCTGTCCGCCGTGGAAGCAAGTCAGCATAAAAAGGGACGTGGGTCCCGGTGTCCTGAAGTTCTCCAGGAAACTGTCCGTCAAGATTTATAAACATCTGGCCGGAGAGACGAGCCCGGTTCCTTTGGTCCGGCCCAAACAAAGATGGTCCGATCCGGTCGTGATCGGCCAGGGCAACGGGCAGATGACCTCCGAAGTCCTGTTTGTGATCTTAGAAGACCAAGTGGCAAAATTCATGCAGCAGGTGATGGTCTCTTTGCACATGCAACATATGGAGGACAGGGATGCAGGTGGATTCGAGGGCACGGAGAAGCAGAACCTAAATGGAGAACATGGACACGTGGACGCCGTTCCATCCAAGACCAACCCGATGCGCATCTTCAGAAGCGGCAACAGGAGGACGGCGCTGTCCGTCTCAGTCCAGGATTTGACCCTGGAGACAGAAGGTCTGGACTTGAAAAAAGCCTCCAGTGTGGCCCCTTCGTCTGGACAGTCGGTGCACTCAAGACAGAAGCTGGTCTACAGTCTCATCCACAATCTGATGTTGGAGCTGGTAGAGCTCCTCCCACAAACCTCCAAGGAGGTGCTGCAGACCAACGCCCTCATTCCGGTCATCGATCGACTGTCGAGCAGAGGCACGCGGGAGATCAGCCCCCATCATCTGGTGGCTTTGCAAACCCTGTACAGTTTCACCAAAGTCATCAAGGCAGTCATAAAAGACCTCCTGCGGGACTTTGACACGGCAGAAGAGCTGGTGGAGGCCGCAATGGCTTCGGAGTCCTCTTTTGATGATGCCGTCGTCAGATATTTAAAAATCCAGCTCACGTCAAGAAACCTCAAGACGAGCACCTTCTGCAGGTTTGTTTCCACGGCAGGTCAATCTTGAGCCGGCCGTCCTCCTCCTGGAAGATCTAATGATGGTTAGAACGAATAGAAATGAAACCGCTAGTCTCTGATTTGTGTCTTCCATGGACCTTGTGGTTCTCAGTCACAGCATGTACCAACTTCTACCTCAGCGAAACCCTAATGCCAACGGTGACCGGCAGCATTGGTTGTCGGTGACATCGCGCGCCCTGCTGTCTGATTTGCTGCCTCCTCCTAGGTGGACCCTACCTCCGCCAATCTGAATTCCTGCGACGTCTTCCTCCTGGTGTCCTCCTCGGGCTCCTGGATGTGGAAGGGCGGCATCAGCGGCTCGGCCGAAGCCGCCGGAGCAGAGCGCCTGGCCGCCATCCTGGAAGCGAGCCCCTCCACGCTGGAGGAAGGGGCCGAGGAAGGTCTGGACGCATCATCCGTCCCCTCTGGTTCTTTCTCATTCATCGGCTTAAGTTAACGCCCCGTTATTTTGAGACCGCTCGTGCTCCGTCCACTGCCTTCTGGTCCAAATGTTCTCGGGCTCTAAACGGACCTCATCTGATACGTGTAGGAATGGAGGAACTTGTTTTGTCTTCCACGGTCACTCGATGATCCCGGTGTGGTTTCAGATGCCTTCTGGGACGCGTCGGGTGGAAGGCAAGACTACTGTCGGTCGCCTCGTCCGAAAGATCTCCTCGATTCTCATCCTCCTCGCCTGTTCGCCTGCTCCAACAAGACCGGAACCTTCCAGGTCAGTCCGTCCACCGGGTCACCCGTCTGACACACGAGCCGGTGGAAGATCACCGCTCGCCGGGTGAGCCGGGGGCCTCCGTGCCGCTCGGGTTCTCCGCTCGGGTTCTCCGCTCAGGTTCTCCGACTCCTGTGCTCAGATGGAGGAGGTACCGGGAGAGCTGACCCAGGAGGACCTGGCTCCTGATGACGTCATGATCCTGGACGTCTGGGACCAGGCGAGTCCTCGGCCGTCGCGACAGGCGCCTCTCTCCTCCCCGCCGCCATCCACCGTCCTTTGCTTTGCTCCCGCAGGTGTTCGTCTGGATCGGCAAGGACGCTCTGGAGGAGGAGAAGACGGACGCCGCGGCTTCGGGTGAGTCGGACGGGACGTTTTGCCGGGAAGAGCGGGAAAACGTACCGACTGTGTTTTTGTCTCACCAGCTATCAAGTACATCGAGAGCGACCCGGCCGACAGAGACCCCCGCACCCCCGTAGTGACGGTGAAGCAGGGATTCGAGCCTCCGACCTTCAGCGGCTGGTTTCTGGGCTGGAGCCACGAATACTGGACCGGCGACCCCATGGAGCGAGCCATGGAGGTCCTGAGGGAATAAGGCCGGCGTCACATCGGCGGGCAAAGTGTGGAGGAAATAAATGCTTGCCGCTGCACCCCTGCCTTCGCCGGTCTGTGGTGTCAGCGGGTCGGTCTCGCCGGACGGAGGAGGGCGTCCTTCTCCGACCGTCTCCCATCCATTTCCCTCCGACCCCGAACCGTCCGCCTGGGACTGGCGTGCATTATCTTTTAGGAAAGGCTCGCGTCCGTAACGCCGCCGCCGCCGGCAGAGTGTCTGTGGCGATGCCTGTTCCCGTGGTAACTCCGGGTTCGAGTCCTTCATCTTCTCTCTCCGACCCAAACGGACGGTAGGAGGTCCACCGGCAAAGAACGGGGGCGGCACCTTCTCCACCCGCCGGGTTACGTTTTTTTCTGGAAAGGGAGACGCATCCTGTCTGCCGCTTTCAGGAGGGCAGCGAGGGACGGAGGCGGGAACGGGAAGCCTCAGGTCTTCGGACGACATGAAGCCGAAGCGCCCGTCGCCGCGTCGGCGGGTTCCGGATGAGATGGCATCCGTTGGATTCATCAGATGTTCACGCCAGAGGGACGGGACCTCCTGGCAGCGGCGTGTATCTTCACACGTCACAAGAG
Source organism: Fistularia commersonii (assembly GCF_037954325.1). Taxonomy (NCBI): domain Eukaryota; kingdom Metazoa; phylum Chordata; class Actinopteri; order Syngnathiformes; family Fistulariidae; genus Fistularia; species Fistularia commersonii. The sequence goes on along the minus strand of NC_141305.1, from coordinate 140,233 downwards.
GTGGCGGAAGGTTCCACGGCCGAGTGAAATATGGCCTCCGACCACGGAATCACCATGGAAACAGCTTGATAGCGATAGATACTTTATTGGGGACTCTGTTAATAAATACTGATGCCGATAAATAACGAGAACAGAAGACCGGAGACCAGAGGAACCTGAAGATGCCTGACTCTACCTCTACAGCTGTGGACGGCGTCTCCCGCAGACCCAGGTGGGATTTCTACTTCTAGAGCCGAGCGTCGACGGCTTCGACAGAACCGGCGTGCAGGTCTAGGTGCGCGGCGGTGGGTTCGGGGTCCGGTCGACCCGGGTCTGCCGTCGGGAGGCCGTCGGAACAAAGGGTTCTCAGAGCTTTGCGGGAAAACAACCTTGAAACGTAAATAAATATTGGAGACCGACGTTCATATTTTACAGGAATGGAGATTCAGGAATGAAACGGTTCCGCCTGGTTCCCCCGGTCCGGCTGGTCCGGGGGAACCCTGTGGAGAACCGTCCTGGAACGCACTGGAGCGCTGAAGAAAACAAAGTTACATCTGAAGGTTGAAAGGGAAACATGCAGAACTAAAAGGGAAGCGAACGAGGAGGACGGGCCGAAGGTCAGAGGTCAGAGGTCAGGTCTGTGGTTTGGTTCTCTGAAGTTGTGCTGAAACTCAAAGCCTTGTAGATGCTCCTCTCCTCCCTGCCGGTGAAACCCATCAGAGCGGCGCCTCAGCAGTTTCCGGAGTTGCGAAACTCTCCGTTCTCCGTGATCTGAAGGGATGATGTGTTGCTAGGCGACAGGCCGTTCCTCTGGGATGTCACAGCATAGCGTTCCTTCAGCTGCGTGAGAGCCGCCATCAGCCGAGTGTTGGCGGCGTCCAGACTGGCGATCCTCTTCTCCTGTGAGCGGACGGACGGGTGAAAGTCAGACGGGTGAAGGTCAGACGGGTGAAGGTCAGACGGGTGAAGGTCAGACGGGTGAAGGTCAGAAGGGTGAAGGTCACCTGAGCCTCGATGATCTTCTGCTTGGAGTCCACTACCGCCTGCATGTCGGAATGGTCCTTCTTCAGCTCCTCCTCCACAGCCATCAACCTTCAGAAACATGACAGTGGACATCCCATAATGGTCATACCCCTCATACGGGCTGTGAACCTGCACAGATGGAGACTCGCAGGAGGAGTCTGGAGATGTGCTGGTGCCGCAGGAGCGGAGAGAACGTCGACACTTCCACCGACCTGCTGATGATGCTGTTCATCTGGAGATCTTTATCATCCTGGAGCCGCCGGAGCCTGCTCTCAGTGTCCTCCAACCGGGCCTGACACACACACACACACACACACACACACACACACACACACACACACACACACACACACACACACACACACACACACCAGTATATTAGCCCCCCGTAGCTACAGCTGATTGGTTAGTGTGAAGGACCAAAGCAGGAGTCTTGGCTGAGAACCTGATACTCCTGCAACATCCTCTGGTTCTGCTGATCCTGGACCAGCAGACGGGCCTCACACTCCTCTTGACGGAGAGCTGCCACCCGCAGCTTCTCCTGCAGCATCGCAATCTCCTGCTGGTACTACACACACACACACACACACACACACACACACACACACACACTGTCACTCATCATGTCTGCTTCAGGTTGGCACAGACCTCCTGTGTGAGAGGTTTCCTCTCCATCAGCAGGAGCAGCAAGGCCTCCCCAGGATGGAGGTCTGAGAGCGCCATGGACCACGCAGTGTGTGTGTGTGTGTGTGTGTGTGTGTGTGTGTGTGTGTGGGGTCTGTCATGTGACCTGTCCTGACCACATTCAACTGACACTGACTGACCTTGTCGATGAGGGCGTCGTCATGACGATCATCCTCCGTCTCTCCATAAGAGGATGTGGAATTCATGTTGAGCAGCCAGGCTGCTGTCCGGTCCAACGCACAGGGGGACGGGGCCTGACACACACACACACACACACACACACACACACATACACACAAACCCGCAAGCACGTGTGCACACATGGACCCACACACATATGCATGGAGACACACACAGGCACACACCCAAGCACATGAACACACATGGATGCACACACACACACACACACACACACACACACACACACACACACACGCACACACACACAAGCATGTAAGCGCACATATACATGGACACGCACATATGCACAAAGACAAACGTATATGTAAATGCATGTACGGACACATGCATGCAGACACACACACACACACACACACACACACAAGATGCTGATTAGCCTTGCCCCCCAGGTTCTGATGGTTGTTGCCATGGTGACAAGTTACCTTGGCGGCACCCCTCTGCTTCTCGGGGCTGTCCCCTTTGGACGAGGACGAGGTCTGGCGGAGACGCGACTGGCCGCTGCTCGGCCAATCAGGACTGGACGACATCATGCTGCCGGAGGCCGGGCGAGGGGGGTAGGCGGAGCCTCCGCCGCCGCCGCCGCCGCCGAGCATGCCGGGTGGAGTGCGTCCCCGGGGCGGGCCGGGGGGGGCGGAGGAAGGGGGTGGGGGCTGGTCGATGCGTCTCTGGGGACCCGAGGAGTTCTGGCGCGGGGGGGCGGAGCCACCTGGGACGGAGGAGAGCGGCGATCAGAGGAGCTCGGCGGCCCAGGAGGTCCCGCAGAAGGTCCCGCAGATGTGTTACCTGTCAGCGTCTCGCTGAGGGAAAGCGCCCGCCGCGAATACTCCTCCCCGCTGCTGCTGCTCGACATGGCCGACATGCGCTCCCCCCGCTCGCCGGCCCCCATCCCCACCGCCATCTGGGTCAGGAAGGCCGGCTTGGTCACGGCGGTGGCGGCGGCGGCGGCGGCGGCGCGCTCCTCCGCGTGACCCTGCGAGCCCATCGAGCCGTCGGACGGCGTGGCGTCGGCCGGCTGCTGGGGTTGGCGCGGCGATGTGGCGGTCATGTGATACACGGGGTTCTGGAAGGACAGCGGCAGGAGGCCCGTCCTGCGCTGCCATTGGCCGTCGTCCAGGCCGTCCCCGGGGGAGGAGTCCTGCAGGTCCACCAGAGACAGGCTGCGGCTCTCATTGGACAGCTTCTGCCCCTCCCTGCGCCCGCCGCCCGCCTCGAACGCCGCCTCGTTCTCGTTGGGCTCCGAGTACGACGAGCTCGGGGCCGGCGAGCCCCGCAGGCCTGGGGGGGACAAGGGGGGTCACGACCCTCAGGGTCACAGGTCAAGGCCGAGGGCCGGCGGGCGGGAGGTCAGAGCTCACCTGAGGCCGGCTGGAGGCTGGAGCCTTTGGTGACGAAGAACAAATCTTTGTTCTCCGGAGTCGGAGACGGAAGCCTGGTGAAGTCCACCAAACTACACACACACACACACACACACACAGTAAACATCCTGGCGAACCATCCGGCCCGTGGACGGTGCAGATGACCTCACCCTCCGTCCAGGCCAGCGCTGCCCTGCAGTCCGACAGAGGGGTTGCAGGAGGCGAGGGGAGGAGAAAGGGGCGGAGACAGAGGGGGCGGAGACACCACGCGCTGCTGCTCCGGGGACGACACCGGATTGACCACGCCTCCGGGGTTGGCCAGCGCCGCCGACACGTCTCTGAGGATCCGTGCCAGAGGACCCAGCTTCGCCAGACACACCTGTGGGGACGGGGGGGTCGCCGGGGGTCACCGGGGGTCGCCGGAGTACCCGTCCTCCGCGGCGCCGCTCAGGCGAGGCTTACCTGATCCAGCTCGGTGAGCAAGGTGTGCAGGCTGGAAAGCTCCCGGCCGAGGTCGATGTACCCGTCGAAGCCCGCCGTGTGGTTCAGGCCGTCCGGGTTGGAGATCTCCTGCAGGAAGCGCTGCATGCTGCTCCACTGGAGCTCCACAAAGTCATTCATGAAGAGCATGTACTCCTCTTTGGTGCCGAACCTGGGGGACCCGGGTCACAGGGGGGGCCGAAGGTCACTAGCTCGCTAAAGAGAGGCTGATAACCGCCGTCTCTATAACCCGCTGGTTAAAGCCTGGTGCGCTCCGATTGGCCGGCGCAGTGATTGACAGGCGGGTGTCAGACTTACTTGCTGAAGTTGGCGAGCGTCTGGATGACCTTGGCGATGAGGGTCAGCGTTCTGGCCGTGCGCTCGTCGGGGAAGCCCTGCATCAGGTCGAACAGCGAGGGCGACATCACGGCCGGACACAGGAAGCGCAGGAACAACGAGGCGCTGATGAGGCGCTCGCTGATATCCGGTCGCCCCCGGTTACTGCACTCCTGGCGCCACGATGCGAAGACCTCCTTCAGTTCCCGTGGAAACACCCTGCCAAAGGAAGAGGGCGAGCGCCGTCACCACCCCTGCTCCTCACCAGAGTGGTTTGGTCCGGTGACCCCGGGACCTCCGGACGGTGACGGATGACCCCATCCATACGCTCCATATATGGACGCCATTACCGGCGGTTTGACCCTGACTCGGCTCGTGAGCCCCCCCCCTCGCTCACGCCTATCGGGGCTGAATGTTTGGTGAAATACTGGTAAAAGTCAAAGTGCATGAGTGCGTGCGAGCGTACATGAGCGGGTCCTGACCTGTAGGAGTCGAGGATCTTGCAGAAGGCGAGCTCGCAGCACATCCTCAGGTTGGCCTGATGCTCAGCGAGGTCAGAGGTCGCACAGCGGGAGGGGTCAACCTCGCAGTTCTCATCAGACTCGTACAGGGCCTTGATGAACTCTCCTGCATGCGCACACACACACACACACACACACACACACACACACACACACACACACACACACACACACAGAAATGAGTGACACTTAATTAGGAGGAGCCGAGAGCAGAAGAAGCTTGGAGCTTCCAGGTCCGCATTGGACCGAATGTCTACCTTCTTACGAGTCAGTCAAAATGTTAGGATGACATTGGAAGTCTTTGAATGGTGTGTGTGTGTGTGTGTGTGTATATATTTTTTTGAGCATTTCGTGTGTGTGTTGTGTATTGTTTTGAGTGTGTTGTTTGTGTGTTCTCCTGAGTGTCTGTGTAATGTGTTATGTGTTGTACCCAGCGCATCCTGCAGATACTTCTGTCCAATCAGCTTCAGGTATTCCTCAATGCTCTTTGTCGCAAGCGTGTTCTCTCTGAAGATGAGCTGGTCGTTGTCGCGGCAGCGGTCCACCTCGGACATCATCAGGTCTGTCAGGAAGTCCTGAGGACAGAACATCATCCCCCATAAGAATGTAACAACCTTGGTGGTTTCTTCCCACAAGGTCAGGAGAAACCCCCGTGGGCTTCGGCTCGCCGGCCCTACCTTGGCCTTCCCCGTGCTGTGCAGGATGTGCACCAGAGCTGCTGCCAGCTCCTCCTTGGCCCTGAGGCTGATGGAGGCCTCCAGCGTGTTGCACAGCAGCAGGTAGTTGGCGCTGATGAACTCGGCAAACTCCTTGTACTGTTCCATGGGCAGGATGACCACGCTCTGGTAGCGAGCTTTGACCCTCACCGTCGGCACGCTCGACTTGCCTGACGGACGCCGGTCTCACGTCAACCAAAGCTTGGCAGATCTTAAGAACATTTGCAGAAGCTCCGGTTTAGAGGCACTCACCGCGACTGGTGCTGGGTGTGCTGACCGAATACCACTTCTCCACTAGCTGTCTGCCCATCACCGTGGCAACGGGGATGTTGACCAGCCCCACGTAGCTGCTCTTGTCCTTTTTCCTCTTCCTGTCTGTGTCTTTGTACAGGTGAAGGGTCACAGCGCCGATGGAAGGGAGGCTGCTAAAATCGAAACGTTCCCCCCAGAAGATGTTGTCCGTCTTCAGCTTGCAGGAAGTCCGAGCGTAGAGGCTGTCGTCCAGACACAGCTCGCAGAAGTACCTGCAGTACAAACAGCAACCTTCACCCTGACCGGTCTGCGCAGTGACTGCAGTACAACTGATCATACGATGTACAGTACGCCTGACAGTACACCTGATAGTACGCCTGATAGTACACCTGATAGTGCACCTGACAGTACGCCTGATAGTACACCTGATAGTACACTTGACAGTACACCTGATAGTACACTTGACAGTACACCTGATAGTACACCTGATAGTACACCCGATAGTACACCTGATAGTAAACCTAATAGTACACCTGACAGTACGCCTGATAGTACGCCTGATAGTACACTCGATAGTACACCTAATAGTACACCTGATAGTACACTTGACAGTACGCCTGATAGTACACCTGATAGTACGCCTGATAGTACACCTGATAGTACGCCTGATAGAACACCTGATAATACAACTGATAGTACACTTGACAGTACACATGATAGTACACCTGATAGTACACCTGACAGTACACCTGACAGTATCCCTGATAGTACACCTGATAGTACGCCTGATAGTACATCTGATAGTACACTTGACAGTACACCTGATAGTACGCCTGATAGTAAACCTAATAGTACACCTGACAGTACGCCTGATAGTACGCCTGATAGTACATCTGATAGTACACCTGATAGTACACCTAATAGTACGCCTGATAGTACACCTGACAGTACGCCTGATAGTACACCTAATAGTACGCCTGATAGTACACCTGATAGTACACCTGATAGTACACCTGATAGTACACCTGACAGTATCCCTGATAGGTGAAATCATCTGTAAGTTCTGTCTTTGCACTACTTGGAAACTCCTACAGTTCAGAATGTCCCGAAGGGTGTGGACATCAGGGCTCCTCTCTGCTGCAGAGGGTCCGTCCACACAGATCCCGTTTGACAGTTTGAACCCTAATCTTCAGCACCCCATGGGACAAGAGGAAACTATCTGAACATTTTGAGTTTCCTTAAATATCCATTTGCGTTTCGATCGCAGAATGGCCCCTGTTTGGCTGGAGAACTGCCGAGGGACAAATGTCAAACATCACAGAGGCTTCCAACTCTTGGGTGCATGACGGACTCAAATATTCTTTTGAGAGGAACCTGCCGTGGCCTCCCAACTGCAGAAAACCTCCCTGGACCCTGGGTTTCTGACTGAATCCCAAAAGTGTTGTGTTGCAAAAGAGAACACGTTTGACATGTGGACACCCTGGAGCTTCAGCTGTCACACGTAATCCTGCTTGTCTGTGAAGGCTCTGTCCAGCTCAGTGTCACAGCAGGAACTCAAGCGACCTCTGCGAGGAGAAGCACCAAATGTACTTGCATCCAAGATGGCGGCGCAAACACGCACACGCCACGGCTCCTCGCCGTCCCGGAGAAACTCTGTTTTTGTATTTCTCGTCGTACAAACCTCATCTCTTTTGTCCGTCTTTGTCCCGTTTCTCACGAGGTGCACGTACAGCCACGAGCCTCTGTTCCACATCGCCGGAAGCTTAACAACAAAGAGTCAACATCGCTTGACGACAAAGTGAATCGGACAACTAAATGGACCGTGTCCTCCTACTCTGGACCGTGATGAAGGACTGTGTCTTTGAATTTGAGGAAAAATGGCTGACCGGCGGCGTCCCGGACATCGCCGTCCAGCTCGACGGGCTAACCTGCTACCGGCGGACGGAGCTCTCGGCGAGGCGGGTCAGACCCGCGGCGGCGGGTTGTGTGTTCACTTCAGCGATGCCCGTTGCCACGACGCTGTTGCGGTCTGCAAACGCTGCTCAGGACCGGGGAGGTTCCTGTCTTCAGTGTCTGTTCCGCCTACAGGGGGATTTCGCCAGCGAGCCCGACCCCCCGTACATCGACGCCGTCTCCACCGCCCGTCACTCAGCCCTCACACGCCCGGACGTTAGCACGCCGTTTGACTTTAGCCGGCCGCTCGCCACCATCGTCCGGCAGAAGCTGGACTACAAACTGGACCGGTCCGGGTCGGTGGCGGCACGTGAGCAGACGGGCCTCGAGGACTTGAGTCTGTTCGCCCCGCCGACCCGACGCCGCGAGGGAAGCGGCTTCGACGAGCGGTGCGGCCACGACGGTCTCTCTCCGAACGTGGAGAAGATGAAGGAGATAGTTGTGGACTTCGGGAGAGAGCCCTCTGAGGGTGCTCTGGTCAGAGGGTGAGCGGCGTCAAGATCCTGGGGTGCACGAGTCAGAGGACGTGTCCTGATCCGCGAATGTTGTGTCGCCGGCCAAGAAAGCACGGCGGCGTCTTCTTGTACTTCTTCCGGAAGCCAAGAAGAACCGGAGCCCGGCGCCCGTCGAGACCGGCTTCTCCGGGGGCTCCATCGAGAGCCTCCTGAGCAGCCGCATCACAGCGCGGTACGGCGGCAGCACCGCGACCTGCCCGAAGAGCCTCTGGTGCGCAGACACTGGAGCTGAGAAGGTGGTCGGGAACCATCTCCCTTCCTCCAGGGCATCTACAGCGTCTCAACCACAAGCTCCTCCACATGCAGGTGACCTTCCACCCTCTTCTTCAGCCTGCTGCCACCAGGCTGCCATCAGGGACGAGTCTGCAGAGTCTGTGGGCCAGGACCGGCAGGGTCCAGGACCGGCAGGCTCCAGGACCGGCCGAATCCAGGACCGGCAGGGTCCAGGACCGGCAGGGTCCAGGACCGGCCGTTCATGACGATTTTTGTGTTTTGGGTGTTTTTTTCAAACCCAAAGTTTGACATGAACTTAAGAGCCGCCTTCGGCTCGGGAGCCACAGGTCGGCCGGGCCGCTCTGCCTCCTCTGTGTGTGTGAAACATGGCCATGAAGTTGGCTGGTGTGTGTGTGTGTGTGCGTGTGTGTGTGTGTGTGTGTGTGTGTGAGGCTCCCACCTCTTCTTGGCGGGGAGGTCCTTGGCCTCGATGACCCAGACCGTCAGAATGTTCTCCACCCGTCGGCTGTTGTCCTTGTTGGGGTGAACGGCCCTCCGCAGGTTCTCCATCCATTTGTCTCTTTCTGCCGCCAAACGACAGGAGAAACACTTTGTTCCCGTGGAGGTCGTCACCTAGGAGATGAGAGGTCAGAGGTCACCGTCAGGAAGTTTGTCCCGACTCAGTATCTAAGGTGCTTTGAGCGTGTGCTGAGAGTACACAGAGAGTACACAGAGAGTACACAGAGAGTACACAGGGGTACACAGAGAGTACACAGAGAGTGCACAGAGAGCACACAGAGTGTACACAGAGAGTGCACAGAGAGTACACAGAGAGTACACAGAGAGTGCACAGAGAGTACACAGAGAGTACACAGAGTGTACACAGAGTACACACAGAGTACACAGAGTACACAGAGAGTACACAGAGAGTACACAGAGAGTACACAGAGTACACAGAGAGTACACAGAGAGTACACAGAGAGTACACAGAGTGTGCACAGAGTACGCAGAGAATACACAGAGAGTACACAGAGTGTACACAGAGTACACAGAGAGTGCACAGAGAGTACACAGAGAGTACACAGAGTACACAGAGTGTACACAGAGAGTACACAGAATACACAGAGTACACAGAGAGTACACAGAGTACACAGAGTGTACACAGAGAGTACACAGAGAGTACACAGAGAGTACACAGAGTACACAGAGTACACAGAGTACACACAGAGAGTACACAGAGAGTGCACACAGAGTACACAGAGTGTACACAGAGAGTACACAGAGAGTACACAGAGAGTACACAGAGTAGCTTTGGTAAGCGAGCGTCCAGAGTGCGGTATCCTGCTCACCTCGAAGCAGTAGTCCTGTCCCAGCAGGGAGGAGTGGACGGGCTTGATGATCACCGACTGGTCCATCCTGAGCTCCAGAGAAGACGCCCCGCCGGCGCGTAGCAACGACTCCTGGCTTCCGCGGCGCGCTCGTCGCATCACACACCTGCAACGGGAGCCGGAGTCAGCGGGCGGCCGCCTTCCCGCCTCGCTCGGGCCGAAGGCGGAGGCTCTGAGGGAAACCCGGACCCCGAGAGATCGGCGCCAGATCCTCTCGCCGGACACCATCTCTGAGAATCCGACCTTCTCCTGACGGCGGTCCGAGATTCTCCCGACGTTCTCACGGTGATCATCTGGGGTTCTCCTAATTTTAGCCTGAGGTTTGAATGTTACTCTGACCTCGTTCTAATCTTACGATAATGTCCTTCTCGTGTTCCTTTGACCTCCGTCAGATGTTTCTGTGAGGCTCTCTGACCGTGAGGTCGTTAGGACCGATTATTGATCCCTGATAGACATCGGTTCCACCTATTAAAACTAAATACAATGTAATTAGAACATCTGACCATCTCAGCACGCACAGACACACACACACACGCACACACATACACACACACACGCACACACACACACACACACAAACACACACACACGCACACACACGCACAAGCACACACACGCACACACTGGTTTGAAAATCATCTTGGGAAGCATGAGAATGGTTGCATCATTACAGTTCATCTTCACCTTACATTACAGAGCTGAGTGTGTGTGTGTGTGCGTGTGTGTGTGTGTGTGTGTGTGTGTGTGTGTGTTTGTGTGTGTGTCAAGGTTTGCTGGTGTTTGAATATGTGGGGGGGTGTTCATGTTCCCTCTTTAGCCTAGCCACATGCTAGCATTCGAACAAGCTAGATGCAGGCGACCATACAATCACACACACACACACACACACGCACACACACACACACACACACACAGGCAAGTATGCGCACGCTCGCACACATGCAAGTGCGCACACCCACAAAGCATGAACAGAGATGCAAATCAGATAAATGACAGAATAGTGCATGCACACACACACACACACACACACACACACACACTGCAGATCCCGGTCTATTCAGAGGACAAAGGCAGCTGATGCAGAGACTCACCGCTCATCCTGAGGAGGAGGAGGAGGGGTGTCAGGGCTCAATGTTCTCCTCCAGCAGGAGAAGAACGACGACCTGCTCGTCTGTCTGTCTGTCCGCCCGTCTATCTGTGTGTGTGTGTGTGTGCGTGTGTGTGTTTGTGTGTGTGTGTGTGTGTGTGTGCTAGCTTGATGCTACTGGTCTTCAGCTCTCTCCCCCAGTGTCTGTCGCCCTCCCTCCCTGGCAGCAGTGGCCCCTCCCCTGCAGGGAAGCTGCCCTACTTCCCCCTCTCCTCCCCTCTCCTCCCCCCCGCCTTCGCTTGACATCAGCCGACGTTTCCTTCCCATTAAACCTCTGAAATCTCGGCCTTTCGGCTCAGACGCGAGCGTCTCCCTGCTCTCCGTCCTCCCCCGGACCCTCCTCCTCCTCCACAAACTCCGGAGCGCCTTCGCCTCATCGGGTCATTTCTTCATGCCGTTTTATCCTTTTCACAAGTTTTCCGCTCGTCGCTCGTTCATTCTCTGGTTTTCCCGCCCTTCTGAGGAAGACGAGGATCGACTCATCGGTCGAAGGAGGAGGAGAAGAAGACGAAGAGGGAGAAGAAAGGATACGACAAAATGACGCCTCTGTCACGAGACGTGTTGGCAGAAGTATCATCGTATTCTTCTTCTCCTCCCCGTCTTCGTGCCGGCGTGGGTTTTGCATGTTTCTCTATTGACACATGGAAATACGACAAACCGTTCGAGGAGGAACATCTGACCGATGGGATTCTATTATTTTATATCATGTAATTATTTTTCATTTGAATCCAGATATGATACATTTCTGTGACTCCCTGGTCCACCTTAAGATCAGATCACCTTAAAGTCTGACGGCCGTAATTCAGATCAGATCACCTTGTGGTCAGTCAGCGTTGATATCTGTTGCCAAAGGTGAGATCATGTGATCAGCCACCCACACACACACACACACACACACACACACGCACACACGCACGCACGTACGTACGCACACACACTGGCGGCCCAGGGAGGTGCGTACCTGCTGTCTGCGGGGCTGAAGGAGTCGGACCTGACGCTGTCGTTGCGAGCCATCTTGGGGTGGGAGCGGGTTCTGCGGAGGGACTGCTTCAGCCTGCGGGACAGGAACCCCTGGGGGCAGAACACGGGACGGCGGGCTCGGGTCAGGTGACCGGGTTCCTTCGGCCGCTCGCCGAGCCGCCGCCGGACGCCGCGAAGAACCCGACAGACCGATGCGGGAGGTTCTCCTGACCTCATGCTGAAGAAGCCCAAGGAACAGCGAACATCGCGACCGGGCGAGCCGGTTCCGGCCCGGTGCCGCCGCTCGGGTCGGGAGGCTCCGGGTCGGGACCCCCGTCCGACAGCTCCGAGCGCCCAGGCAAGAGGAATCCCGTCATCTCCCGCCGCTTTCTGCGGCGAGGCTCCCCGGGGAACCTGGGCCGGGACCGCTCGCCGCTCCGCCCGCGGGGCTTGAGGCGGTTCGGAGGCGGTCCCGGATCTGGACTTGAACCCGGACCGCCGGCGGCCGCGCAGGTGACGGTCCGTGACCTACCACACGGCCTCCGCTGGTGGAAGCTCTGATGGTTCAAGTCCTGGGAAAACCTGCACCCTGATCCTGAATCAGGACCTCCGGCTGCGACCGCATGTCATGTTCTCTGACAACGACATCTTGAGGTCACCGAGCTCCGCCCACCCGCACTAAGCTCCGCCCCCAGAAATCACACCAAGCAATGACACAATGAGCTGTCGAGGTTGGCAAGCTAAACAGGTTCCTTGTGTGTGTGTGTGTGTGTGTGTGTGTGCGTGTGTGTGTGTGTGTGTGTGAGATCCACTCACTGTCACTCTGGTGGTGGGCGTGTCCAAAGATGATCTACTGGGCATGCTCAGTCGGCGCGCACCTCCCGCTGAAACATCTGAAACAAGGAAATGCATCATGGGTATTTGTGAGGACTCCCGGCCTTCGCCATGGCAACTGGTAGGAATGAGGTTGCCATGGTGACCATAGTCTGCAAGGGCCTGTCAGACAGTGTGTCTCATCCTCACCGTCGTCGCCGCCGCCCGTAAAGCGACTAACCGGCGGCGCCTTAGATTTATGATGATGACGAGGGCAGGAACCACCTTTTGCTTTTCCTCCTCTCACACCAAGAGGTCGCTGTCTGGACGGGAGGTCAGATAGTTCTGCCAGAAACATCTCCGGACGTCTCCGTCTGAGATGCCACGGTCGGCCCGCTCTGAGGCGACCCCCGGTGACCCCAGAGACGCTCGTTTCCCCCAGACCTCCTCTGAACCTCCTCCCCTTAGTCCTCTCCAGAACCATCACCCCGACATCATCTCGTCCTGGACCGAACCGCCGCTTTTAACCTCATAGTGACAAACACCATCTTCGCCGCCCTCGTCATCACCGCCATCATCATCGTCATTGTCATTGTTATCCCCTTTTCCGTCTTCGCCCATCGCTGCAACGAAAACCATCTTCATCCCCTCCTCCTCCTCCATTATTGATCTTTTGCTAAGTAATGTTTACATAAGTTCTCTTTCAGTCAGTCAAGTTACCATGGTAACATCAGATTTCAGATTAGAAGATTATCATTGGGACATGTTATCAAGATTACCCAGAATACGTAATCCCTGCAGACGCACTCACACACACACACACACACACACATAACCGAAATGCACATAGAAACACAGGCACGCACGCACATGCGCACAGACACACAAACAAACACCCACAAACCTCGAGTGACACCTTTACAGTCTGTTGTGTGAAAGCGGTGACCTGCAGACGTCTCACCTTCTCCAAACATCTCGTCCGTCATCTCTGACCTCCGTCTCCTCACGACCGGCTTACCTTTGTGGGCGGAGTCAGGAGACGCCGATGTCACATGGATGGTGTATCTTAGCAGCCAAACAGTGCAAGTCTCCGCCCTCTCAGCCAGAAGCAAGGGGTGGACCTGAGACACACACACACACACACACACACACACACACACACACACACACACACACACACACACACACACAGACTCATTCACAATCACAGCTTCAGCAACTTTTCCGAGCCAGTCTTCAGGCCTGGAGGTGTGAGGGTGTGGAAGGGGAAGGCGATCACCTCCATGTCATCGAGCAGCAGCAGCCGGCGGCCCGACAGGATGCACAGCATCCTGGTCCAGACGTGAGGCTCCGCCCAGCGCCGCCCGCAGGACAGCCACCGGACGCTGGCGCTCCTCAGCTCTGCGACACCGTCAGAAGAAAAGCTCATTTCAAAGGCAAAGAAGTGGACGTCTCCTCAGAGGTTCCTAAAAGACATCTTCGTCTTCGTCTCCACGAAGCGGCGATGAACGGCGCGGATGAACAGAATAGATCGACAGACGCCGGATCGACAGGATCCACAAGATCCACAAGAAGCCGCCATGTTACACATGTGAACCGATCAATAGAATAGTTGTGCGTTTATTTTGCAAAGCCCTCATCTTTCCGAGCAGCGGCCGAAACGGCGTTCGCCCATTGTCTCCTTCGATGTTTGATGTTCACCTCGGCCGCAGCTTCTTCTCGCCGTTCCCAGCTGACAGCTGAACTTGGTCTCCACTCACTCCCTTCTTACTCAGAGCACTTTGAAGTATTCACACCTTTTTCCATTCATTCATCGGTCCTGACGCTCAGGGAACCGATAGCTCAGCTTAAGAGTCACGGAAAGTTTAGTTCAGGGTTGCTAAGGATAAGTTAGATAGTTGGGGTCTGGAGCAGATCGAGGGTAGGTTAAGGGTCAGTTAGGGATAGTGAAGGTCAGCCAGTAATGGGTTAGTCTCGTTGACTTACATCTCAACTGAGCTGGTTTTCATCCAAAGACCTGGTCTACTCACCCACTACCTTCATCCAACCTAGCTGTTGACATCTGGACAGATGTTTGACCAGTTCCTCCATCCCAGGCTGCACCTGGAAATACAGACAGTTTGCTGGGAGACACACACACACACACACACACACACACTAGAGCAGGGGTGGGCAAACCTTTTGGCTCAGGGGCCCATTGACTTAAAATTTGATGGGCCGGGTCACCACAAGATACGATACTTATATAAAAACACATTTGTTAACAGAACATATCAGACTCGTCCGACATTTGCTTTGAAAATAAAACCAGCTCTGTTTTGAAGGCTCTGACGTGCGCTTGGATTTCATGCACAAACCAGTTTTTCCCTTGTAGCTTCCGTCCGGCTCAGTGACGTGTCTCCGTACGTCCACAGCAAAGGCTCAATCACAAACCAAACGGTGTCATTCGGCTCAGGAAAATTCTAGAGTAGCTCCAGAAATTAAACGATCTCCTGTTTGAGCTCCTACATTCATTGACCCAATCATTCACATCAAGTCTGAATTCTGTAGTGATCTTTGGCGGGCCGGATGTGGCCCGCGGGCCGAAGTTTGCCCACCTGTTCTAGAGGAACCTCCAGAAGCGGAAACTCACCTGTATATTGTGTAGGAACCTCCAGAAGCAGAGAACTACCAGTATGTTCCTCTGCAGGACCCAAGCAGGAGACACCTGACCAGAGCGACTGTTCCTGACGTTTAACACCTTAATAGAGTTAAGAGATTATCAGCTGCTACTCTCACTGTGTCACACACACACACACACACACACACACATGAACGACAGAGGTCAGAGGTTAGGTTGTTTTTTTTTTTTATTGAATGTCAGTTCATTGGTCAGCTAAACAGGAAGAAGCAAAGTCACATGACAAAAACAACCATGGGAGATGTCAATAAGAGCAGAGCATGGCTACCATGACAACAAGAACACTTAAAGTGACAGTGACATTTACCGTCCAGGAGACAGTTCTGCAAGCAAGGTTAACAATTCTCAATGAACCAGCTAGCGTCAAGCCAACACACACACACACACACACACTCACATGAACATCTGACCGGCCAATCACATGAGACATGTCTGAGAAGACCATCTCCTGACCCCAGATGTTTGCTTTGCATAGATACTGACTGGCCCCCGAGTGTGTGTGTGTGTGTGTGTGTGTCTTTGCTGCATTCCGGTATGAAGTGGCTCAACTTTTCTTTGCTATTTTGAGTTGATCTTCAGAAAATCCTAATGTTCTCCAACCACTGACCCCCCGGTGACAGCTTTTAAATGTTGTGATCGTTCAAAACATGATTTTTAAGGTCAGACATCTGGATGCGACGTCCCACCTGCTCAGGATGTTTCTGGAGGGTGAACTGATGGTTCAGGTTTATTCCACTCCAAGTCAGTGACTTAAATATACTATATGGCCAAAAGTATTGGCTCATCCATTCAAATAATGGGAATCAGGTGTTTCCAGTCCCTTCCACGGCCACAGGTGTACAAATCAAGCACCTCGGCATGCACACTGTTTACAAACATTTGTGAAGAGATGGGTGGAACGCTGAGCTCGGTGAATTCCAGCCTGGGCTGTGATAGGATGCCACCGCTCCAAACAAATCCAATCTTAAATATTCCAGTCAACTGTCAGCTGGATCAGAAGAACATGGAAGTATTTGGAAACGACACCAACCCGTCGCCAAGTGTGAGGCCACGTAAACTGACGGGCGGGGTCAGCGGACGCTGAGGCGCATCGTGGCGAGAGGTCACCGACTCTGCAGGGTGATGGTGACCTCCGAACTTCGTGTGGCCTTCAGACGAGCTAAAGAGCAGCGCGCAGAGAGCTTCATAGAATGGCTTTCCACGGCCGTGCAGCTGCATCCAATGCAAAGCGTCGGAAAGCACGCCGCCACTGGACTCTAGAGCCGTGGAGACGCCGTCTCTGGAGTGACCATTCGTGCTTCTCCATCTGCCAATCTGATGGCTTGTTTTTGGGCCCTTAGCTCCAGTGAGAGGAACTCTGAAAGCTTCAGCATACCAAGACAAACAATTCCATGCCCCCAACGTTGTGGTCCAGCTCCAACAGTTGGAGCAGCACACTTCCTTCTCCAAGATGACTGTGCACCAGTGCACAAATCAGGCTCCCTAAAGACATGGAGGACAGAGTCTGCTGTGAATGAACTGGGCTGTCCTGCAGAGTCCTGACCTCAACCCCATAGAGCTCCTTTGGGATGAATGAGAGCCAGGCCTTCTTGGCCAACATCACCAATGCACTTCTGGAAGAATGCTCAAAAGTTCCCATAAAAGCACTGCTGAACCTTGTGGACAGCCTTCCCAGAGGAGTTCAAGCTGCTCTAACCCCAGTCATATTGAACCCTATGGATTAGGAAAGGGAAGTCACTTCAGATCATTTCTCACTTTTGGCCATACAATGTATCTCCATCCTGTTGTGGTGAGCGGACTTGATTTCTTCTCTCAATGATGTTCAGCTTGCTTGAGCCACTGGAGCAGGTACCACAGAAGCACAGGGTATCAGAGGGGCAAAAAGAGGACCAGGTACAACAAGGAGTAAGTAGAGTACTGGGTACGACAGAAGTGGCAGACACTGAAGAAGCCCAGAGTATCAGGTACTAGAAAAGTACCAGAGTACAAGCTACCATCCCTGAAGGAGAGGCAGAGAAGCTGGGAGGGAGCAGGAGGTGTGTTGAGGATGGAGCCCGAAGCAACATTTTGAAATCCCCCAAAATGTTGCTCCGTCCAGGACGCCGCACCTTCTTCCTGGAGGACAGGTGAAGGACCTGGTGCTTCTCTTCACCCTCTAAGGGGGTGAGTCCTGGTTTAGTCCCATCGATGTGGGACTAAAGGTGTTCCGTCTCCAGAAAGAATGTCTGACATCACTAAACACTGAGATCATCAGCACCAAGATGCTTTAGAACCAAATGTAACAGGATCTCCAAGGAGCTGAACGTCAGCGCAGCTAATTCTCCTCCGGTCCACCAGGGGCAGCGCTGGCTTCATTCAGGTGAGATGTACCCGAAGGTAAATATCATGCGAGGGAGCTCGAGGTGGCTTAAAGGGGATAAACACTGTTTGACAGGAAGTGGGACTAAGAGCATCGATTTTCTTTCAGGTATAGAAGACAACGGTTGCTGAGAAGCCACGCTGGAGGAGCAGGTAGCTCCTCGTCATGCTCGCCATGTTTGGAGTAACTGGTGGATGTTTGCGATGGAATAAAGTGCTTTAACGTGACGCTGCAGTACCCGTGTCCGCCTGCAGGGGCACATAAACCGCTAATACTGGCGACTCACTGCGACCTCTGGAGGTCACCTGGCATCAAACACATGGTTGCTAGGCAACAACAGAAGAGCGACTTTTGGTGATTTCAGCTTCATTCTCTAAGCCGGTGACCTCCTCACGGAAGCACTACAGGCGGCCCATCGGCACGCAGACCCTAGTAGGGCGTGGACCCCTCCCACTGCAGCAGGTACTGGACCATCCCCTCCGCCGTGACCCGGCGGGCCAGGACCTGGTAGCGCTCGCCGTTTGTCAGGCGGCCCGACACGCCGAAGTAGGAGGAGATGGAGGAGTGGAGGTGGGAGGAGTCGGAGGAGTCGGGCAGGAAGTGGGCGGAGTCCGCCGTGAGATGGACCGGACCGGGAGGCTCCTCCTCCCCGAGGTCCTCTCCCGCCTCGCCGCGATTGGTCCACTGGCTGTAGCTGCTGCTGGGCAACTTCCTCTTCCTGCTGCCGACCCGCTGCCTGAGCACACAGATGCCCGAGGTCATGGGCGGCAGGAGGTCCGAGGGGGGAAAGAGGCCGACTCTGCGGACCGGGGCCTTACCTGAAGTGGTAGGAGCCGCTGGTCGTGGCGGAGCCCGACGTGGAGGCGTCGGTGGAGTCCTGGTCGATGCTGACGGACCTGCTGGAGCTGCCGACGAGGACCACAGCGGTGAAGAACACGCAGATACCTCAGAGCTCGGTGCTCTTTTCCACGGGACTGACCTTTTGAGGCTCTGCAGCTCATCCAGGGTGAAGTCAAAGATGTTGGCCATGTGATGCTGGGAGGTCCAACTGCAGGACAGCTCATTCTACACACACACAAACACACACACCCTTCATTCCGGCCTTTGTATCGAAGTCTCTGATGGCCACTGATGAATCAAAACTCGATGCTTACGTTGGGAATGGCATCTTCTAGCAGCCATTTGGACTTTCTCTTCCTCCTCTCCGATGATGCGCTGTAATTACACAGGGGGTTTTAACATCTCACCTAGTTTTATAACTCACAGCAGGTGACTGGTCCACCCTTCATTCACATCCTGGTTGGCACTTGTTTCAGCGCGCGCACACACACACACACACACACACACACACACACACACACACACACACACACACCTACCTGCTCCTGCTGACCGCCTTCTTGCTGCCCCTCCCCCCTCCGCTCTGCTCGGGGAAGAGTTTGGAGGGGGGGTTCGGGGGGACGCGGGTCCTCAGGCGGAAGATACACTTCCTCTTCTTGATCTCCTTCCCACACAAGAACCTGCACACACCAAGGAGGAGCAGTGTGTGTGTGTGTGTGTGTGTGTGTGTGTGTGTGTGTGTGTGTGTGTGTGTGTGTGTGTGTGTGTGTGTGTGTGTGGACTCTTACTTGCTCTTGTACTTGTTTAGGGCGTCCAGCAGGTGCTGTCCCCTCTCTGCTGGAGGAGTGTTGGACAGCTGGAAGACAGGTAAACATCTTAACATACTGACAACCTCCAGCAGGTCTGGACCAGCCCGGTCCCATGTGGTCTAGAGTGGTGGGGGACCAGTGGCTCTGGACCAGTGACGTGCGGTGAGGTTCATGGCTGGTGAGGCACTGATGTCATCACCGCACGTCTCCTCCTCATATTTGAACGGTAAATGAGAATTATTTTTTTTTAGCGATTTTGAAAAACAGAACTAAAAATGGTGATGCTACGTGGAAAATAACTTTATAGTACAAATCACTAAATAAATATAACCATTTCCTTTACTTTTTCATTTTGCATTTTTTATCTTTCCATGATGACAGGCGAGGCTCCCCAGCCTCCACTGACTGCACCTCTCTGCTCTGGACAGTGATACATGCCGCCCAGGGTTTTCTCTGGTACCTTTCCAAGCTGGAGGTGTTCCCAATTGGTGGAGACGAAGGCCAGGATCTCATCCAGCTCAAAGTATTTCTTCTTGCTGCTGACGGACAGGTTGTAGAGCACCAGGTGCACCACATCCACCCAGCGCAGCGACAGGCGGCGCACGTACTCCGAGCCTTTGTTACAGACGGAGCAGAGGAAGAGGTAGAACCTGCGGAGAGAGACGGGTCAGGGTCCAGCAAGAGGAGCTTCAGGGCTGAGGAGCAGGAGGAGTCACCTGTCTCCGAACATCATGGACTCCTGCAGACACTGGGTGCAGGCTTCGTGAAACCACTGCTGACACCTGAAACACTGCAGCATCTTCAGGTACCACCTGGGGGGACACGACACGTCAGGTCCGGGGGGGTCTCCGTCGGGCTGGTTCAAGAAGGTCAGGGGTCAAAGGTCTCACTCTCCAGGTCCTCCACAGTAGCAGTAACACTGCTGCTGGTTGGTGCGGTGCTGGGAGTCCCAGTCCAGAGCATCCAGGTGGTAGGAGAACACCTGCTTCATGGCCGTCAGAGCCTTGGCCACAGGACCCTTCTTCAGAGCGCCCCCTTTCTGTGGGACGGAGAAGCGCAGGTTCACTGCTGCTACTCGGGCCTCAGAAGGAACCATGGTGGAACCAGTCTCAACCAGGAGTCTCAGACTGTGTGTGTGTGTGTGTGTGTGTGTGTGTGTGTGTGTGTATGTGGGGGGGGTTTACCCGGACAGCCAGAGCGAACACACAGCGTCGGCAGAACCACGGACTGAGAACGCCGCTGCTCTCCACAGGGGGGACGTGGCACTGCTGGTGGAAGCCTGGAGGAGGCGGCGGAGATTGTTAGGGGAGAAGATGGAGAAGATGGAGAAGATGGAGAAGCCTGCAGGGGAGCGTCTCACCGATGCCACACTTCCCGCAGATGAGGATCTGGTTGGATTGGCCGTCGGAGTCGGCCTCGGCCGCCCGGCACACCGAGCAGCGAGGCTCCTCCCCCGGGACGCCGGCTGCAATGGGATCGGGAGAAGGTCAGCCGCCCGGCGGACCGGCAAGACGTCCTAAGACCCGTTCGCCCCCCCGCCCAGTAGACCCCCTCACCGTGTTGGATGTCCTTCCAAAGGACCCAAAACTTGGAATTGTCCTCAAAGGTAACAAAGCAGCTCATCCTGGGGGGGCTCACCTGGACACAAACATAAACACAGAGGACGGTCAGGGAAGTTCCTCACCAGGTCCTCCTCTCTCAGACCAGACCACCAGAGGACTTTCCGTCCCTCTGAGGATTGTGAACTCCTCATCCTTTCCTTCTTGATCTGCTGGGGCCATTGGGAAGGTTTCTCCTCAGATGGACCACTGTGCTGCCCTCAAAGGGAGCCCGACAGGACATCGGTGAGAAGAAGGTCTGGAGCTCCCTCTGGTGGACCCATAGGAACTGGCCTTTGGTGTCCTCAGAGGGTTCTCATCTCTAATCTCAGATGTGGGCTGAGACATGAGTGAGTGTGTGTGGCGTGCCTCATTATGTGAGTGTGCACGTGTCAGTATGTTTGAGTGTGTGTGACAGTATGTCTGTGTGAGTGTGGGCGAGGATGTGTACATGTGGTATGTTTGTGTGTCAATATGTCAGTTTGCATGTGACAGTATGGTTTTGTGTGTGTGTGTGTGTGTGTGTGTGTGTTACCCTCTGGATCTTGCCAAGGTAGTAGAGCCCATCTGACCAATGGCAGAGGACAAACTGCCCGACACTCAAACTGGACCCCGCCCCTTCGTCCTCCTCTTCCTCGTCTAAGCCCCGCCCCCTCGGCGGTGCCCCGCCCCCTGGGGCCAGAGGGCCATCGTGGCTGCAGAACGGCTCCAGCAGGTTGTCAAACATCCTGGTGGAGACAGAATGTGTCCATGGTGAAGATCTTCAGCGGGCGGAGGTTCGGAACGAACCCCCGACAGGTCAGGTCTCCTCCACGCCACTTAGCCCGTTCCACCCGCATCCCGGGCCTGGTACCTTCAGGTCCGTCTCTGGTGGCAACAACTGATAAAAGTCACTGAATATCCACGACTCCTGCTGCGGGAGGACCAGCTCGGTTCTCTCCCCCTCTGTTGTCTGACCCCTGACCTCCTTCTCCTGTGTTCAGATGTTCCACCTCACTTAACTCCTTGTATTAGAGCCTAATACACCTCACTTAGCTCCTTGTGATAGACTGGTCAGACTGATAGACTGGTCTAATACAAGGAGTTAATTCAGGTGTATTAGACTCTAATTATTAGAGTCTAATACACCTGAATTAACTCTAATTTTTAGAGTCTAATACACCTGAATTAACTCCTTGTATTAGAGTCTAATAAACCTGATTAAGCTCCATGTATTAGAATCTAATAAACCTTATTAAGCTCCATGTATAAGAGTCTAATAAACCTCACTTAACTCCTTGTATTAGAGTCTAATAAACCTCATTAAGCTCCATGTATTAGAGTCTAATAAACCTCACTTAATGTATTAGAGTGTAATACAAGCTAGTAGAGGTATTGGACTCATGGGTTCCAGACCTGAATCCCAGGAATTAGACGGATCCAGAAGCAAACTCCCGCGAGGCAGTGATCGCCACAAACAAGACCCGGATGTTTCACCTGAGTCAGTCGGAAGTGACGTGTCAGTGCGCGCACGGCGGCCGTTGACGGCTCCGGTAACGGGCGGATTCCCGCGGTAAATCCATAATCGATCAAAGATCGATCACTCGCCGCCGGAGACCCGGTTCCTCTCCCTGCTCTGACGGCCGAGTTCGCCGAGGCCGGGCGGGTTACGGGGGTCGGGGGTGCGAGGCGGACCGACCGGCGGGGCTAGAGCCAGGTGACCGGCCCGGTTACCGGAGGAGTGAAGGCGGGTTACCGGAGCGGCTCGGACGGGGTTACCGGGCGCTTACCTTCTCTGATCCGGGCTGCGCCCACCGGCGTCTCCTGGCTCGGCGCGGCGGGGCTCTGCGGGACCCTCCCGGGTTCGGCGGGCCGGACCGGGCGGAGAAACGGCGGCAGCGGCGTTGTCGCGTCGGTGTCCGCGGCTCCTTCTCCCTCCGCGCGCTGAACTTCAAACTTCGCCCGCCGCCATTTTTTGACTTTTCCCGCGAATCAAACGAACAGCCGCGTCATCGCTGACGTCACCGCGTGCGTCAGAACCCGGAAGTGCAGTCTCGACACGGCCCCCCGTTCAAAACTGCGTTCACTTTTCGATAGATTTTCACCGTCGCCCCGTTCGGTCCCTTCCGACGAAGAAACGTTTGAAAACAACATTTTATTGTATTCGGATTTTACATTCTCAGTATTACAAACAACTCATGCGTTAAAAAACGAGCAAACAAACAAATAAACCCCCGATCGAATTCAATCAAAGAACCACACAAGACATCGCCATCACAGGGCTTGAATGCGAGGTTTCCTGGTTCGTTAGCATTCTACGCAGTATTCTACATTTCACCTGCTGCATACAAAACAAACACCGTTTACTTTCAGTGCAGAGGTAAACAAATGAATAGAATATTGTCTAAAATCACTACTTTCACAAAACCAATGTACCTAAACATGAAATAAACAGCATGTGTTTCTGAATGAAACACCGTTGGAAGCACCGTGTTTAACAGGTTTTCCTTGATTATTTCAGTTGTAGACCAGCGTGGCAGGAGGGTGCAGACGTCTGGGCCCGGGGACCAACCCTCCCCAAGCGTGTGTGCGGCCGCAAAGTTTCTTCGATCGCCGTCTTTTTCCTTTTTCAATTAATCGTTCCATCAGCTCCTCTCAAGGTCAAGAATCCTGAGGTAAGGTCCAGGGGGTGGGGGGTCGACGGCGGCTCAGTGGTCCGCCTCGCGACGGGGGCGTATCTTCATCTCGGTGAAGCGCAGCGAGTACTGCCAGCCGGTCCAGCTGGACCACTCCACGCCGTCGGCGTAGGAGGCGTGGCCTCCGCGCAGGTACTGGCCGTTCAGGTTGGATGTATGACAGTTACGGTACCACCAGGCCCCCTGGTAGTAGGACGCACAGTTGTTCTCCGACTGGTCGTGGTCCCGGTCCCTGGTAGTGAAGCGCATCCCCGAGTGCTTCGACAACGAGTCTCCTGGGGAGGCGGTGACACGCACGTGGTATGGAATGTGTACTACTGCAGTACTGATGCTATGGAACATGTACAGCTGCAGTCGTGATACTATCGAACGTGTACTACTGTGGTACCGATGCTTGGGAACATGTATTACTTCAGTCATGATGTTATGGAACGTGTACTACTGCAGACTGCAGTACTGATGCTATGGAACATGTACAGCTGCAGTCGTGATACTATCGAACGTGTACTACTGTGGTACCGATGCTATGGAACATGTGCTACTGCAGTCGTGATGCTATGGAACGTGTACTACTGCAGTACTGATGCTATGGAACATGTATTACTTCAGTCATGATGTTATGGAACGTGTACTACCGCAGACTGCAGTACTGATGCTATGGAACATGTACAGCTGCAGTCGTGATACTATCGAACGTGTACTACTGTGGTACCGATGCTTGGGAACATGTATTACTTCAGTCATGATGTTATGGAACGTGTACTACTGCAGACTGCAGTACTGATGCTATGGAACATGTACAGCTGCAGTCGTGATACTATTGAACGTGTACTACTGTGGTACCGATGCTATGGAACATGTGCTACTGCAGTCGTGATGCTATGGAACGTGTACTACTGCAGTACTGATGCTATGGAACATGTATTATTTCAGTCATGATGCTATGGAACGTATATTACTGTGGTACCAATGCTATGGAACATGTAATACTGCAGTACTGATGCTATGGATCATGTACTACTGTGGTACCAATGCTATGGAACATGTGCTACTGCAGTACTGATGCTATGGAACATGTAGTATTTCAGTCATGATGCTATGGAACGTATATTACTGTGGTACCAATGCT
This sequence comes from Fistularia commersonii, assembly GCF_037954325.1. NCBI lineage: Eukaryota > Metazoa > Chordata > Actinopteri > Syngnathiformes > Fistulariidae > Fistularia > Fistularia commersonii. The sequence goes on along the minus strand of NC_141305.1, from coordinate 115,607 downwards.
GTGGAACATGTAATACTGCAGTACTGATGCTATGGAACATGTACTACTGCAGTACTGATGCTATGGATCATGTACTACTGTGGTACCGATGCTATGGAACGTGTACTACTGCAGTCGTTATGCTATGGAATGTGTACTACTGCAGTACTGATGCTATGAAAATGACGCCCAACCTGCAGTGCCTGAGTACTGATGTTTTCTTCTGTTAGTACTATGTGTAGTGCTGTATGCAGTACCTGCAGTGCCGGAGTACTGGTCCACGGTTAGAGGGAAGCCGTCCTCCTCAGGGTTGACACAGTTGTGGCACACAGAGAAGTGTGTGTAGTGTGCGTAGGCGGTGGCGTTGTCGAAGTCGGCCATGTCAATGCGCAACTCGTAACCTCCGGAGCCACTGAGGGCGAACATCCTCTGGAGGCCTGAGATGTGAAAAGGGTTAATCACCCTCCTCCTTGGTCCTCACAGATCGATAGGTCAGATCAACTTCTGGTCCTAATGATCGGAGCGCCCAAATATCTGGGTTTTGTGTGTGTGTGTGTGTGTGTGTGTGTGTGTGTAAGTCAGTGTGTCACCAAGCCAGTGCTCTCCGGTGGTTGTTCCAAAGCCATCTCTGTAGGCCTCCCAGCCTCTGAAGAAGTTCACTGAGCCGTCCTCCCGCCTTTGGATAACCTGTTAGAGTGCGCGCACGTGTGCGCACACACACACACACACACACACACACACACACACACACACACACACACACACACATACACACACACATATCAGCCTGTAAGCAGGTTGTTGGATGTTTGCTTGCTAAGCTAATTAGCACCATTAGCTGTCTAAGAAGCTCATGGTCATGGCGTGGAGGGGTCATGACCTCCAGTCACTGTCACTCAGCTCCGAATGCTCCTGGACGTCATGTGAGCAGCTGACCAACATGTACAAGTATCTGTGTGTGTGTGTGTGTGTGTGTGTTCACCGTCCATCCGCCTCCATCCGTGCTCATGTCACAGTAGACCTTGAAGCCGTCAGGCTGGTGGGTGGGGAAGATGGAGTAGACGCCGCTCTGCAGGTGACCAGCCGCCATGATGTCGCTGCAGTCTGCGGGTCTGAGTGCTGAGGGAGACAGACAGGCAGTGAGACGGCGTCCCGTCTCCATGGCGACACTGATAGATCCAGCAACATCGTTCAAACAGCTGGTCAGTAGCTCCGCCCGCTGCTGTGACCACAGGACAGGCGGAGTCTGGAGGAACCAGAGAACGTTAGGGCCATCACAGAGTAAATAAAGTTCTCAGCATGTTGTGAGTGCTTAGAACCCCGAGGAGAAGAGAACGTTCTCCAGGCGCTGAGAGAAGGTTGCGTTTACACTTGCTGTCTCTCTGCAGGTCGTTCTTCAGCCTCCGCAGGCTCTCCGTCTCCCTCTGCAGGCTGGAGGCCGCATCATTGAAACCAGCTGCCACCTTCAGCACGCCTGGGTGACCTTCTGACAGCACCTGAGGCACACACAGATTGATGTTAGGATGACACTGGAGTGTGTCCAGACGTGAGGATGAGCAGGATGTGTCCCAGATGAGGAGGACCTGGATGATGCGTCCTTGCTCGCTCCGCAGCCCGTCCAGCCGCTGGTCCAGGACATTCTGGCCCCTCTTCAGGGACTCGGCCTCCAGCCTCAGGTTGTGAGTGTGTCCCGCCAGGAGTTTGAGGTCCTCGTCCAGCTTCTGGATCAGGCCCCGCCCCTGCCAGTCCTCCGGGTTGTGATTGGTCAGCGCCCGGACCAGGGAGCTCTGCAGCGCCTCCCATCGCAGGAAGCTCTCGCTGTGGTCGGGACAGTTGGGGTCAAGGAAGATGCTGATTGGCTCTCCGTCTCCGACCCGGGACACCGTCACCAAGGCGCTCGAGATCTGCGGGTTTGTGGTGATGATGGAGGAGGAGGAGGAGGAGGACACGGCGCCCCTGTAACCATGACGACAAGCAATGCCAGATCTGAATTCAGGAAGAAAAGTTTCCTCACATTTAAATCTGGCCAACCGATGACCTCTGAACTTGTTTCCAGGCCGAGGTCAGCGCCTCAGAGGCGGAGGGAGAGACCAAGAGTTCCTCCCCTCCAGCCTGGAGGAACCGACCTCCTGGCAGGTCCACATTCACACTGATGGTTCAGTCCGCGCGGCTATCAGGAGCCACGCCGGCTGACTTTTGGCCAGAGACAGGGGTCATGACCTTTGGCCTCAAGGATGGGTCACATGACCCCGCCCCGCCCTGTCAGAGTTTTAGCTGCTAGCGTTAGCTCAGCCCGGGCTGCTGCTCCTCAAAGGAAGCACGCCCAAGAACGAGCCATCAAGGTCATTCCAAAGAGGAACATCTCTGTTTCTACTTGGAGTTCTGTTCAGATCCCAGATGTACCTGGTGATGAAGGGCAGAGGATACTGGTTCAGATACAGGACGCTGACTGTCACGCCGATGACTGTTACCACAGCAACCAAGACGCCAAGTGTCCACAAGCAGAAGCTGCAGCATTTCTGAGTGCAAACACATGCGCACACACACACACACACACACACACACACACACACAAACACAAACACATACACGCTGAAGAAAATGATTGATTCAAATGATCTTTGACTCACATGACCAGAATGTTCTGAGCAGGAGGCTGGAGGACAAGGTTAGGGAGAGGAGGTGGTGTCATGGATGCTGACCTAGAGGTCCTGCTGGAGGGGATGTTGGAGGTGATGGAGTAGATATCAGTGGGGGTGGGGGGCTGAGCCAAGGGTGGAGGGGATGCGGTGGATGGTGGCGGTGGAGTTGAGGAGATGGGATGGAGGTCATGGTGCTGAGGTGGTGGGGTTGAGGTGATGGAGTGGAAGTGATGGTACCAATGTGGTGGAGATGAAGTGATGGGTGGAGGTGATGGAGTGGAGGTGACAGCAGAGGCAGATTAGACCCTGATCCAACAGATGAAGTCCAGATAAGCAGATTAACAGTCTGTCCTTCTTGAGAGACATGGAGGAGTCTGGAGCTGCTCAGCATCCATCATGGTGGAGGGCTCACAGACACACACACACACACAGGTTGGGTTCCGGTCACTCTTCTAAGGAGCCCAGGACCTTGATCAAAGCCCATCGGTGGTCCTCCCTCTGGTCCGTACCGGACTGAACTACAATCCCTGAGGGGCGGAGCCGCAGGCTGGGACCGCCATCCTCGTGGTTCCGTTCCAAGTGGACATGAACTCACCAAATCATAGCAACCTCTGAGGCAGAGATGTCTGCTAGGTGAGGTGGACTGCCGGGCCGGAGGAGACAATGGAGTTGGTTGGTTAACAACTCAGAACCAACCGGCACCAACGTTGACCACGAGTGTTTGGATCAGATTCCTGAGACCTCCTGATATCTGCCGATACTTCCTGATACCTCCACATACCTCCTGACCACCTCCATTCCACACCCAAACATCAGCATCTAAACAACGGCATGTCTGAGTGGGAGGAGTCTGTGACGTCACCGCTGTCCAGGACCTCCAACGGTGGAAGGAATAGCATGCTAATGGCTAAATGGGTGATGGCTCACAGGCTAATGGCTAATGGCTAATGGCTAACAAGGTACCTTGTGTTTGTCTGGACGCTTGGAGTCCAGCTCTGAACTGCTGTTGTTCATGATGGTCCACCTGTCATTCAGCATCATCCTGCAACATACACACAAACAGATGCATACAGAAGCAACACACACACACACACACACACACACACACACACACACACACAACACACAGTGGAGTCAGACCTCTTCCATCTGACCTGGCATCTCTTCAAAACCATTTCAAGACCTTCCAGCCCCCCCCCCCTTCCCCTGTATGCTTCATCCAGTTTCAAGGAGGGCTGGCTTCTCCGGTTCTCCGTGTTCTTGAGGTTCTCGGTGGAACCGAGCTTACCTGTCAGCCTTTAGGGTCCGGCGACGCCACCCGAGGACTGGAGGGAGCCCGTGTCCGATGAGCCCTGATCGTCATGGAAACAGACGAGGCAGCAGGTGCTGAGCGGTCAGGAATCACTGACGGGCGGGGGGGCGATAATCTGAGCAGATTGTGGGATTAACAACACGTATGGCAGCTAATCGCTTACACCCCACACACACACCCACAAAGAAACTGAGTGTAACTATCTATAAGTGTGTGTGAGTTCTTGTATATGTTTGTGTGTATACATGTCTGTATGTGTGTTTTTGTGATGCGTGTTATCTGTGTTTCTATGTGTGTGTGTGTGGTTCTGTATCAGGTTGTCTGTGTTTGTGTCCATGTGTCTTTCTGCGTGAGTGCGTTTGTGTGTGTTTGTGTGTGTGTGTGCGGGTGTGCGGGTGTGCGCGTGCGCTTGTTTGGTTCAGTGTGGGAATGTCTATGTGTCTGTGTGTGGGGGGGTTGTATGTGTGTGTGCGTGGTTCTGTGTGTTGTGTTGTCTGTGTTGTGTTGTCTGTGTGTGTTCGTGTGTGTGTGTGCGCGGGTGTGCGCACGCGCTTGTTTGGTTCAGTGTGGGAATGTATGTGTCTGTGTGTGTGCGTGGTTCTGTATGTTGTGTGTGTGTGTGTGTGTGTGTGTGTGTGTGTGTGTGTGTGTGTGTGCTGGGAGCCCCTCCTGGAGCGGAGCGGCTCTGCGGTCAGTTAATGACTAACACATGTTGCTGAGCAACAGGAAATGCCACAGGTCAAAGCGGAGCTCGCCACAGGAAGTGGAGAAAACAACAATAGCTGGCAACAATAAAAGCACAGCAACAAACTCCTTCAGTTCACCCTCTTACTGCTTTACACACAAGATGAGCAGCATCGTGTGTGTGTGTGTGTGTGTGTGTGTGTCAGCTTTCCATCACAGATATCTGACCCTTCACCCTTTCATTCACCCCCTCACAGTGTAGGGTCTTGTGGACGGAGAACCTGGAGAGAACCCTGCAGGCGGGGGGGCATGGAGACTCGACACTGGGAGAACCTGGAGATCGGAGCCAGGAGGAGGTGGAAGTTCTCCGCTAAGAAGGAGGCTTACCGGTTCCACCAAGAAGGTTTTTCTACAATGGAAGAGGAACATTCTGCCAAAGTCTCCGGGGATCTGTTCGATCCACAAACCTCTCGGTCCTGATGGAATCCATGAGTGAAGATCTAGCAGCAGAGGGCGGTCCGAGGAGATCGGGTCTTTTGCTTTGAAGGGGCAAACAGGAAGCAGCTGTGTGTGTGTGTCCAACTTGACTCTTTGGGAAGAACACGGCGGCAGGTTTGAATTTGGAGACTCATAAAGGAGCAGAGAAGATGGAGGTGCCGGCGAGCAGCGGCTGCAGACCTTCAACGGCCCAAAACCCTCAGCTCCTCAGGAGCGGCCTCCACACGGCCCACGTCTCAAGGTCCTGTTGCCGTGACACCGAGGGTTTTCCTGTTTGCAGTGTGTGTTTGTGGAGGGCCGTCAGGAGCTGGACGCTGAGCTCCGTCTTCTCCTCCGTCGCCTCCTCCGTCGCCTCCTCCGTCGTCTCCTCCTTGGGCTCCGAAGGTGGTTTGGACTTTGGATTTTGCCGTTTTCCAGATGTTTGACTCCATTTTGGAAACCCAGTCAAACTGCAGTATCTTCCAAAGTCCACCTGAGAAGGTTGTGACTAAA
>NC_141305.1:105000-107500 GCF_037954325.1 Fistularia commersonii | reverse complement strand
ATGATCTCCGTGTTCAGACGACCAGCCGACAGCAGGTCAGTGATGATGTCACTCCGAAGCCCCGCCCCTATTTGTCCCTCAGGAGATGGCGTGAGCAGGCTCATGGGCAGAACGGGGCCGCCGTCACAGCTACCTGTGGGTTTTGGTTGTCCGAACCCCACCGCAGAACAACTTGTACCCAACGAATGTCTGGGTAAACATGAAGATGTTCCCTCCAGCTACAGCTGAGCTACAAGCAAGATACATCTGAGATCGCTCAGCGGCCAGATGATGGACATCGACCGTTCTTTCCTAGAAGAAGTGTGGGCTGACCTTCGGCTCTCTGTGGACGTGAGCGGTGCGAGCCGTCCGGGAGGCCGGCGTGGAGCAGCGAGGAAAGGGTTCCATACCAGAGTCCACCGCAGAACTTGCCCCAAAAGGGGCGGTTCTCCGCGGGGCGGCTGCATGCTGATTGGACGTCAGCTGCATGCTGATTGGACGTCAGCTGGGATGGTCGGGGCCTCTGGGAACAAGGAACGATTCAAAAACTTTGGTGTTTCATCCACCAGATTGGCCCAGGAACAAACATATATATATATATACATATAGTATATACTTCTTTTTCCATCCATCCATGGGTATGTATATGTATGTGTATATATATATATATATGTATATATCTTCATGTATGGACTTTCAGTCCTTATCTTATTTGGCAAGTTTGAGTGAACATTGAGAATGTTTAGAAGTCGGGGTTCTCCATGGGGTTACTGCTCTTGGAATAGACTTTATGGAAATGATAGACCTCCATGTCCTTGTGCTCCTGCAGGTGCAGTCAACTGATTGGCCGCATGGGCTTCAGGACCAGGAGCCTTCTGGCCTCCTCTCAGGTTGGTCTCCTCCACCTTCTCGGACCGGCTCCTCCTGCCGCGGTCCAAGGTGACCCGTAGGTTCTGTCCTCAGGCCATCTCCGGCTGGTTCTACCTGCTGGGGGCGGAGCTTGGACGGACCAAACATCTGCAGGTGACATCATCACGACCCAGGCTTCCGAAGAGAAGGCCGGAGGACGCGCCGGGTGAGTTTGTCACATCGTCCTTGTCGAAGAAGAACGAAAGTTCTGAGGTTCCGGGCATTCTTCTGCTGAAGGACAATCGACGCGGTGATCGGTCCGTTAGGTCCTCCCCCCCGGAACCGGATGAACGCCAGCAGAACCCGTTTTGGGTCCTCGGCCGTCACAGGTTCGACTTTGGTCCACGGCCGGATCTCCACATCGTCCAACCTGGATGGAGCCTGTATCTTCATGTCTGCTTGTGTCTCTGAGCTTCTTCGGTCTTCTTCAAGTCTTATCGTGGCAACAGGACCTAGTTCTTCTCCTTGAGGTGTCCATCTGGATAGAGGTGTGTGTGGTGGCAGAGCAGAAAGTGGATCACGCCAGGCTTCTGTTCCAAGCCGCTCTGAAACCTGCCTTCAACTGAGAAGATCAGGCTGATGAGGCACTGACCTGATTGTCTCCAGCTGGTCTTTGGAGAAGAACGTCTCCATGGAGCAGAACCTCTGCCATCCCCCTTCATCTGCTTTTACAAAACCAGCTCAGTCCCACGAGCAGAGGACCTCCAGGGGCTGGACTTCTTAGTGACCGTGAAAGGAGAACACACACACACACACACACACACATATAGAAGAAGCAGCACAACATATATTTTTAAAGCTCCCCCTCACATGGTTACCATGGAGATGAGAAGCTGCTCAGCAACCATTTGCCCCCCCCCCCCCGTGAAGACCCTCCTCCTGCTGACATCACCCCGATCTCAGGGAGTGAGCAGGGATGGTCCAGAGAGCAGAAGAAGAGGGGCCTTCTCTTCATCAGGACGGCGGTCACCGGTCAGCTCATCCTGGACCTTCTCCACGTTTCCCTCCAAACCTTCTTGTGTTTGAGGTCAGAAGGAAACTTCAGACCATCATTGAGGACAGATGGAGCCCTCCTTTGACCTCTGTCTCCTTGGATTGGGGTTCCTCCTGGAACCCTGAGCTCCTCCTGTATCCTCGTTACCTCTGGTGGACCTGAGGGACGTGAGGTTCCGCTGCTGTCAATCATTAACTTGGCGAAGCTCTTCTGTAGGTTCTCCTCGTCATTCTTCTGGCTCCACCGACAGAATGTCCTTCCTCTTGGTGTGACTCTTCTACTGGGTTTTCACTCTGAGGCTCCTTGACAGAGACGTCCCAGGCGGTCCCGGTCTGACCCGGTCTGGCCCGGTCCGTCTCGGTCTGTCCCGGTCTGACCCGGTCCGTCCCGGTCTGTCCCGGTCCAGAACCTTTCCTGGTCCACAATGTTCTGGAAGAACACGTCCTGGTCATGGGACAATGACGATGACGACGGCGGTTATCTGCTCGCCACAGACCCGAGAGGAGCCCCGGACCCGGACCTGAACCGGGCCACCGCCGGCAGAACCGCCGGAGGGTTGGCCGACCCGGACCGGACATTCGGCCGGCCGGCCGGATTGGACCTCATCAGCAGAGACGC
>NC_141305.1:65000-102500 GCF_037954325.1 Fistularia commersonii | reverse complement strand
GAGGTTAGAGGTCAGGAGGACTGAATATCTCCAGCAGAGAAGAACAAACAGTGGAAACATCCATCTGCAGGTTCAATATTGACCTGTCAGTCCGAACCCGGGGACGAGTCGACTCTGGCGGTGTTTGCAGAGTCATGGAAACAGCAGGGAGACGGGATCGTAGGCGGCGCCGCGAGCGTTCTGCTGAGGTTCTGCAAGAACTCTTGCACCTTCACGAAACAGGAAATGACCTCAAAGCAAATGAAAAGCTTTCATAGGAGGAGAATATTTCAAGCAATTTCCCCCTCGGGGATCAATTAAGTATTCTGATTCTGATTGTGATTCGGAACCCAAGGCTCTCACAACATGCAGAACATGCAGAACATGGAGAACATGCAGAACATGCAGAACATGGAGAACATGGAGAATATGGAGAAAATAGAGAACATAGAGAACATGGAGAACATGGAGAACATTGAGAGCATGGAGAACATGGAGAACATAGAGAACATGCAGAACGTAGAGAACATGCAGAACATGGAGCACATAGAGAACATGGAGAGCATGGAGAAAACGTACTCAGCGAACGTCCCAGCGGTCGCACGTTCCTGCAGGTTCCTCCTCCACAACATCAGGAAGATCCACAGATTCCTCACAGAAGATACGGTGCAGATACTCATCCAGGCTCTAGTCATCTCTGGTCCAGACTACTGCGCCTCCTTCCTTGCCGGTGACCCAGCGGTGACCATCAGGCCTCTGGAGCTTCTCCAGAAAGCGGCAGCCCTCCTGATGTTCAACCGCCCCAAGTTCTCCCACACACTCCCCTTCTGATGTCCTTCACCGGCTGCTGGTAGCCGCCAGCATCAAGTCCAAGACCCTGGTGCTCGTCTACCGGCCGGTGAACGGGACGGCCCGTCTTATCTCCAGGATCAGGTCCAGCCACATGTTCCTACCCGTCCCCTCCGATCCGCCACCTCTGGGCGACTGTCCACCCATCACTCGGAGCTCGGATCTTCTCGGTCTCGGCTCCTCGGTGGTGGAAGGAACTCCTGGAAAAGGTCAGAACAGCAGGTCGCTGCCCATCTTCCACCGTGAGCTGAAAACATACGTCTTCATCAAGCACTAGCACACTAGTCACACTTAGACCCCCAAAAGAAAAAAGAAAAAAGACAAAGAAATGAATGTATGTATATGGTTTTGAGATGGTTATTTGGTGGAGTTGTGACTTCTGAAGAACGACTACTGGGACTTCGGATCTTCAGTCATTGAATTGCAATTTTCGTGAGTTGCTTTGGATAAAAGCGTCTGCTAAATGTCTGGAATGTCATGTGACGTCCTCGCCGGAGGCCTCGGCGAGGCCTGTTCAGGAGCGACGAGGGAACTCTGTGTGTTTCATCTCCAGGCTTCCAGAGCGGCTGAAGGTGGAGCCTCAGAGCAGCTTCAGGGAGGCGGAGCCTAACTCCTGCGTCCTCACACACACATCGTTCTTCTCATCCTTCTCCAGGTCACCATCGCTCGAGGAGCAGACGGCTTCGGCTTCACCATCTGCTCCGACTGTCCCGTGCGAGTCCAGGCCGTCGACCCAGGTGAGCCCATTCACACACACACTCACCCGCTCATAGTCATTCACACACACACACACGTTCACATAGACATCCTTCCATCCATTCACACACATCCTTCCATGCATTCACACACATCCTTCCATGCATTCACACACACACACACACACACACACACACACACGCACACTCACCCGCTCATAGCCGATAACTCACACACACCCGTTCACATAGACATCCATCCATTCACACACACACACCTGTTCACATAGACATCCATCCATCCATTCACACACATCCTACCATGCATTCACACAGACACAGACACACAGACAGACACACAGACAGACAGACAGACAGACACACACACACACACACACACACACACACACACACCGACATTCACCCATTCATAGCCATTTACTCACACACACACACATTCACATATACATCCATCCATTCACACACATACATTCAGCCATTCATATCAATTCACTCACACACATTCACCTACACATCCATCTGTTCACACACATGTTCACCCACTCACATACACAATCACCAATTCACACACACTCACCTATTCATTTCCATTCACTCACACACACATTCACCTACACATCCATCCACTCACATACACGTTCACCTGTTCACTCACATTCATCCAATCATTTCCATTCTCACACACGCACACGCACACACACACACATCTACCCAATCACACATACATTGACCCATTCACATTATTCACTCACACACACACCCATTCACCCACTCACATACACATCCATCCATTCACACACACTCACACATGGATGGAGGCGGAGCTGCCATTGGAGGTCGTGTGACCTTGGGTGTCCGGCCCAAGGTCACTGCAGCACTCGGACCCGAGGACCCGGAAGGCAACCTTCAGCCGCTGATCCAGATCTTCTGTTCCTGACCTTCGAGTCCTTTGAGAAGTCGAGATGAGATGTTTTCCAGGTGGGACCCGAGAAGGTCCGGCTCCAGCTCCTGGTCTGCTCCTCGTCTGGACGTCAGGAGGCCGACGGAGTGAACGTCTGCCGCTAAAATCGACATCTCCGATTGGACAGCGGCCACCGGGAACAAACAGCCGGCCTGTCCTGATTGGCTGGTGTCTGTCCGCAGGAAGCCCCGCCTACCGGTCCGGTCTCCTGCAGGGGGACGCCGTCTTGCAGCTCAACGGACTTCCTGTGGAGACGTGGAAGTGCTGCGACCTGGCACAGGCCATCAGGTGAGCCGACCCCCCGGTGCCCCCCCACGACCTCCGGTGCCCTCCGACCCCCCGGTGCCCTCCGACCCCCCCGGCGCCCTCCGACCCCCCCGGCGCCCTCCGACCCCCCCGGTGCCCTCCGACCCCCCCGGCGCCCTCCGACCCCCCCGGCGCCCTCCGACCCTTGGGGCCCCTCTGACCCTCGGCGCCCCTCCGATCCCGACTCCAGCAGTCTTCTGTTCTGTGTGTCTGCCAGGAGCTGCCAGGCCCATGTGGTCCTGGTGGTCTGGAGGGCGCCCCCCCCCGAGGCCGGGGGCTGCGAGGTGACCCCCGCCCCGCCGGTTCTCGGCCAGGTGAGTCAGCAGATCATAGCCGTCCTCCCCCCTCCCGTCGGTCTCGGTCGGCGGACGTCCGACCGCGGCCGCGACGCCACGGATCTTCTTTGTGTAACGAGGACCGAAATGTGCCTCAGGCGGCCGCCAGCAAGCTGCTGCCTCAGCCCGCCTGCGGCAAGCGTGGACGCCGCCAGCGCCAGAGGTCGGGGGTCCGGTCCGGCCTGGGAGCTCTGGGGTCCCTGTGGAGGGACCGGGGGGACCGGGGAGACCGGGGGGACCGGGGCGAGGACCGGGGCGACTGGGGGGAGGACCTGGAGACGAGCGGCGCCGCGCTCAGAGGCGCCCGGCTGACGTCGTCAGGCGGAGACAACTACATCATCCTGTCGCCCGTGGACTCGGGGGAGCAGGTGAGCGTGAGGGACCTTCGGCCGGTCCGACCCTAACCCTAACCCTGACCCTGACCCTTACCCTGACCCTAACCCTGACCCTAACCCTAACCCTAACCCTAACCCTGACCCTGACCCTAACCCTGACCCTAAACCTGACCCTGACCCTGACCCTTACCCTGACCCTAACCCTGACCCTAACCCTAACCCTGACCCTGACCCTAACCCTGACCCTAACCCTGACCCTAACCCTAACCCTAACCCTAACCCTGACCCTGACCCTAACCCTGACCCTAAACCTGACCCTGACCCTGACCCTTACCCTGACCCTAACCCTGACCCTAACCCTAACCCTGACCCTGACCCTAACCCTGACCCTAACCCTGACCCTTACCCTGACCCTAACCCTGACCCTAACCCTAACCCTGACCCTGACCCTAACCCTGACCCTAAACCTAACCCTTACCCTGACCCTGACCCTGACCCTTAACCTAACCCTGACCCTAAACCTAACCCTTACCCTGACCCTGACCCTGACCCTAACCCTGACCCTGACCCTAACCCTAACCCTGACCCTGACCCTGACCCTGACCGTAACTCTAACCCTGACCCTGACCCTAACCCTGACCCTGACCCTGACCCTGACCGTAACTCTAACCCTGACCCTGACCCTAATCCTAACCCTGACCCTGACCCTGACCCTAACCCTAACCCGGACCTGCTTCTCCTTCCGCTCCACGACAAACCTTCTGTGGTGTTCCAGCTGGTGCAGCCCTTCTACCAGGACGGGACCCGGACCTTCGGTACGTCCGCCGATTATCGATCGCTCGTCTTGACCGTCTGAAAGTCCGCCCGTCTGATCGGCGCGTGGGTCGGCAGGTCGCCTCTACCAGACCCACCCCGGGAGGGGTCACGACCTCCTCTGCGACCCCCGGCCGGCGCCGGCCCAGGTCCCGTGCGGCGCCGGCACCCTGCCGCCGCTCTCTGCCTCCGTGCTGCCCAGTAACTACGGCAACTACCAGAACTGCACCATCGTCCAATCACATCTGCCCTCCTGCGGCGGCTACGGGACCTACATCCCGCCGCCGCCCAAGACTCTCATCTTCCCCGTCTTTGTCCAGGTCAGAGTCCATGTCTTTCAAAGCTAGAGGCTTCATCATGTCAGCCTTCACACACCTTTGTTTGTGAGGGAAGGATGTTTGAAGGACGGAGACCTCCTTCCATCCATGTTTGAAGGATGTTTGAAGGACGGAGACCTCCTTCCATCCATGTTTGAAGGATGTTTGAAGGACGGAGACCTCCTTCCATCCATGTTTGAAGGATGTTTGAAGGATGTTTGAAGGAGGGAGACCTCCTTCAAACATCTCGATCATTGCCCTGTAGGTTCAGGGCCACCAAGCAAACCTGAACCTGACAGAAGAGCAAGTCATCTCCAATGTCCTGAAGGTCCTGCAGCATAAAGCCCATGGTGTGCAGACACAGAGTTCACAGACCTGATCAGAAAGGAACTTGAGAGGGACAGGAGATTATTATTATTATCATGAATTAATTAATAGTTACTAATAGTTATTATCATATTATGATGATTATTGCTATTATTGTGAGTGATGGCATCCATCCATCCATCCATCCATCTATCTATCTATCTATCTATCTATCTATCTATCTATCTATCTATCTATCTATCTATCTATCTATCTATCTATCTATCTATCTATCTGTCTATCTGTCTATCTGTCTATCTGTCTGTCTGTCTATCTGTCTGTCTGTCTGTCTATCTATCTATCTATCTATCTTCTACTGCTTATCCTGGGTGGGGTCCCAGGGGCAGCAGCTGTGGTCCAGACCTCCCTCTCCCTGGACACCTGTTCCAGCCCTTGTGGGGATCCCGGTCCTTCTGGCCGGTCCTGGTCCTCCCCGGTCAGGTGCTCCAGGAGGAGCGTCCAGGAGACTCCCTGAGCCTCCTCTCCACGAGCTCTGAGCTCCTCTTCCTATCTCCCAGGGAGAGCCGGGACACCCGAGGAGCGATTCAGCTTGAAAAGGCGAAGCCCCGTCTTCGCCGCTGCCGTTGCGCCGCCGCCTCCCGTTCTGTCCTTCGCTTAGTCTTGAACGAGAGCCCGGGACACCCGAGCTTCTCCGCTCGACCTCCTCCTCGACCCGGAGAGGGACGTTTGGAGGTGCCGATCCTCATCCCGACCGCAGGTCGAGCTCACACGAAACCAGCAGAACCTCCGGTCAGACCATCATCTCCAGCATCCCTGAGTAGACATTTGAGGAGTGAGATCTCCTGAGGTCGGAGCACATCCTCCGACCCCCCTTTTATAACCGCATTGGCACACGGGTCGGTCAGAGCCCGAGCCCCGACCCGAAGGCCACCCTCTCGTCCACTGGGTGTCGAACCCTCGGGGGGCAAATCCAGAGCGGAGAAGAGTCCGACTCCTCTGCAGAGGCTGGAAGAAGGCCTGGCTTCCAGCTTCTGCAGAGGTCCGCCTCCAGGGCTACTGGCAGAGGCCAGTAGTCCAGAACCCCTCAGGCTGGTGCACCAGCTCAGGAACCTTCCCTCTTGCTGAGCAGAAGGTGGCCATAACATCTGCTGCTGGACGTGTCTCCTCACAGCCGCTGGACGTCTGCAGCCTCGAGAGACGCCTGCTGATGTCCGAGAAGATGATCCTCCACCAGGGAGACCTGCTGCCCGCTAAGGTGGTGCACACTCACACACACACACACACAAACACACACACACACACACACACACACACACACACACACACACACACACACACTTATACACACACACTTATACACACACACACTTATACACAGTCAAGGTGTTTCCTGCTCCTTCCGTTGACATGCAGAGATGTTCCAGTTTTTCATGGAGCCGTGAGAAGCAGGTTCATCAAATGAAGATATCTGTAGTTTGAGGTAGAAACTTCATGTCAGGAAACTCCCATAACCTTTGGTCTGGAGGCCTGAAGGAGCAGACCATCAAGTCATCAGCTGCTCCTTCATGGTCACTACGGAGACGCACTGAGTTATATCACCGAGAAGTACTGTGTTGAAAGTCCATCCCACAGTGTGTGTATGTGTGTGTGTGTGTGTGTGTGTGTGTGTGTGTGTGTGTGTGTGTGTGTGCGTGTGTGTGTGTGTGTTACAGGTTACAGTCTTGATCTACAGTGACTTCCTGTTACTGACCCGAGAAGATGAGGTTGGACATTGTAACGTCCTCCAAAGTCCGGTGCACCTGAACACCCTGCAGCTTCGAGAAGGTAGCTCCTGCTTATGGTGGCTGCTCTGATGATGGAGTGTGCGTGCGTGTATGTGTGTATGTGTGTATGTGTGTGTGTGTGTGTGTGTGTGTGTGTAGGGTTGTTACTGACCCCCCCGGCGTCTGTGCGTCCTCAGTGGCGTCGGAGCCTCGCCTGATCTACTTCCTGCAGGACGCCCAGGGCTGCTGCCGCCTGCTCTTCAGCCTGGAGGCCTTCAGCATGGAGCAGAAGATGCGAGTCACCCTCTGTCTCCACGACAACATCCGGCAGCCGCTGGTCGCCATAGAGACGGGACGCGGCCAGCAGGTACGGACCTCCTTGTCCGGAGGTCATGGGTAGACATTCTTGTGGCCCTCCTGATCTTCACGGTGTTCCATGTGTCGCAGAGCCCCCCCCTCCCTCCGGACTTCGGGCTCCTCTCTCTCCGCGACCCCCCCGCCGACCCCTTCGGGACCCCCCCCTTCCCGGCCTCCTCCCCCCCGCTGAGGAGCCCCGTGTGGAAGGAGCGAGAGCAGGGGGAGGGGGAGAGCGCCTCGGAGAGCTGGGAGGGCGTCCGGGGCCAGGGGCCCCCGGCCGGACCCCCCCGCACCCCCAAGGAGGAAGAGGACAGCGACCGGGAGGACCGGACGGACCGGAGGGACCGGAAGGACCGGGAGGACCGGGAGGACCGGGAGGACCGGAGGGACCGGGAGCCCGGCGGCGGCCTCAGACCAGCAGGTCAGGGGGGTCCTCTCCGGGGGGTCGGCGGCCCCGCGGACACTTTGACAGCAGCTTCCTGGTTGCAGGCCTGCGGCGCTCGCTCTCCGAGGGCTCCCTGCTGCAGGAGCCTCGCTCGCCCCGCTTCCTGTCCGACAGCACCATCTACCGGCGGCCCCCGACCTTTGACCCCCGCTTTCCGCACCTCACGCCGCTTCTGCTCGATGGCTCCAAGGTAGCGTCCGCCGCCCTCCGTCTCGGCCCGCCGCAGTCCAGCCCGCTTTGACCTTCTGCTCGTTTCTCCAGGATGCAGCGTTCAGGAACCATCTGAGGTGGACCGGAAGGAACCTGTATGTTCTCGCAGCCCCTCCCCATGGCGTGAATCTAAGCTCCCATCCCTTCCATAGCCATAACGTCCCGTCTCCTCCCTCAGGGCCGCCGACGTCCGCAGCCGCCTGGCGTTCCTCCGCAGAAGGAGGAGCATCTGTCACGGCAACAGCCTGGAGAAGGCCATGAGGAACAACAGGTGCTCCGCCTTCTGCTCCGGTCCAAACGCCTCACCGCCGTCCCTCCCTGTGGCCTCCTATCTGCCGAGGGTCCACGGCTGAACCCGGTACCTCTCCTTTGTTTTCCAGACCTCCTCCAGCAGAGGTCCAGAGGTGGGCAGAGAGTCTGGAGCTCCTCCTGGCCAATCAGTGTGAGTGTCCAGCTTATAGTAACCAATCGGCAGCGAGGGGCAGGGCGACGGCCGCCGCCGACTCTTCTCTCTTCTCTTGGTCTCCCTGTTGGTCAGATGGTCTGGCCGTATTCCGTCACTTCCTGCGGTCGGAGTTCAGCGAGGAGAACCTGGACTTCTGGTTGGCCGTGGAGAGATTTAAGACGCAGCCGCCCAGCAAGATGGCCGCCGGGGCCGCCAAGATCCACCGGGAGTTTTTGTCCACGTCCGCGTCCAGACAGGTACCCTCTGTCGGCGACGGCGAGGACTCCTCGCTCGGCATGTTCTCCGGTCACGTAAGGTCTTCTCCGTCTCAGGTCAACCTGGACTCCTCCGTTCGAGAATCCACCAATCGGAGCCTGCGCCTGGGGGTCGGCCCCGCCTCCTTCCAGCCGGCCCAGGAGCAGATCTTTGCTCTGATGGAGACGGACAGCTACCCTCGCTTCCTCCGGTCCCACCTCTATACTCAGCTGGCCAATCAGAAGACCGCCGGGCCCTTGGGCCAATAGGGAGGGGCAGGGGGCGGAGCCAACCAACGCCACCCGCAACTGTCCTGCGATGCACCACTTCCAGCCTTCAGAGCCGAGTCGACGGGACGTTTCCACGTGTTCTCGGCGGACCTTCTGACCCTCCACCTGACCACGCCTCCTCGTCCACCCAAGAAGGGAGAGGAGCCGTCAAACTCACGGGACACGTCTGACCTCCACGAAGGTTAGTGTCCAACCATCGCTCCTCAAAGACCACCGGGATGTCTGGACCATCAACCCGCCCAACCTTCTAGAGCCTCAGAAGCGGTCTGATCCACGCTGACTCCAAGGTCACTCAGAGGTCATCGGTTCGGGCACCATGGAAACCTGCTGGCTTTGACGTCATCCTGAAATAACATCTTATTCTTCTACCTTTCTAAACCCAATTCAACCCGTACATCAAGATGGCCATCTGACTCAGGAGGTCAGAGGCTCAAAACCCTTCTGTCCACAAACCGTTGCTTTGCTTGAAACCAAATATAGCGATGCAATGAGAACCTGGAGGGACCTGGAGATGGAAGGGAGGAGGTGGCAGATAAATAGCACTGACACAGGAGACCTTGTAAATGACTTTTATTTTCTGCACTGGATCTTCAGCCGCCGACCCTCAGACGTTCGTCTCCCCGAGATGAAGACGTCTCCTCAGCCGGCCAGGACGTGTTTGACGAACTCGGTGTAGTTGATGTGTCCGTTGGCGTCCTCCTGGCCCGCCATCAGTCGGTCCACCTCGTCCTCTGTCATCTTCTCGCCCAGCGTGGCGAGGACGTGGCGGAGCTCCGCCCCCATCACCGTCCCGTTGCCCTCTTTGTCAAAGACCCTCAGACCCTCCACGAAGTCCTCAAAGTTCCCCTGCTCTTTGGCTCGCGCCACGTGCTGCAGCATAGGCAGGAAGGTGTCGAAGTCCAGCAGCTTGGAGTGGAGCTCCTCGGCTTTGGGCCGACCCAGCAGCTTCAGCACGTCGTCGTTGGTGGGGTTGTGACCCAGAGCTCTCATCACGTCTCCGCACTGGGCGAAGGTGATCTTCATCTCCCCCGCCGGCGTCTCGTCGAACAGCGTGAAGGCGTCCCGGAACTCCTCGATCTGGTCGGGGGTGAACTCCACCACGACGCTCTTCAGGTCCACCTCCGGCGGCTTGGTCTCCGGCTCCGCCGGTTTGGGCGGGGGAGCCGGCTCCTCCTTCTTCGCCTCCACCTTCTTCACCTCCGTCTTCTTAGCCTCCACCTTCTTCGGAGCCATGGTGCAGAGCGGCGGGCGGCGGGCGGACGCCGGCTTTATGGCAGCGCGGCGAGCGAGGGCGAGCGAGGGAGAGCGAGAAGACCAAAGATGGAAGAAACCAGGAATAGAAGCTCAGGAGGAGATAAGGGCTCTCGTGTCTGATAATGGCACCGGGCTGAGCTCTGGGCCACCTGGGTTCTGAGAACACTGGACCACGAGGCCCCAGGAACCCCAGGAACCCCAGGAACCCCAGGAACCCCAGCGATCGGCAGGACCGTGGAACCACTGTGGTCAAACAGAAACGTGAGGACCTTTGAGGGACGCTCTGCCGACCAAGAAAACATGACCCGAACCTCCTCGGTTTCATAACTGCTCCGTTTGTCACGGTCGCAGTTCGATGGAGTTCCAAGCCAGGAGCAGAACCCGGGACCTCCTCCTCCTCGGACCCAAAAGGAGGTCCTGAGCTGCCGGTTGTATCTTGATTGTCCTCCACCCTTTGAACAGGTTTTAACAACTGATTTTCTTCACCGCTTCGTTCCTTCATGTAACGAGTCAGCTTTAACCTTGTATTGTTCCTAGAGCGTCGCTTCTTCTCTCCTTCACCCCTCATGTAGTCCTTTAGGACCTTCTCTGGATCCTCGCATTCGGACGCTCCCCAGGAGTCCGAAATGTCCCGGCTGTAGATTTTCTGTTTCTTGTCGTGAAAATAAAGGTTGGCTCGTTGTTCTGACCTTGGTCTGCAGCTGAAGGTCAGAGATCTTCCTCACCCCAGGAGACACGTCGACAGCTCCGAAGGTCGTTCCTCCTCAGCGGGTTATTTCTGTCCGTGACCTTTGACCCCTCAGACATGGAAACTATCCGTTTGCGTCCTTAACATTCCTCTGTGATGAGCCCTCCCCCGTCCCATGGGTCGGAGTAGATGGTCCATGTCCTGTTCCTGCTCGCCACACAGAGCTCTGCTGAGGAGAAAGGATGAAGAACCAGGTTCTTCAGAGCGAAGGTGGAACCGAGAGCAGGCGCTGCCACCAGAGGGCGCTGTGGAGACATCTTCTGGGCACGGAGGGACGCGCATGATGGACTCTGGTTTCACCTTGGAGCTCCTGCTGGATCCTGCTGTGTGTGTGTGTGTGTGTGTGTGTGTGTGTGTGTGTGTTTGAGGCAGAAGGTCACAACCGCAGTCTGATTCACGTTGATCTGAGTTTGATAACTTGCTCTTAAACAAGTGATTATATTAACACACACACACACACACACACACACACACACACACACACACACACAGCTATTCTTTGAAGAACCCTGAGGTTCCTCAGACCTGCTTTGAGAACCTCCAATGAATCTCCAGCTTGGGTTATTTCACTGCTTTCATTCATCTTCGATAGTGTGTGTGTGTGTGTGTGTGTGTGTGTGTGTGTGCAGGACTGAATAGAGCCAAACAATGCAGGAATGTGTGTGTGTGTGTGTGTGTGTGTGTGTGTGTGTGTGTGTGTGTGTGTGAGCAGACTAGGACTTGGACGCCTCTCTTTGGTTGCTATAGTAACCATGATGTAAGCCCTGGGAGTAGGGGTAGGCCCCTCTGCCTTTCATTCATTATGTGTTTAAGTGTGTGTGTGTGTGTGTCTATGTGTGTGTGTGTGTGTGTGTGTGTGTGTGTGTGTGTGTGTGTGTGTGCGTGTGCCTCAGGCAACTCAGCCGACAGGCTGCAAGTTGGAAGGAGAAGCAGGAGAAGCAGGAGAAGCAGCAGACGCTGGGAGGAAGGAAGGCAGAGGTGAAGTTTCTTTCTCTTCGTTCATCTTTTCAAACTTCTTCTCTCCGAGAGATTCTGCTTCCGTTTCCCTGTGTGTGTGTGTGTGTGTGTGTGTGTGTGTGTGTGTGTGTGTTTTTGCGTGCATGTTTTTCCAAACGGGAGGAGAAGAGGCTGAAGAGAACATTTGGAAGAAGAACTGATAAAGGTTGAACGCTCTCTGTTTGTTTTGGTTTTGTCGGAATGATGATGAAGAGGACCTCCAACCTTCTCCCAGGTCAGTTCATCAGCTGGAATTTGTTCTGGGAAAGATCACGTATGGAACAGGAACCGGGGAGGGGGGGTCACACACCCTGACCTTTGACCTTCTCGGACGAAGGAAAGGTTTCTTCACACGGCAGAAGATCCGGATCAGAACAGATACATGATGCCAGCGGGTGACGGCGTCAAAGGTCTCGCATCCAGTCGTCATTGGTGGGATCTCAGCGGCTGGCGTTTGGTAGCGAGAGCAGGGAGCAGGAGCAGGAACATCTAGACAGGCGGAGATGGAGGTGCAATCTGGACGGCAGAGGAACGAAGGAAAGAATACGTAAGGAGCCCACGGGGAACGACCAGGCTACGGGGACTGGAGATGAAGAAGGTGTAGGAGTTTCAGTAGCGAGGATCAACGGGCCAGAGCAACGGAGAGGGTGGAGAAGAGGTGGAGGAACATCTGGAGCCGGTGGAGAAAAGAAGAAAGGGAAAGGTGTAGAGGGCAGAAGTGAGAGCAGCCGTGGCTTTGGAGACGCTGAAGACGAGACAGGAGGCAGAGCCGGAGATGTGGAGGTTCCTCTTCGGGAGCCAGGAGGGTGGAGAGGACGGGGAAGGAGTCCATCAGAGGGACGACACACGTCAGAAGTTCTGGAGATAAAGTCACACGGTTTGGACGAGCAGAGGAGGGATGTTGAGGTTGGATCTGCCAGGCGGGTCTGGAGGGAGACCGGAGAGCTTTGGAAGGAGGCCACGAGGACAGGGAGGTAGATGGTCGGACGGAGGCTGGGGATTGGTCGCGGCGTCCGAACCGGCCGAAAGAAGACGACGATTCCACATGGTTCGGCTTCGTCCTCGTACGAGGACACCTCCTCCGACGCCGGCGTGAACATCTGGCGGCCCCGAGCTCATCTTTCTCAGATACGAGCAGAGCTGTGTGACGGCGAGGCCCTGCCGGGAGGCCAGGCGGCTGTTCTGACCCTGTTGAAGATGGTTGTGGTCCTGACCACCTTCAGATCCCACAGTGACAGACGTCTTCTTGTGATCCCTCAGGAAGCCCCTCCCACTGATGACATCATCAGACTTCCTCTCGTCACCCCCGCGGACCAACGATGGCCGACCGGAAGCTCTCCAGCTCCTCCGCCTTCGCCTCTTCTTCTCCCGGACGAGGTCGCCGGAACCCCGGTTCTCCGGCTCGGTCCGGATCCGAAAGCTCGAGTCCAGGTCTCAGTGCGCTCAGGACTCTGGGGGGCCCGGTCCCCCCGCTGGCGGGTCCGGGTCCGGGTCCAGACGAGGGCTCTGCCAGACCACGAGGTAACAGCCTCGGCTCCAGACTCAGAGCTGCTGCTTCTGGTAGGAAGGTAAGGCCGTCTTGCGAATCCCGGTCCACCAGCCGCCGCCACCCGGCGCCAGGACGGTTCTGCCCTCAGTCGGGCCTCTCAAGAATCTCGGGGCTCACTTTGTGTCCGTGCGCTTCCGTCTCACCATCTAGCACCGTCGTGGTCGGCAGGAGGAGCCGGACGCTCTGCTGGACCTGATCCTGGAGTCTCAGGCCCAGAGACTGGAGGACCAGAGAGCCAGCCTGAGCCTTCTGCCGGACCCGGGACCTTCTGCCGTTTGTGGGACCTGCAGCTGCGAGCGGCCAGATCTGGACTTCTACTGCATGCTGATCCACTTCCAGGTACCCGTCTCGTCGTTCCCCCCGCCTTTTCGGGACTTTCGCCGAGTGTCGGCCTGACCGGTCCGTCTGCAGTCTGACAGGATGGAGGACCAGAGATGTCCCCTCCCAGACCCGGACTCAGCGGCCGGTCCTGATTCAGAAGACCGTGAGAACTTCTTCGGCTTGATTCAGAGGATCCAGTCCAGGCGGATGGATGAACAGCGAGCGCCGCTGACGCACACGTGCAGCTCCGCTCCCGCCAGTCCTCGCCACGGCCAATGACCCGGGTCTACCCGGACCGGGTCTCGGACCTGGAGCCGTCTGTTCCTTTCATGAGAGGAACCTTTTAGAACAGAGCCTCCTCTCCAATCGCTTGATCTCCATTGGAGAGCTTGGACCCAAAAGCATCATCATTATTCTCCGGCCCCTAGTCCTGGTCCCGATCCAGATCCAGATCCCCGTTTCCTGTTTCCCGGTCCTCTCAGGGCCCCGGTCCGACCCGGAGCGCCGAGCAGGGACACGACCTGCTTCAACCTGCAAGAACCTGTTTTTTGGACAGGACTTGCTCTTCTTCAGTTTAGTGAAGAAACACGCGAGGAGGAACGAGAGCTTTCAAGATCTACAGCCGATCGCAGCTCCAGGACTCGGGTTTGTTTTCAGGAGTAAAATGACGGTGAAGAAGCCGGAGGAGATCGACCGAGGTCCGGTCGGTCGGACCTCCTGCCCAAGTGCACGCCAAGGTGAGTTCAACTCCTTCGGTGAGACCGGGAGTCGGTCTCACCAAGAACAAGGAAGCGCCTCACAATCCTGAAGACCTCGAGGACCCTGAAGACCTCCAGAACCCTGAAGACCTCCAGGACCCTGAAGACCTCCGGGACCCTTCCCGTCCACAGATCTCCTCCCTGGTCTTCCTCTGGTTTCGGTCGATCAACTAGCACGTCTGAGGTCTTGACAATAGGTTGCACGAACAGACCGCCGTTACGGTGAGGCGCCATCAGGTCAGATCCGCTCCTCGTGGTTCTGAGAGGAGCGACGGAAGGCGGACATTCGTGTTCCGTCACGGAGCCGCGGGACCGGATGTGTTTACAGCGACCGATGCATCCACTGATAACGAACACACGAATAAATAAACGAGAACAACGATCAGCAGAAGTCAACGATTTCGCTTGTCTGGTTTGCATCTTCACTGATTCCTAAAATCTACTACTTCCGGCGCTGTCTCGGGCGGCTGCCTGCCAGAGTTTCTCCTCACCTTAGTGTCTCTTTTTCCTAAATTCTCTACTTCTATTTTTCTATTTACTTCTTCTTGCTTTAGTAACTATTAAGTTAGTTGAATTTACCAAAACAAGAGATGTAGCTCGATTCGCTATTTCTTGTTTTCGTGGTGCTTGGAGCACTTTTTTCAAGTCGGATCCCGGTTCAACGGCTCCATTGTTTCCACCTGGGATCAGCTGATGGAGCTGAGATGCAGCGGCGGGATGGGGGAGAGGCACGAAATCCTGAAGGAGCTACGGAGGAAATACCGGGGCTGCAGAGCCGGGAGGAGACGGGAGCTGAGGAAGAGGAGATACAGACCGTATCTCCCCTCCATTGTGATGGGAAACGTGAGATCGCCGGGCAACACGTTGGAGGAGCTAACGGCACTCACACGGAGCGACGGTGTGTTTCGTGAGGCCTCGGTGTTGTGCTTCACAGAGACTTGGCTGAACAGCAACATACCGGACTCTGTGGTGAGTTCACCCGGCTGCGAGGAGACCGGAGGTGTGCCGGCAGCGGCAAGAGGAAAGGAGGAGGTGTCGCTGTGTTTGTAAACAAGGTTTGCAACCCCGGACACATCACGGTGAAGGAGCGTGTGTGCAGCCCGGACATCGAACTGTTGGCAGTGAGTCTCCGGCCGTACTATCTGCCCAGAGTTTTCCCACACCATCATCATAACGGTTTACATCCCACCGTCTGCCGTTGCACCGCGGGCTAATGACGTCATCAGCTCAACGGTCGCAAGACTCCAGACTCAGCACCCCAGTGCCTTCATAGCATCTCTGGGGATTTCAACCACGCCACACTGTCATCTTCTCTGGCCACTTTCAAACACTTTGTGGACTGCAAGACTAGGGACAATAAAACCCTGGACCTCTCCCTGCTCTGGGCAGGGCAGACCACAACCTGGTCCACTTAAAGCCTCGCTATGTTCCTGAAGTCCAGCGGCAACCTGCGATCACCAGAACTGTCCGAAGGTGGTCACAGGAGGCAGAACTGACTCTTCAGGGATGCTTTGAGACGACTGACTGGGATGTGCTCTGCAAAGATCAGGGAGAGGACATTGAAAAACTTTCTGCCTGCATTACGGACTATGTGAACTTCTGCACGGACAACATCATCCCCACCTAGACGTTGTGTTGTTTCACAAATAACAAACCCTGGGTGACTAAGGACATTAAGGACACGCTGAACAGGAAGAAGGCGGCATTCAGGAGTGGAGATAAGGAGGAGCTGAAGAAGGTGCAGACTGAGCTGAGGGAGAAGATCGCAGAGGGCAAGGACAGTTACAGGAGAAAGCTGGAGAGCAAACTCCAGCAGAACAACATGAGGGAGGTGTGGGTTGAAAACCATCACTGGCCATGGAAAGCAAGGAAGCCAGATGATGGAAGGAGACCTGCACGAGGCCAACAAACTAAACCTGTTTTTCAACTGATTTGATGAAGGAGCCTCTACCCACCTTCCCTCCAGCTCCGCTCAGGACTTTCCTTCCCCTGCGCCCTCACCCCTCACCTCTAAGACTTTTCCCCCTCCCCCACGCACCTCTTCTGCTTCCCTGGACGATGTCTCGTTAACACCTCAGCCCTCCTGCCCCCACTGGGACTCTCTCCACCCCCTCCTGTCACCTTCACCGCTGAGGAGGTGAGGAGAGAGTTCAGTCGCCTTTGTCCCAGGAAAGCCGCCGGCCCTGACGGCCTTAGCCCCAGCGTGCTGAAAGGATGGGCCTCTCATTACATTACATTACATTACATTGCATTTGGCAGACGCTTTTTTCCAAAGCGACTTACAATAGAGGACATAGGGACTGCAAATACACTTGCAAATACACGATGCACAGGAAATATACAGAACAGTAAGCTTGGGTTAGTAAGTTTTTTTTTGTTTTTTTTGTTTTTTTGACGAAGACATACACAAACGTACACACACACACACACACACACACACACACACCGCATAGCCTAACTTGGTGCCTAACCTGATCTGGGGTATCAGCACAGTAAAAAGTCCTGAAAGAGAACAGTTTTTACCTGTAGATGATGCTCGTCCTGTTGCTTCTGGGAGTTTGTTCCACCACTGAGGAAGTAGAACTGAGAACAGTTTTGCCTGAGATCGCTTCGAGCGAGCAAAAGGTACTGCTAGTAGGTTTGTATCGGAGGAACGCAGCTCTCTGCCGGGAACATAAGGTCTTAGCATTTCGGTCAGATTTGCTGGACCTGTTCCTGAGGTGGTTTTGAATGCCAGGGTCAGGACCTTGTGCTTGATCCTGGCAGCTACTGGTAGCCAGTGCAACTGGATGAACAGAGGTGTAACATCAGCCCTTTTGGGTTGAGTGAATAAACTCTCAGCTGTGTGGGATCTTCACATACCTCTTTAACCTGAGCCTGATCCAGATGGTTGTCCCTGACCGGTGGAAAACCTCATGCCTGGTCCCAGTGCCCAAGAATAAGCATCCCAGCACACACAGCGACTACAGACCAGAGGCCCTGACATCACACGTCATGAAGTCGCTGGAGAGGCTCGTCCTGAGGCACCAGCCCCGGATAGGAGTGGAAGACGCCATCATCTTCCTGCTGCACAGAGTCTACACCCACCTGGAGGAGGCAGGAAGGACTGTGAGAGTCATGTTCTTTGACTTCTCCAGTGCTTTTAACACCATTCGACCTGCCCTGCTGAACAGGAAGCTCCTGGACATGCAGGTAGATGCTCCACTCGCGGCCTGGATCAACAACTACCTCACAGGTCGGCCGCAGTACGTGAGGCTGGGAAACATCACGTCGGACACCATTGTGAGCAGCAGGGGGCGCCGCAGGGGACGGTCTTGTCTTCCTTCCTGTTCACGCTCTACACCTCAGACTTCAGGTTCTCCTCGCAGTCCTGCCACCTGCAGAACTTCTCAGATGACTCTGCCATCGTGGGCTGCATCAACAGAGGCCAGGAGGAGGAGTACAGGAGCGTGGTGGACAGGTTTGTGGAGTGGTGTGGACTGAACCACCTGCAGCTCAATGTGTCTAAGACAAAGGAGCTGGATTTCGGGAAACAAAGGACCCACTTGAATCCGGTCACCATCAGGGGTACAGAAGTGGATATTGTGGACACCTATGAATACCTGGGTTTCCACTTGGACAATAAACTGGACTGGACCTTGAACACCAACGCCATCTTCAAGAAGGTGTCCGTTTTTGCGGCCTCCGCCACGGGACCGGACTTTGTTGTCCTGGTGTGTTCAGATGTGATCCAAGAAAAACATCAGCGCTGTCAGGAACTGTTTAAGCAATGAGTGGTTTATTAGAGGTCAAGAAATACACTTACGAGAATTCCCGGGCACGAGAATTCCCGGGCCGAAATGAATGTCACCCCGAGGGGTGTATTCACCCTCTCTAGACGTCCGCTGAGGCGCGTCCAGTCGGATGTGCAGATGAGGAGATTTCGGCCCCAGCCTCAGGGAGTGGCAGTAATTTATACCACTGTCTGGATGGTCAAAGTTTCTTCCTAATATGGAGTTGTTTTTCACACCCTTTGGAAGAGGTCAACTAGGTACCAGGCCGTGTCATGAACTGGGCCTCCAGGCCTTCTGGGAATCGTCATTGCTAGTGCATTGGGGGTGTTAGTGGAAAAATACAAAGTTGGGTGCACCTTCGCCATCACGTGATGCGTTCCCGCGCGTGAATCTCGCGCGAATTTTAACAGTTTTTGCAAGTAACACAGGAATTCTAATGTAAGGTAAGGAATTTTGCAAGTCCCTCTCTTGACGTGAGAATCCTCACGTCACACAAAATATAAACGTAGTGTGTAGAACAAAAGACTTCATGTTGTCCAAAAATATAAACTTAGTAGGTGATAAGAAGAACTACATGTCATATAAAATGTGAACTTGAGTGGAACGCAAAACCTGCTGGCCTTGTTACACATTTTTGTTTGATCAATGGTGCAGGGAAATTCTCCACTCGGCTCTCTGGCCTGGGCAGCCATTACGTGAGATAAGACATATACAATGTCAAAAGCGTAATACAATTTGATCGCGGTTTGGGATTTTAACAGTCCCTCTCTTGGTATGACAAAGTCACACCACACTCATTACAAAAAGTTTGACATGAATGTTAATAAAACTTGTGCTTTTGTGAGGCGTCGGTCTTGCACCGTGCGCTCTCGGTTGAACAACTGTGGTCTTTGTTCTTGATGATCTTTCTATCTCTTCCGACTCATCATCACCATCGGTGCACTCTGACTCTGTTATGCTCTCCATCTCACTGTGGGATGTACTCTTTCCGCAACTTGTTCCTGCTCTTGCGGCTCTAGCCTTCGACCTTGTTATCATTTGCCCTTTAATCACAACATCCTGTTTTTCATCCTTACACTTACTTAATCGTCTTGACTTACCTTTTACCCTCTGCCTTTCCTTTGATTGCATTGCTGTCGTTTTGTTTGTCTGGTGTCCTGCTTCATTTGAGAACACCAATAAGATGTCTCGATACCTCTGGTGATTTTCCCATGCTTGCTTCTCCTCTGACCGGTATCTCTTCACACACTTCAGCGCTGCACTTTTGTCTTGTTCCAATTTCGCTCGCTCCAACAAGTCCTTGCAGTGACTTAAGGCTGTTTCCACTCGCTCATGAGTTTGCTCAGCATTAGCCAGTAGGGCTTTGTTTCTGTCATACTCATCTGTCCAGTATTCCATCATGTTTTCACACTTCCTCATCCGCTCATTATCATCATCATTACAGTAACTAGTGCCTGCGCCTACTTCCTCCGGTCCCTTCTGTGAGGCGCTGCCTGGTTCTGAGGGAGGGGCGGACGGTGTGGCTGTCACTCTCACCTTGCTTTCGTCATCTGTCTCATCACCATCAGTGTTTTCATCATCTGTTGGGATCAGTTTTCCCTTTCCCTTACCGTGCCGGTAATTTGGAACAATGGGAGGAGGCTGGTTGGAGGAGTCGCGGGGGAGTCGCTAGGGGTCGAGTAAGGAGGGGGCAGGATAGGGGAGAGTTGCGTCTCATCAGAGTTTCCTTTTTTTGTTTTTTTAGAAAGTACAACTGGGGTGGTTGTAAGGGCTGCAGCTTCGGCACATCTCTGTATTTGTGGTTTTGCATTCTGTTGTTGCCCTTCCATTTTCATCACTAGATTTGTGATGTGCGATAACATGCACACTCGCTCAGAGGCGATATCACCTTTCTTGGCCCATTTCCGAGGAATAGCGGGGGGCGTCTCCACTTAGGCAGACTGAATTCTCCCTCCCACTTGGCCTTGTAATAGGACACTGCTGCCTTCGCGCTTGACAACTGTGATTTAAACACGCTTGTGAGCGGTCCTACGTAATCTGGCTGTGGCCAATAGGTCAGTTGCTCCTCCTTTTTCTCAAATTTTTTAACTCTCCGCGTCATCATCTGGGGGGGGCTGGTCGTATACGCCCCAGATGCGAGCGTTTCAACAATCAACTTCCATCTCTCGGCGAAGGTGGGGGGGGCCACCTTTACCCTCCTCCGCCGAAGCCATCTTATGACGTTCTTTCTTTTTTTTCTTTTTTCTTTTCTCACTCACACAGCAATCTGCACTTTCACGCCTACTTCAACAGGCTGCCAGTTTACGTTTGCACCGTTAGGTTTCCACTGACACTGCTGCTTCAGCGATTCAGCACAGCATTCACACCAACACAAAATCAAACATTTACTATAAAATGGGAACGGTATTTTGAACACTAGCGATCCACACGGCGCGATCAGTTCCGCTGATCCACTAGGTGGAGTCCTCGACTCCCACCGTCTTCTTTCACAGTGTCTCAGAGGTTCTCCTAACCTCGACTTCTCTTTAACTCTGGATCCCACACAATGTTCCCCTCTCTCCACTTTGCTTAACCAGTTCCAATTTCTCTTTGTTTCTTTATCTGATTAATTTTCCTATTTCTTTCTTGTTTTTTTTTTTTTTCAATTTCAAGCTCTACTCCAGACCTGGGCATTTTACGGCCCGCGGGCCACATCCGGCCCGTTTACCTTTTTTATACGGCCCGCCAAACTATTTTCTTTTAATACCTTATTTTCACGACCATAAGGCGCACCTTACTAAAAGGCGCAATCTCGGTTATCTGTGCCATTATTGTATTTAACACACACATAAGGGGCACCAAATGATAGGGCGCGGGTTTTATATACAATCCACGGCCACGCTTCCCCCTTTAACGTTCTCATGGTGTCCTCTACTACTTCCGCCTTACAACAATAACACACACACACACACACACACACACACACACACATACACACACATGCATCCAAGTGTGTGTATTTAAAAATAGAGCGGGAGCGAAAACTGAGTTTGGTTGTGCTTTATTTAAGTATTGATTACAAAGTAGTAACTCATCAATCAAACCCATCGAAGTCTTCGTCCTCGGTTTCTGATTTGAACATCTGCGCTAAATCTCCATCAAACATACTTTCTTCACTGTTAGAGTCACTTTCCGTGCCGTGCGGCTCCTCGGAAACGGTGCCGGCTTTTGCGAAAGCTCGAACAACAGCGCCGGCGGACACGTTAGCCCGAGCATCTACAATCCATTCGCAAATCGCGGCGTAATTCGCCCGGCGCTGTCTTCCACTCTTCGGAAAAGAGTGTCTCCATCGGTCATCCGTCGCTCCCACGCCGCTCGCAGCCTTACTTTGAACGGCCGGTTCCGGCCCGGAATGATAGCAAGCTCAGAGTTCGTTAGCTTCACTTGTTTTTTCACATCGGCTGTGAGATGGGCACGCACAGTCACAGGTCAACAGCGATGGTGATGCGTGGAAAAAAGCACCTGGTCTCCTCACCCGCGTTTTTATATACCGCACAATCCACGCCCACACTCCCCCTTTAACGTTCTCATTGTGTTCTCTACTACGTCCGCCTTACAACAACACAAAGAAAATCTTTGACTTTTATGTGCGCCTTATGGTCGTGAAAATACGCTATTTTAAGAAGTATTTTCAATCAATATTGAATTTAGAAACTCCTTATTTTTTCCCCTTTGTTTAATTTTGTACGGATGATTACATATAAAATAATGTCGGTACATTTATATGATCATTCATGATTTTAAAGTAAAAAAAAGAAAAATGCCAAAAAATGTAAATAATTAAAATGAAATTTTCATTTTGTTCGATTTACATGGTACCGAGTTGGCCCGCGCATAAACCCGCTGATTCCAATAATTTAAAATATCAAATCGCAGTTTTTAGAAAAGGAAACTGCTTACCTTTAGTCGTGCAGCTGTGTGGAATCAACGGTTTCCCGTCCTCGAATACCTTCAAACCTGCTTTTCTCCTGCTGAGAATCACATCAGTAGGATCACATTAGTTGACCATCACGTCTTTTGATGATCACGTCGGGGTCACCAATTTGTCCGTTTTTGCGGCCTCCACCACGGGACCGGACTTTGTTGTCCGGTGTGTTCAGATGTGATCCAAGAAAAACATCAGCGCTGTCAGGAACTGTTTAAGCAATGAGTGGTTTATTAGAGGTCAAGAAATACACTTACGAGAATTCCCGGGCACGAGAATTCCCGGGGCGAAATGAATGTCACCCCGAGGGGATGGTTCACCCTCTCTAGACGTCCGCTGAGGCGCGTCCAGTCGGATGTGCAGATGAGGAGATTTCGGCCGCAACCTCAGGGAGTGGCCGTAATTTATACCACTATCTGGATGGTCAAAGTTTCTTCCTGATATGTAGTTGTTTTTCACACCCTTTGGAAGAGGGCGACTTGGTACCAGGCCGCGTCATGAACTGGGCCTCCAGGCCTTCTGGGAATCGTCATTGCTAGTGCATTGGGGGTGAAAGTGGAAAAATACAAAGTTGGGTGCACCTTCGCCATCACGTGATGCGTTCCCGCGCGTGAATCTCACGCAAATTTTAACAAAGGGTCAGATACGCCTGCTCTTCCTCAGGAGGCTCAGATCTTTCAACGTCTGCAGGACCATGCTGCAGATGTTTTACCACTCGCTGGTGTCCAGCATCATCTTCTACGCTGTCGTGTGCTGGGCAGCAGGATCAAGACAGACAACAGACTCAACAAGCTCATCAGGAGAGCTGGATCTGTCCTGGGAGTGGAGCTGGAGTTTGTGGTGAAGGTGAATTGATACCACCAAGAAGCTCCACTGAACGCCCAGGAGGTCTTTCCTACCTGAGGCTATCAGACTTTTTAATTCCTCTTCCCTCAGCCGCAGGGAAGCTTCAAATCAAATCAAATCTTTGTCGTTACAGTTGACAGTTAAGACAATTTATATTTCATGGTATTTTATTGTATTTCTTATTCTCCCTCCTTTCTACTATCATCTATTACTGTTATATTTTTACTTGAAACAATTTTTACTTGGCACAACAATTTCCTTCGCTTCGGAATAAATAAAGTACTAACCCTAACCCTAACCGGAAGTTGCGTCACAGCGCGAAAGCGCGGGAGCGACAATGGCTTGTTCCGGTCTGTCGGGCGCATGCGCAGCTTCGGGACCAGAACGCGCAGGCGGACCCACGAGAGCAGCAGCCGCCCACGGTGAGTCTAAGCCGAACCTTCCGGACCTTCCGGACCTTCCGAACCTTCCGGACCTTCCGGACCGGCTTCGAGTCGAGCGTCCGCTCCGGCTGGGCGACCGGCCTTTGAACAGCGGGAACCGATCCGAACCGCGGGGCTTCCGAGCGGCCGTGAGCCTCGTCTGGACGCAGAAACAAACAACGCCGTCGGTGCGGGAAGAAGCGGGATGATGAAGCGGGGAGGAACGGGGAGGAACGGGATGTAGCGGGACGAAGCGGGACGAAGGTTTTCATCCTCGACGTGAAGAAGGTCCCGCGTGCCCACCGGAAGCCGCCGGAAGCCCACCTCGTCCCGGTGCAGGAGGTCTTCGGCCTGCTCCTCCAGACAAACGTCTGTGGAGGTTCCCGGTCCTCCGAGTCCGATCTGACGATGGGACCCGGACCCGGTGCGTCCTCTAGGGGGGTCACCGGAGGAGCCCCGCGGGGGCGGAGGGGCTGCTCAGAGCTGAGATGCTGCCCGGTGAGAGTTGCTGTG
The DNA here is from genome assembly GCF_037954325.1 of Fistularia commersonii. NCBI lineage: Eukaryota > Metazoa > Chordata > Actinopteri > Syngnathiformes > Fistulariidae > Fistularia > Fistularia commersonii. The sequence goes on along the minus strand of NC_141305.1, from coordinate 78,653 downwards.
CAGGAACCGGGTCGAACGGGGTGGTCGTGCAACCGGGCGTCCTCAGGGGCCCGGAGGTCCAGATCCTCGAGTTCAGATTGTTGATGGTGGTCGTGCGGGAGCAGGGACCTTTTGCAACGCGAGCATGAACAGGTTTTATTTAAGTCCGGGTTCTTTACACGGGCCGTGGTTCTGCACATGATGCGGATGGTACGGAGGGTGATACCAATATGAATGAGTTGGAGGTGCAGAAACTTGTCTCTGCCCAAACATGGAGGTTTGGTCTTTGTGAGGTGAGGGTCGTCAGCAGGGGGCTTTGTTTTATCAGTAATGTGTGAAAGTGAGCGCTCTGCCGGGGGAAGGGGAGAGATGACTTCTGCGGCGCTCAGGAAGAAGCTGCTTTTCAGCCGAGACGTGCGGGTTTCTATTGTCCTGCGCTGCTTCCCAGATGGGCGCAAACATGCCGCGTCCCAGGTGGGAATGTTCAGGATTTGAGAGGAAGATCTGGAGTTCCCAGCCTCACGGGCAGAGGCCGGTCGGCGAAGAGTCGTAGATCCACCAACGCAGGCAGGCGGGCGGATCCGGGTCGCGCAGCGACGGGACCAACTTGTCTAGGTGGACGGTGTCGACCGCCGCGCCGAAGTCCAGGAATAGCATGGTGACGTTGGTGTTGGGGGGTCGCAGGTGGGACGGGGTCGCGTGGAGCGCTTCTACCTGGTGACGAACCGCAGGCCGCCCAGCCCGGCAGGTTCGCGGCCTCCATGTGTCTGAGGAGGTTCCTCTCCAAGCACTCGGGACCACAGGACGGTAATCGTCCAGGCGGGTGACGGCCGATCTTATCGGCACGTGTGAAACGATCGGGGATTCGAGGCGGACGGGGCCGCGGAAGGTTGGGGGGCAGAGCGAAGATGTCCGGAAAGACCCCCGCCGGTCCCTCTGCGCACGCCTACAGCGTTCGGCCCGACTCCCCGTCAAGTCCCGCTCTGTTGGCGTTGCTCTTCCTCGGGGTAGAACTCACCCGATGCAGCTTCGGGACGGGAGGCCGGACTTCTGACCGAGGAAGATGCGAAGCCTCTCCGCGCTTGACGAGCGGAAGCCGTTCGGGGTGTCGGGCCGAGGCTCATCTGCCGGGCACTGCCTTTTGGGTCGGCGATGTCTCTCCAAACGTGGCGTGGGTCGTCGGCGGCCTTGAAGTGGCCCTGGATGCGTCGTCTCTGTGGTTTTTATTTAGCCAGCTGTGGACGGCATCCCGGGCTTCGAGCGGCGGCCTCACCGCGCCGTCCGTCTACGGCTTTTGGTGAGGAAGGACGTGATCGTCTTTGTCTCGTGGGAAGGACAGAGTCGGTGCAGAAATGAACGTAGGAAGAGAAAGCCGACATGTATTCCTCGAGATCGGCGACCTCTTTGAATTCCCCCGCCATGTATGCTCGTATGTTGGAGGCGGTCTTGTCAGGCAGAAGCGCTTCCTCAGTCCAGACCTGATTGTTCTGATGATGGGCTTGGACCTGCAGATGTGAGGTTTATACGCAGGGATCAGTTCTACAGAGGTGTGATCTGATATTCTGGGGGGGGGGCCTGCAGCAGCCTTGTGTGCACCTGGAATGTTGCAATATACCTGATCCAGTATGTCATTGTCCCTCGTTGGAAACTATGTATTAGTGAACTTTGGAGAGCACAGCCTTTAGCTGCACGTGATTGAAGTCACCTGCTACGATCACAGCAGCCTCTGGATTGGCAGCCATCGGGCCGCAGGGCTCCTCCGGTGCTAACTTAGTGTTTGCTTGCAGCGGTAGAAAGGCTGCTGCGATAATATTCACTGTCCCATTTCACTGCGAGGTATTCTAATTCAGGGGAGCGGGATGTGCCAAAGTTTTCATATCTGCACACAGTGAGCTGTAAATGTACAGCGGCAAACCTCCTCCCTTGAACTAGCCCGAAGCTGCCGTCCAGTCGGCACGGATCGCTCGCTCCACCGGTCGGGGTCGCCGTTGTCGTCCGGCCGGGTTTCGGTGAAGATCGGCACGCTCTCCAACTTCCCTGAGACGGCCCTCGGTCGATTCTCGTCCATTTTGTTGGCGAGCGACCTGGCGTTGGTGCGGAGGAGACCGCACAGAGCTGGTCTGTGTGGGTTAGCATGTAGCCTCGCATGTAGCCTAGCCTGCAGCCCACTCCGCCTGCTCCCTCTTTTGTTGAGGTGCTTCCTTTGTCTCCTAGGCAACAGAGGGGGAATGGTGCACGCTGCAGCTCCGCTGGGATGAAGGCTACTTTTGATAATGAGCAACGTCCGGAGATAGTCCTTAACTCAAGCGGTTCGGTTCTTCCACATCGGATTAGTGCGTCCTGGACAGAAACTGAACCGAGAAAAAGGCAGTAATAAGCTCTGGGGAGCCTCGGGCTGCTGCATGTGTCCACGCCGCCATCTTGGAAGCATCGGGACCTACAGGTCCTGGAACCGCTAAGATCTGGGTGGATGCAGAAGCTCTCTCTTCAGCCAGCGGCCACCGGGTTTCAGGACCTCCGTGTCGTCGTCGGCTGCTCTGAGATCCGGTCCGGGGCCGTGGAGGAGGGACCGGCAGAACCCCTGACCCGGACAGGACGGGGCGTTTGCACCCCCTGGTGGACAGACCGGGTTACTTTCTATTTAGAGCCGGGGAAGAAAAGACAATCGATCGATCAGGAATAATCAGTCAATTGATCGGTGCAGCCGTGCGCCAGTACGGTTGGCGGTAACCTGTCCTCCATCTCCTCAGCTCCTGTTGCCTCCTTGGTGGAGTTCAGAACAAGAGGAGGACGGGTGCTCAAAATAAAGAGGCTTCCTTTGTTTAACAACTTATTTGTTTTTCTGTTGCAGCTCGTCCACTGACACACACACACACACACACACGGCCATGTCAGCTACACACTCCGCCCTTAACAAGAGGAAATATAGTGAAATCATCACAGTTGAAGAGGAGGAGGAGGAGAAGAAAAAGAAGAAGAAGAAGAAGAAGAAGGGAATGAAGAAGAAGGAGGAGCAGGGCAGGAGGGAGGAGGAGCAGCAGCAGAAGGAGGAGGAGAAGAAGAAGGAGGAGGAGAAGAAGAAGAAGAAGAAGAAGGAGGAGGAGGAGGAGGAGGAGGTGCCGCAGGAGAAGAAGATGAAAAAGAAGAAGAAGGGTCAGGTCAGGAAGGAGGAAGAGCAGCAGAGGGAGGAGGAGAAGAAGAAGAAGGAGGGTCAGGGTTGGAGAAAGGAAGAGGAGCAGCAGAAGGAGGAGAAGAAGAAGAAGAAGAAGAGGAAGGAGGAGGAGGAGGAGGAGGAGGAGAGTCAGGGCAAGAGAGAGGAAGAGCAGCAGAAGAAGAAGAAGAAGAGGGTGGAGGAGGAGGGTCAGGGGAGGAGAGAGGAAGAGCAGCAGGAGGAGAAGAAGAAGAAGAAGAAGAAGAAGAGGGAGGAGGAGGAGGAGAGTCAGGGCAGGAGAGAGGAAGAGCAGCAGCAGAAGGAGGAGGAGGAGAAGAAGAGGAAGGAAAGTCAGGACGGGAGGGAGGAAGAGCAGCAGCAGGAGAAGAAGGAGGAGGTCAAAAGGAAAGTGGTGGTAGAGCAGGAGAAGAAGAAGAAGGAGGGCAGGAAGGAGGAGGCGCTGGCTGTGGATGTAAAACACAAGGGAAAAAAAGAGAAGAATCTCAGGAAGAGCAAGGTTGTTGAGGAAACAGTCCAAAGTGAGATGTTCCTCTCAGGGGATACTGAGAACACAGGAGAGGACAGAGAAGAAGAGGAGGAAGAGGAGGAGGAGGACAGAGATGGTGTTACCGTGGAGGAGGATCACAAAGGGAAGACGGGAAAGAGAGGAAAGGAGGAGGAGGAAGCAAAGATGGAGACAAATCAACGCAAGAAGTTGCAGGAGAATCTGTGAGTTCCCTCCGAGTTCTAGGCGTGTTCCTCTGGGAACCCTGGAGAACCTCCGGCACGTCTGCTTCGGAGAGTCCAGGTCCGGCTGTCATTTACTCTCTTTCCACCGTATCTCCTCCAGGAGGGAGTCCTCGATCCAGGAGCTGCAGGAGTTTATCCCAGGAGTGGAGAACATGTCGGATCATCAGATCAAGAAGCTGCTGCGATACGACCTTCACCGGTTCAGAGAGTTCAAACACCAGGGTAGGTCCTTCTGACCGTCTGATGTCTGTCTCTGTCAGCCACTCAAAGTGGAGATAAAGATGAGATGCGAGAGGACCATCTGAGGGTGGTCGTCCCCTGGCTCCATCTCTTGGTGATGGAAAGCCACCGGTTCTTCATGGAGGAGCGGTGGGAGACCATCATCATCTGAAGATCCCCCTGTCTGTCTCTCAGGGATTCGTCCTCGCTTGGGGCGCTTCTCCGAGGAGGAGAACAAGCTGATCCAGCAGAACGTCGCGGACTTCCTGGCTCTGACGGGCATCGTCTCGGCCAACTTGCTCCTCTTCCCACAGAGGGAGCCGGAACAAGAGGCGCAGATCAGGATGCTGCGGAAGAGACATCGCTTCCTGGAGGCCATCGGTGGGTGGGCCGCGCTATCAGACGAGTAGGAAGCCCCTAGATGTTCCTCAAGGAGGATTTCAGATCAATCCCCTGATTTTTGAGGACGTACGAGTGGTTGAACCACATGGTTCTCATGAGACCCCGCCCGGAACCGGTCCGTGATGTCGACATCATCGCGGTCATCATGATGTCGCTCGGTGGCAGAACGCATGCTTGCATGTGTTACGGGTCTCGCGTGTGGAGACCACAGTAGCAAAAATGTTTCCTGTGTTAAGCGGGTGGAAGAACGGAAGTCAAGAAGCGTCGAATTGCTTTCTCTCTCTCGCATCACATCTCCTTTTTAATTTACCAACGCAAATTTACAAAAATCAGACAGCCTCAAATACCCATACAAAGCTCACCGAAACAATACTTGACGAAATACAGCAACAAAAAAAGATCCGGTTTCAATGGGGGATTTACTAACCTGTGTTAAGCAGGTGGAAGAACGGAAGTCAAGAAGCGTCGAATTGTTTTCTCTCTCTCGCGTCACATCTAAGGAGGCAGCAGAAGTGCCCACCTTTTATTGCTCCCGAGAGAGAGACCAACGTTCCGCTCCCCCACTCTTCCAGGGAAACTGACATAAATCACCCACTACCTGTGGACATCCTGGGTTAGGTGTGCCACACATGCTTGCATGCTTGCATGCTTGCATGTACGAGGTCCTGGGTTCCATCTCCGGCATCTCCGCTGTTCGTCGCTTTGGTTAAAAGCGTCTTCTAAAGGACTGTGATGTAACGTGATGGTCTCCGCTTGCTCCTGCTCTTCCAGCCAAGGGGATCCCGAGGACGTGTCAGCAGGTCTTCGTCCGGGCCAAGAAAATCATGGACAACAGGAACTACAAGGGCGCGTAAGAGACCACCTGTGTCGGCGTCCACCGAGCTCCAGAGCCTCCAAACCCTCTGTGCTCCAGCTCGTGCCTGTACCTCTTTCAGATTCTCCGAGGCCGAGATCAATTTCCTCGTCAAGCTGCAGAACCTCCACGGAAATGACTGGAGAACCATCTCCCAGAAGATGAACCGCAGTATCTTCGCTCTGCAGAAGCGCTTTGCCGCCATCGGTATGTCGTCCGGCTCAAAGCTGAGGGAGATGTTCTCCTGCCTCGGGCTGAAATGTTCCATCTCTGCATCCAGCTGAAGGAAAGGGGCCGTGGTGTGAGGAAGAAGAGAGCAGATTGAAGCAGGCTGTCAAGGCTTACCTGGAGAAGCTGCTTCAACAGGACGGCTCAGGTCCTGGTCTGACCCAAGAGCAGCTCTGCAACCAGCTGCCCTGGAAGGACATCAGCCACCTGGTCCAGAGCAGATCCTGGGTTCAGTGTCGCCTGAAATGGTCAGTGATGGTCACCAGACCGGGTTCCGTGTTAATGGAGAACCTTCTCCCGGATCATAGAAGAACCTTTTTGGCAATGGGCTTCAGAAGCCTTCAAACAGAGGGACAATCTGATTGGCCGCTCTCAGGAGGCCACGCCTCCTGTGCGTGTTTGTGTGTGAAAGAGCGCGCACGTGACCATGCACTCTGTTTCAGGTTCAGCTATTTGAAAGGGAAACTATCGAGCAGAGCAAAGTTCAAGAGAGGAGCTGAAGGCATGAAGACCAAGATCCAGCTCATTGATACGTATGAGGACATCTCACACACACACACACACACACACACACACACCTAGTAGGACCTCACATTGGTTCCCCCCAATCAGTATTGATGGCTATCTAATGAGGGTGGATCCCGCTGATGGTGACCTCTATTCCAGGTTGTACAACATGAAGGTGGAGGACGTGACCGACATCGACTGGAACCAGGTTACCCGGACCATTGGGTGAGTAGGATGGACTGCACTCAAGTACTGTGAAGTACTGATCAAGTAAAGTGAAGTAGTACTGATGGAGAACATTGAAGTGGCACTGAAGATGGAAGTTCTGCGTGTTGTAGGAATGTGACTCCAGTGTGTGTCCAGAAGTGTTTCCAGCGTCTGAAGGTCTCCAGAGTCCCCAACTGGATGTTGCTCTCCTATGGAGGTGAGTAGCAGAGCACTACATCGGGAGTGGTCTTCGAGAACAGTACTTGAGTGATTCGGGCCGGTCCAGCACCCCTTCCAGATGTTCTAGGTGTCCCCTCAGGACGCCGGTCTGGTCCTCGCCAGCTGTTGGCCAGCATTTGTCTTAATCCCGTCCCTGAGATGCAGGGTCACTCCGTGGAGATCTGGACCTCGTGCGGCGTGGATCCCTCAAACCTCTCTGCAGATGTGTGGTCCTCAGGGTCCAGGGCTGGAGTGCTGATCTTGTCTCACCTTCTGTCGCTCAGAGATCATCAGCTTCCTGCAGGACAAAGAGGTTCCACGTCTGAAGAAGAATCTGCAGAAGACTGAGGCCCAGGAGACCACGAAAGACCAGGAGGAGGAGGAGGAGGTGGAGGAGACCTTCCTGCTGTCGGACATCTTTGACCCGCAGGACGACGACTTCATGGAGGTGGACAACAGCTGTCTGAGGACCCGCTCTTCACAGAGCTCTCTGTGAAGGGTGACCTCTGAGGAGAAGGCGAGGACGGGATGGGGACTGATTCTGAGACCTGAGCAGACCTGATGGCGGACGGACCTCCGGTCCACCGAGGTCTCACCGCCTGCTCTGGGTTCCAGAAGAACAGCCAAGTTTTTGAATAGTTAAAAATACTTTCTTAATATTTTAGCAAACATGTAGATGGTATCTGTTAGATGATGGTGAACTTCTTTTAGATTGAGATCAAAAGTGATGAAGGAACATGAGGACAGGGTCATTAGAACAAAGCAGCAGGTGTGAAGGCCTTCGTGTGGAGGAGAGTGGCCTCCAGCGGCCTTCCAGGGTTCCACCCGGTCGTACCCGTCCTTGACCTAAAACCCTGGAGGACCGCAGGGTCCCCTGGACATCACGCCTTCTGATGAGGACCGGGGTTCTGCGGGAGCTGGACCGGACCTTGTGGCGTTTGCGCGGAGGCTGAGAACATTGAGGGAACCCGAGACTGTAAAGCTTCACCAATAAAGCATTTAATGACCGCTCTGACGGGTCCGCTCGGTCGGCAGCCGGGGATTCTGGGTAACGCGGTCTGTTTTCAGCGGCTCCGGCGTCACTGTGCCGTGATGGCCTGGAGGACGCCGCTCCTCTTCAGGATGTTGGGGACGAAGAGCAGCCCCGAGGCCCGCTCGATGGTTTCGATGGGAACCAAGAAACGCTCCAGAGGAACCTTTTCGTCCACGGGTTCGTTCGGCAGAACGTAAGAACGAAGCTCCACCCCCTTGCTGTCCGTCCGCTCCAGGATCAGCACCTGAGGGGAGATGGTGGACGTCGGACCGGTCCGACCGACTGACGGCACGGGGTGGAACGGCCCCGCCTACCTTGAAGAAGTGCGTCGGCACGGCAACGTGGTTCCTGCCCAGAACCTGGTAACGGACATAGAGTTTCCCGTCGGACTCCTGCCTGGAACACAGAGGAACCCTGAGGAGCAACGGGGACACGGCAGGGCAGGGCAGGGCGGTGCCCGGCGCCCGGCGAGGAAGTGGCCATCTTGGAACAGAAAGTCGCCAGTATGTTTCCCGAGCGCCTCCTCGCCCGCCGGCGGCCACCGAACCCCGGCGGCCGATTGGCCGATGGGTTCCGGTTCTCCGCAGGCGGGCTGGGAGAAGACCTACCTGGGCAGGTAGAGCGGACCCGTGCACACGTAGACGTTGAGGTATCTTCTGGTCAGAGAGCGACAGAGCTTCTCCAGGTTGTTCCAGGCCTTCTGGTTCAGGTGGGGGTTCTGCACCACACACACACACACACACACACACACACACACGTGCCAGCATTTCCTTTAGTTGCCATGGTGACAGGCTGTCCACCACACTTCAGCGGAGGTCTGTGAAACCTGGGGGGAGACGTTGCTCAGGTAGAAGGTCTCTTCCATGGCTTTCTGACTGCACTTGTGATTTGCGGCGGCGGCCAGGTGGCCGCGGTCGAAGCCGCTCCCCTTGTAGTCGGCGTTGGTGGCCCGATGGAAGACGTGGACGCTGGAGGAAGCGGGACACAGAGGTGAAGGTCACAGAGGTCACGGGCCGTCCGCCGCCGCCGTCCCCCCATACCTGTCGTCCTCCTTGAAGTCGCAGAACTCCCTGTTGGACGTGCCGGAGAGCGCCGCCGGGTTCAGCCTCTCGATGACCCAGGCGGCGGTGCGGGTGCGAGGCTCGTAGGACAGGACGTACGAGTCCCGGGTCCGGACGTGGGACAGCGAAGGGAAGCCGTACTTCATCACGGCCGCCGGCGCTCCGGGACTCCCCTGAGGACCACGAGCATCCACCTCAAACCACCTCCAAGACTAACAACCTCAGGGCCTTCGGCCATCCAACCACCCCGTTATCTGTATTCATCCATTAATCCATCTGTCCGTCCATTATCTATTCATTCTTTCATCCACCCAGATACACCTTCATCCGTTCATCCATCCATCTCTTCCTTCATCCTTCCATACATTTGTTCATTCGTTCATCTGAGCCGGTCCGTTGACATTCATCCTCCAATACAAGAATCGAAAAAGAAAGTGGTATCATTTATGAAAAAAGCAAGACTAAAGATGGTCTTCAGTGAGGAGCGTTTCTTAAGAGTTGGTTAAAGGTGAACACACACACACACACTCACCGCCAGCTCCGTGGCCTGGACACTCGGGACCGGAACCACCGGGACCCGGCTGAGCAGACCGGACCCCCCGTCGGTGTCCACCCCGTTTCCGTAGCCCGGCAGGCGGCAGAGCAGCGCTCCGAGGCCCGCCCCGGTCAGCAGGGTCGCTCCGGTCCGCAGCCACCGGGTCATGACGGCCACGGGGAGACGCGGCGGCGCGCGGAGATGACGTCACATCCGCCGCGGGGGGAAGAGTAACGTCGTGTCCGGTTGTAGTCCATCACTGGCCTTCTGCCGGCGGGACCGACGACCTTTGCTTTCAATTCATGTTGAAAACGTTGCTGTTGTTTTCATTGCCGTTGCTGTTGTTTTCATTGCCGTTGCTGTTGTTTTCATTGTTGTTGCTGTTGTTTCCATTGCCGTTGCTGTTGTTTTCATTACCGTTGCTGTTGCACGATACTAACCCGCTCCGTTGGTTGTCGTCAGGGTTTCCCTGTTTGTCGAATTAAAAACCCTCTTCTAAAGAACATTTTCCTCGGAGCAATCTATCCTTGACTCATTTTGTTCCTTTACAAAACCTATTATTATACATATAGTAGCATCAATCATTTAATACATGGATGTAGTGTAATATAATGTAACGTACAATACGACATAAGAGAACATGATGTTATATGATTGGAAATCTCATGCAATGTAACATAATGTGATATAGAATGTGAAATAATGTCGTATAATACACTCACACATCGTTGGGTCATGGCGCGATCGTCTTCGGAAGCAAACATTCCCGGCTCCTCCTGGTGTGTCCGAGTGTCGTTGAGCATCACCGAACCCCTCGCCGCTCCCTGGCGGCCTCCTGCTCAGGGCTCAGCTTCTTCTTCTTCTTTCGGCTTTTCCCTTCAGGGGTCGCCACAGCGAATCAACCTTCTCCATCTAACTCTATCCTCTGGATCCTCCTCTCCCGATGCTCTCCACCCTGGTCACTCCCAAAGAGAACCTCGACACCTTCATCCCTACAACCTCTAGTTCTGCCTCCAGTCTTCTAGTTATTTGCTGCCTCTATCTTTACCTTACGTTGTATCTCCCTGAACTCCCGTCTGTTCTCTTCAGTCCTCTCAGTATCCCTTCTTCGCTAACCTCTTTCTCTGTATACACTCCTGCACTTCCTCATTCCACCACCAAGTCTCCTTATCTACTTTCCTTCCAGATGACACACCAAGTACTCTTCTACCTGTCTCCCTGATAACACTAGCTGTTGTTGTCGAATCATCTGGAAGCTCACCCTGAGCACCCAGACCCTTTCTCAACTCCTCCCTGAAAACCATGCAACACTCCTCCCTTTTCAGCTTCCACCATTTTGTCCTCTGCTCTGCCTTTGTCCTCTTCATCTTCCTTGTCACCAGAGTCATCCTACAAACCAGCATCCTATGCTGTCTGGCTACACTCTCACCTCCAACTACTTTGCAGTCACTGATCTCTTTCAGATTAACCTCGTCTATACAAGATGTAGTCTACCTGCGTGCTACCTCCGCTCTTATAAGTTACCCTATGTTCCTGTTTTTTCTGGAAAAAGTTATTCACTACAGCCATTTCCATCCTTTTTGCAAAATCTACCATCATCTGTCCCTCTGCATTCCTATCCTGGATACCAAATCCATACGAGCCTGCAATACAACAAACTGTTCCTGCTCAATTCCAGGTGAAAAAAAAACGGAATTCATTGCACCCTCAAAGCACACCCACATCATTCCCAGGGACCCCCAAACCACACAGAAGATAAGCATCAACATAAACACTAACTGTCATGACTCTACAACAAGGGTGAGCAAACTGCCGCCCGCGGGCAACATCCCGCACGTTGGTCTTTTTAATGCGGCCCGCCAAAGATCGGTACAGAATTCCTACTTGATGCGAACGATTGAATGGTCGGATCAATGAATATGGGAGCGGGGGATTATTTCATTTTTGGAGTTACTTGAGAACGTGAGACTTTTCCAGAGCTGAATGACAGATTGGCTTTGTGATTTAGCTTTTACTGTGGACATCCTGACACACATGGACCAGCTGGACGTGAGGCTACAGGAGAAAAACGGTTTTTTGCATGAAATGCAAGCAAACGTCAGGGCCCTCATAACCGAGCTGGTTTTATTTTCAAAGCAAATGTCAGACGAGTCTGAAATGTACTGTTAACAAATGTGTTTTTTTTTTAATATGTATCGTATCTTGTGGTGACCCGGCCCGTCTCTAATTCTAAAAGTAAATGTGGCCCGGAGCCAAAAAGTTTGCCCATCCCTGCTCTACAATATGTTTTGGCTGTTTGTGGAGTGGACAGTCAGGTGAAGCATTTCCTGATCCTCCTTCACTGAACACTCCCCTTCTGAACAAAGCAGTCTCATTTGCTCCCTCGGAACAAGAGGACAAGAACGTGGGCGAGCCGGGGGACCCGGTGGCTCCTGGTCCTGGAGTATTAGTGTCTGATGTGGTGGCCTGATGCAGGAGGACGGAGCTGCAGCGCCTCCTTGTGGTGATTTGTGCTTGGAGCTCATCTGAAAAGTGTCCCCTCTCCTCCAGCTGCCCCTGCAATGGAGCAAGTCCTCTGGATCTGAACCTTCGGCCGCGAGCGTAGGGCCCGGTTCCTGGGGGCCGGAAGGGGAGCCCCGTCCGCTGCTTCGGGTCAAAGGTCACATGCACCCACAGACGACAGAAGCCCGGCTGGCGAAGTCACTTTTATTTGTTTGTACGGTCGGCCGATCTACGACCCGAGCGAGCTTGACCTTCAGATATTAAATGACGCGGCGGCATCGATTACGACATTGGTGGGCGTCGGGGACGAGGTCGCCGGGCGGGATCAGAAGGAGGCCGCCAAGCAGACGGTCAGCAGGAGCAGCCGCGACGTCATCGGCGCGGAGGAACGTCCGCCGTTGTCCGGGCAGGTCCCGGTCTTCATGCAGGTTTTCTGCTCGCAGAGGGGTCCTGCAAGCACAGCACAGCGCCTGAGCCCACCCCAGCGGCCAGGTGCCGTGGACTCGCCGCCTCACCTGAGAAGTCTCCGGAGCAGACGCAGCGCTGGAAGTCGAGGCAGGTTCCTCCGTTCTGACAGACGCGGACTTCGTCGCACAGGTTCTCTGCGAGGACGTGGAAGCCCGTCATTGTTCTGAAGCGAACCCCGCGTGGCCGCGCGCCCCGGCGCCCCCCCCCCTACCTGAGCAGCCGATCCCCACGCCTCTCCAGGTGAACCCCGGCAGGCAGGAGTCGCAGCGCCGTCCGGCCGTCCCGTCCCGACACGGACACAGACCTCCGGGCTGGCAGTGCAGCGACCAGCTGCCGTCCGGGTCGCAGTCACAGGCTCACGGGAGGGAGAAGGTTCACTTAAGGCCTCCGCTCGTGTCGCCAGGTTCTCCGCCGTTTGAGACGATCATATTCCGGGTGCGAGTGTGCACGTGTGACTCACCGACACAGATTTCCTCATGGTCCAGGGGCAGCGAGGCGTTTCTATAGTAACCAAGGCGGCAGAACTGACAGTTCTGGCCGCGGGTGTTGTGCTTGCAGCTGACGCAGGTCACCACGTTGATGAAGTCGATGTAGCTGCAGCGGTTGGAGTGAGCGTTACACTCACAGTCTGTAGAAGATACACATGTCATGGAGGCCATCTCTGCCCCCCCCCCCACACACATACATACATACATACAAGAAATACATGAATTGTCATGAAACATGTAAGCAGCCACTCTGCTATGAAGCACATTCAGCACCTGAACCTGATGGGGGAGAGGTCAGGGTTGGGTTCAGGTTCAGGTTCAGGTTCAGGGTCAGCCCAGGTCAACCCGATGGGGCGCGGTCTTACCCTGGAAAGAGACGTAGGCGATCTTGGACAGCTGACTGAACTTCGATCCTCCTGGAATCAGAATCTTCTGAGCCACTGAGACACAAAAGAAGTCGTCACCATGGCAACACCCAGCCTTACAGCGTTGGGAGAGCTAACGCCGCCAAAGGCGCTAACACTGCTACTTCCTGCCGCCGGCCCGTGGCGGTAGATAGCTCGGCTGACGCACGGTACCTTTTCTCTCGTAGCCTTTGTCTTCAGCATCCGCTTCCTGCTTGTTCTCCTCGGCCTCAACCGCTGTTTGAGATGACAATATGGAAACGTGATTCATGACGGAGATGTCATCATGTGACACACTTTCCTGACCGTCGTTAATGTAAACATGGTGCTCCAGGATGGATGTGAGATGTTTGTCACATTAGTGGACGGTCACTCGATGAAACTTCTGGTGACCGAACACTGATGGTGCGAAAGATCATTTGCTGGAGACGAGTTTGAGCGTAAAAACATCTGTGAGAGTCACGACGAGTCACCGATGGAGTGCAAGAACTCGACGTCTCAGATTAATTGAACTCTATCAATGTGCTCAGGGCTCGTTTAAATCCCAGGGCAGAACAACTACTGGTCACTTCATCTGTTTGCTCACCCATCTCCAACATCTAGGAGACACTTCTTCTAAAGATTTCTAGTTTAGTTCAGAACGGCTT